>NC_069659.1:155913214-156228571 GCF_027244095.1 Hemicordylus capensis | reverse complement strand
CAAACACAAGGAATCTCTCACTCTGGCTTGGGTTTCTGTAATGAAAATTGCTCTTAAGCCATTTTGAAAAGGACAAACATTTTTGCCATATACAGTATGTTTCTTTCCTCCCCTTTTGATGTGGGGAAGACCTAGCTTTTGTTTCCACGTTAGGACTATTAGTATTTATTAGTTTTATTTAGCATTTTAACAAGTTAGTTCTTCCTTCACCTTTTCTTTTCTCCTTTATTTTTCTTTTTCTCTCACGTTATTATATATGGTATGGCAATGTGAGTTTTTCTTCTAGTTGTTTGTATTTTCAAAATAAAAACTGAATGCTGAACGAAAGAGCCTAAGGCCATTTGTAGCTGAGGATAAAAACGGCAGCCAGGACTTTCCAGGAGCCTTTCCAGGCTGTCAGCTTTAGTGCGGAAGGAAGTGGTCTAACATCAGATGGCTTCGGACGAGAGTAATCAAAATGGCAATAAACTGAAATAAAGGTTTTCAGGCACTATTCTGAGTAAAACTTTCATATTCTTAAATCTTATGAAGTTTGGCTACGGATCCTTCGTTTTTCCCCAAGCAGGAATTGTTCATACTGCATGCTCTCCCTGCCATCCTCTTGGTCCATTTTTGGCCAATGGGGTTGCAGAGGAAGAGGGCACCCTGCCTCCTCCTTCCTATTCAAGTGTGCAGGTAGAGAAGGAGCATGTATGTGCATATGTGTGGTGGAGACTGATTCTTTTAAACCTTTGCTATTTTTTCCTCTAAAAAACCATAAAAGTTCGACTTATTCAAAAAAAATGCTGTGGGTCTTGTGCAAGGCTGCCACATGTCTCTGTAGCCAGCTATGAGGTTTTTTTAACATAGAGGTCAATGGAAAATTGGGGGGGGGGAATCTTAAGTTGGGAAGAGCTGGCTATGGAGGTCTGAAACTAGGCACAGTTGTGAATTTGAAGCTGATCAGTTAATTGTTAGATTTTTAATTTTTCTTTAAGGACTGGAAGGGTATTTTCTATTTAAAGTGGTCCCATACAGTACTGTCAATGGTCCTGGACGGCTTGGGTACTGGTGGTAATACTTGGCCTGCTGGTTGGCCATAACCAGCACCCCCACTGACCTCCTCTGTCCATGTCTGAGAAAGTTCAGGTGCAGCAGAAATGACTTCCTCCTGCTCCTCCTCAGTCTTAGACTGGGCGAGGGTCACACTGAGAAGGGGTATCAGTAGGGAGGAGTAGGGGATCAGGCTAAGCTAACAACTGTCACCTCCTCCTCCATTCCCACAAAGGGAAGAAGAGCTGCTTTCCTGACAGGGCTTCCCCCTATTACGTCCACCTCAGCTGCCATAGGTGGCTACACTGTGGGAGCAGATATCACCGGAAACATGAGCCTGTGCACAACGACTTCTAGGTGACATGTAATACAACTAGTATTATTATTTGAATAAAAGTGATTGTTTATATCATAGTTCTATAGCCTACGTGTATAACCGAATGAAGTATTGATGTTGATAAGGGGAATTGCTCCCACTTCAAGGATTGTCAGCAAACCCAATAGAATGATTTACTTCTGGTTAAATAACTCTGCGTGTGTGTGTGTTTGAAAGAATGCATGAGTAAGCAACATACCAGCCCCCCACAAACCATGGCAAAATGTTGGGAAGAAATGCCCCAAACAACCAGAGAAAACTGGATAAAATGCCAGACAGCAGAAAAGGAGTTGCTTGGAAAACAAGGACTAAGGTCGATCCTGGGATCAGACAGATGTAAACACAGAACATCAAACAGCTTCAAAGGACAGGCAACCCTTTTTAAAGCCGGGCATCAACAGACGCTTCCCCAGAGAAGCATCGAAGATCGTGGGGCCCACAGCTTCTTCCAACACCCCATTTTAAAGAGTGATCACCTTTTAAATGGGGCTGGTGAGTATGTATGTATGTGTGTGTGTGTGAGTGAATGGACTATAGTTTAGCTGATGTTTAGGATGTAACAATAAACTGATGAACTAAATCCAGCTGGTGTCTGGGATCTGTTTTCTTTTGGGGACTTATACTAGCCTCTCCGAAGCAATACTCCTAATTACAGGTGACCCCCTTAAATATTGGTCACATAGGGGGACATTGGCAACTTGGAGAGTAGGCCCCTCTTGCTTTCCTCACTCCGAACCAACATCACCGCTCCCTCTACCTGCAACCCTACTCCTAGCCCTGCCCTACACCACCCTGGACATCCCTCCCCCAAAACTAGTCCCTATTTAAAATAAACCAACTAAACACCAAAAGCACACACACAAAAAAAAAACAAGACAGAACCTGAAACTACACCCAAAGCACTAAAGGTAAAGTGTGCTGTCGAGCTGATTTTGACTCCTGGTGCCCACAGAGCCCTGTGTACTACTCAACCTAAAATTTCAACTCTCCAAGCTTTCTGCAAAATGACTATGGGTGGTCAGTTTGAAGAGTAAAATAACTGTCTGTTGATCTGCTTTGCTTCTTGTTTGGCTTGTTGACATTCAAATCCTGTTTTGCCAGGGGAACTGCGCCAGCATTGGTTGGGGGGAGGGACAAGAGTGGGGGAGGCAGATGGAGGCACTTTCAAATGTACTTAAGGAGTCCCCTGGACAGCCATTTGCCTACCTCGTGGAAGAAGAGAGAAGGAGAACTTACTTTGCTGGCTACTGCCGCCTACGCCTGGCTTCTGCTGCTGTTGTGGAGGATTTTTCTTCTTGGAGAAGAGAAGAGACTACTGCTGGAAGAAGATCAGATCAAGTCATCTTCCAGACTCCTTCCCCCACCCCCTAACCCATCTTCTGAAATCACTGAGCAACCACTAGTGCCTCTGCCTGCCTGGTGTGTGCTGGGGAGAGAAGGGGCTTGTGCCACTCCAGGCCATTTCCCCCCACCCTTTTCTTCCTTTATTTGTTGTTGTTTGTTTGGGTTTTTGTTGTTGCTACTTTTCATTTTTGACTGGCTTTTTTGGTGGAGTGGCACTGTGGCTGCCATGTGCCCTCCCCTCCCACTAGCTGTTGAGTCTGCAGCTGAGGAGAGGAGAGCAACCAGACCAGTCCAGACAGAGGGGGACTACTGGACTCAGCGTGGGAGAAGACGTGGACCTCCAAACCCACTTGGGTCATGTTAGCACAACCCACAGGGAGTAAACTGTCTGTTTTTAATGTTTAATTAATATATTTTTAAATTTTTATGGTTTTTAAATTGTTGCATTGTTTTAACTTTTTGTATGTGTTTTATGTTAACCACCCAGAGACGAAGGTTTGAGCAGTATAGAAGTTCAATAAATTAAATAAATAAATAAATAATGGGGTGACCTCATATCCCCATTATTCCTTAAGGTGGAAAAATAAAAATAAAATCACCAAAACAAAACAAAATTATTAGAAATCAACCAAATGGCCCACCACCTTGAAATTGGGCTGGTAGGTACCACCCATGGGATCCTACCCACCAAGCCACTTTGGTGCTCCCTGGACCTTACTGGAATCAATTTTAATCCAAACTGAATCTAACACAACTCAAATTGAATCTGGTCAGATTTGAGTTTGCAGATGCAAGTTCAAATCAAATCTGGCTGATCTGATTTGACCTCAAATTGAATCCATCCATGCACATCCCTACCTAAAACCAACCCTTAAACAAATGAACAAGACTTTGATTAAACCTGAAAAATATTTTTAACCCCCCCCCAAACCAATTAATAGAACTCCAAACACCACACAAAAACAAAAGCACAACCAAAACCAAACTCTAAACCTAAAAGAACCAAAGTACAAAACTAACCAACCAAAAATTACAAAATGTGTGTGTGTGTGTGTGTGTGTGTGTGTGTGTGTGTGTGTGTGTGTGCAGAGGGTCCTCACCAATCTGACGTGATAAGGCAATCCACAGCAAGGAAGTAGGGTTGTTTTTTAAAGGCAGGCACAACAAGGTAATCCAATAGGGTAGGGTAAAAGAAAAAGAAAAAGACACACAGCAAGGTAATCCAGCAGGGTCAGGGGTCCTCAGTGGTCCTCAGGGTCAGCAAGAACAGCAGGGTTTAACAGAATCCACAGGAATGGCAGGGGTCAGCGGGAACAGTTGGGCAGGAGTCCACAGGAGCAGCAGGGCAGGGTCCAGAAAGCAAGGGATGGGGGCAGGGGCTACACAGGGTCCTCAGCAAAAGCACAGCAGGGGAGCCAGCAGCAGGGCAAAGCCAGTAGCAGCACAGTCAGAGCTCTTCCTGGTCAGAGGAAGAGGAAAGCAAGGCAGGCCTCCTTTTTGCCTCTGCCTCCCTCATCCCTCCCCCACCAGCCAATGGGGGTAGTTGCCCTGACATCAATCTGATTTGAATGACAGCAAGCCAACCAGGAGAAAGGAGATTGCCTGCCAATCAGAAGACAGTGGCAGAAAACCAATAGCAAAGGCAGGATTTTTGTCAACATGGCACACAAAAAGGAGGCCACCACATCATTAGAACTTTCGAACTATTTCAAACCAGTTTGAATTGAACCAGGCTCAACTAGTTTATACTCAAACGGGCCCCCACTTTGGGGGGCCAGTCTGGTACAAATTTGAACCAAACTGGTTCTGCACACCACTACCTCACACATACACTTTGTTAGGATGTTAGCCCCTAACACCCTGATTATATTGCAATACCCATATAATTGTGAGCCATTTCTGAAGCCAGCCTTGCCTAAAATGGGGGCATAAATATAAATTTAAAAAAATTAATTCATGGCATGTTTTGACTGTGCAGCTGTGCAAGCAGAACCTCATCAGATTAGCAAAGGAAAGAAACTTCATTTTCCAAAGCTACTTCAAAGACAGAATTTCTAAGTATGAAAATGATTGTGAATGAACGATTACTTTCTAGTCAGCTGTATATTTCTTCCCAGCTGTGTATACAGGAAATAGAGAAAATATAAAAAATCTATTTCTCTATCTCGTCAAGATGAGTACTTGCTTATAGAGTTATACTGTTAAGAATGATGCTAACATTTTCATTTGATATACTAATTTATATTAGATATTGTTGTGCTGAAGCCCACTTGGATTTTATCTTCCTGACTCAAATTTTCCTTTTCCTTTTTTCTTTTTTGTGATGACCTCTAGTTTCAGCAAATAAAGTATTGACTCACTGACTAGTGGGATTAGTTAATGTATTAAGATACAATGCACTCTTCAGAGTTACATTCAGTAACAGAACGCAGTTTATTAATGTGCCTCCCCAAAAGACATTTGTTTTCTGTATTCCCTCTTATGATGAATATTAGATGTAGCTGCTCCGCATCTCCAAAGAGAAATAAGTGGGTAGGAGCAGACAGAAAGCGCACAAGGTTTTGTTAGAATTTGATTGAATTAACATGCTTATGAATTCAAGAATTAAATTAATGTTTCTTATACACCCTTCAGATCCTTAAGTGACGTACAGCTGATATAGGAAGCTGTCTTATACTAAATCAGACCATTCGTTCATTTAACTCAGTATTGTCTACTGGCAGCAACTCTTCAGGGTTCCAGGGCAGGCAGGAGTTTTCCCAGCCGTAACTTAAGAGAACAGTGACACTTTCTTCTTCATGAACTCACTGCTAATAAAGATCATCTGAGGAGGTCCGGTAGCATTTGCCACTGACTTTGGTTGGTGGTGGCTCGAAGCTGGGCCTCTTCTAGGGTTGCCCTAGGACATTGGAACACACTTCCTAATGAAATTAGAGCCTCCCCTTTTCTGGGTGTTTGTAAGAAGAACCGTCCTGAAAACACACCTGTTTAGTCAGGCTTATAATTTTTAGTTTTAAAGTTTTAAGTTCTAGAGTTTCTATCTCTATTTTAAACTGTTGCAATTGTGTTTTTAGATTGCCCAGGGACTTGCATCTGGGGCGGGGGTACAAAATGTGATAGATAGATAGATAGATAGATAGATAGATAGATAGATAGATAGATAGATAGATAGATAACCTAGGACCTTCTGCCTACGAATCAGATGCTCTGTCACTAAACTCTGGCTGGTACAACCATCAGCTTCTCTTTGCCACCACCTGTCCCTTATTACCTTGAGCCATTCTGTGTCTCTGTGAGGTAACCTAATGCAGGTAGTGAGATCTGATATTGTAACTTCTGATATTACTGTAAATGTAAAAGTGATTAGAGCAGCCAATTTGCTTAGCCTTTCCCAAGCTGCATGCTCTCCTGGCTCCTATTGGAGTCCTGCAGTTTACTCTCTATTAACTATCAACAGCCTTGAGTGTTAACAAATAATAAATGTGATTAAATGGCCATTGCATGCATTGCCAAAGCAATTTCTGAATGTTTTACACTCACAAGTCTTGATTACCACATGGAACATCCAACTATTCATGCTAGATAATGAAGAAAATAACCTGAAATAAACATTAAGAGGCACCCTGCAATAGGAATAGTATCTCTAGATACTAAGACTTTATTTTGATGCTGCTTTTGCCCATACCATTGTTTAGCACTTGCATATGACACAAACCTGTCCTTTGTTTGCAGGAACATACCTTTAGTAATATAGTAATAACTTGGCATGGTGGTGACAAGACAATGGGATGATGAGACAGAGGTACCAAGAGGAAATTATCTCTACAAAAATCTACAGCAAGCATCGCTATTCGCCCTCTGCTGGAGGCAATTTTGATATATGTTTAAAGATATAGATGCTGTCACAGTCCAGTGGATAGACTTCTGCACACCCCAGGAAGCTTAGGATAACTCATCCTCTCTGCTGTATGTGAAAAGAATACTAGAAACTTAATTCGCAGCATTTCTTCAAGGACAACGAATAAAAAAACTGCAAAGCACATCAGCACTTACATTTGCTATATAAGTAATAATTGCATAATTAATACTACAAATTCTCTCTCTCTCTCTCTCTCTCTCTCTCTCTCTCACACACACACACACACACACACACACCCCAAGCAACACAGGAGCCACTTATCTGAGGTGTGTGAATGAATGTGTGTGTGTGTGTGTGTGTGAGAGAGAGAGAGAAAGAGAGCGATCACATGTCTGACCAATCTCAGCCCAGTGTAGTGGCCTTTTAAGTTTTCATTAGTTGCAAACATGAAGCTAGTGGTAATTAGAAGCTAAAGCTACTAACCAAGCTAAGCCAATTGCCTCAGGGAAATCAGGTATTAGAGTTTAAATGGTTGTTGATTGTGTCAGTTTTTTCAAGCTCAGAGTTATAGGAAGTAGAATCTATGTATGAAGTGAAGGTCTCTGAAAGTCAGCCTAAGATCCTTGCCTTTGTCATTTGCACTTGTAATCTTCAAGTGAGCAGTCTTTTCTCTGAACCATTTTCTCCGGACTTAATTTTACACTTCTCCAGTCTCCTCAGCAGGAAGCCTAATCATTACACAAGAGAATATATCATGGCCACCACAAATTTTATTTGGTCAGAACTGCAAGACTCATAACTGATGAAGACTGACAGTGACTGCATCAAAATCAGCATTTCCACGGGCGCCAGCAGCAATTATCATCAACAGATACTGTACTTGTTGGGGAAATGATACTTGTCTATTCCACTTGCCAATGTAGACCAAACCAATTCCTTTTCCGGGGGTGGGGGGAATAAGAGAAGCCACTGCCAGTAGAAGTAACACAGCTGCTCCCAGTAGTTTGAAATGAGAAAAACAAAATCAGGAATTAAGAAATTTGGCTGGCAAAATGCTTAAGGGTTTGAGTACTTTTTAATTTATATGTCTATAAGCTAGCTTAATGTTTCATGGTTCCTGCTTCTCATAATGTTGAGACATTCCAACACCATGTTTAATATTGTTCTGGAAGAAAGATCTCTGATAACTTATGGTGCCCTTTGGAATATCTGTTTATTTACAAATATAACACATTCAGGATAGAGGCACAGAGGTACCCAGACAGACAGTGTAAAGCAGACAATGAAAAACTGCAGCCACTCTTGCTGCCCTGGAAATCAATCAGGCAGATAAATTTTAGAGTCCTAACTGATTTTTTAAAAAAGTTTTTAAATTGCTTTGTATTGTATTTTGTATTTTTCCACTTTTGGTCTGTTGTGATTTAATGTGTTATGTGTTTTTATTTGATATCTTAATACTGTTATGGGGTGGCTAACAAATAAAGTTGTTGTTGTTGTTGTTGTTAATTATTTATTTACACAGTCAGACAGGTGTTATTGACTGGTTTGTTTTATCCAGACATCGAGTCCTTCCCAAGGACCTGGGATGGCTAAATTTATTATCAATATTGTTGCTGTTGTTATTATAGATATTGTCATAGAATATGGGCTGTTCCCAGTAAGGTTGCATTTTGTAATTGGCTCGTGGTGATTTCTGTGGCCCCTATGGTGTTGAGGTGCTCTTCAAGGTGTTTTGGAATTGCACCTAAAGCGCCAGTTACTACTGGGATTATTTTGGTCTTCTTTTGCTACAGCCTTTCAATTTCAATTTGTAGATCTTTGTGTTTTGTGATTTTTTCTATTTCTTTTTCTTCTATTCTGCTATCCCCTGGTATTGCTATATTGATTACTTTAACTTGTTTTTCTTTCTTCTCGACTACAGTTATATCTGGTGTATTGTGTGGCAGATGTTTGTCTGTTTGTAGTTGGAAGTCCCATAATATTTTTGCATCTTCATTTTCTACCACTTTTTCAATTGTATGGTCCCACCAATCTTTGGCTACAAGTAGCTTGTCTTTGGCTACAGGTAGCTTAGTTGTTGTTGTTGTTGTTATTTTATTATTATTATTATTATTACTGAAGACTTGAAAAGCCCAAGGTGCCTCGCTGGCTGTAAAGGACAGTTCTGTGCCCAGAACTGTCATCCCATATGCCTACTGTTGCAGCCCATGCCTCCTCTATGCTGCCAATGCCCCTGCCTTTGTGCTTCTCCCACCCTCACCAGCCAGACGATGCCTTTTCCCCCTCACTGCAGGATGAGGCATGCCACCACTGCTTGGATGCCATGAGACATCAGTTATGTGCATCCAACACTGACAGTTTTTGCATGCCTGCCTGTCCTCCTGTGTTCTTATTGCACCACATTCTGTAATAACAGATCTTTCTGTCTTTCTTCCTTCCCCTCCAAATGTCTTTGCCAGCTCAGGTAGAAACCATTCAGAAAACTAAGAGGAAGAGGAAGGTAGCAGACTTGGAATTTCACCTGGGAAAGGCCCCCCTCCATACCACCTCCCCCTAGCAACTGCATAGGGGAAATATCACTTTCCCCCACTACTTCAGAGAGCCACCAATTCCTTTTTGACATCAGGAGCCATTACACCAGTTGCCATGTTCAGCTCAGACTCATTTGCACAGTTAACAACTAACAACTTCACACTAAAGAAATGGGCAAAACCTGCCATGCTTAACAATTCTGGAGAGGGCTGACCCAAGGGTTGGGTCTGTCCCAGGAAACACCCCACCCCTTTGCCCATGTGGTCAGGTGCTTCCTGTTGGACAGGTATGAGCACAAAGCTATAAGCAGGAGATCCCCATCCTCATTGCTCACCTGCTTGCTCTCCCACCATTGTGAAAAGCAGGGGCAGGGTCATCCTCCATCCTTGCCCACCGAGGCAAGAAGTAGGGATATGCACAGAACTGGTTCTGTGCACTCCCAGGAGGGAGGGTCCTCTCACTTCAACCACCTGGGAGGGGACTGCAGCTCCGCATTACTGGGTGCAGAACTGCAGCACCATAAGCATGGTGATGCTGGGTAACTCTGAATGGGGCTCCATGCAGGGAGCTCCAGTCCCATGCTCATGTAGTTTAAGTGAGTGCCAGAGAGAGGGAAAGCAGCAGGTCAGGGAGGGGCAGGTGGGAAGAGCCTTCCCTGTCCCCTAAAGTGACCCCATGCCCGTCAAACCAGCTCAAACGCTGGCTGATCAGACCAGTTCGGCGCTCCAGAGAAGGAGCGCTGAACCAGTTCTGTGCACTTCTCTAGCAAGAAGAAGGGGTGACCTGCCATGGTGGGAGCCAAGGGTGGGCAGTGGGTATGGGGAGTGCCCCCTCACTACTTGCCACCTGTTTCTGTCACCAGTGGCTTGTGGCGGCACATATCACTGTACATGGTGATCATTATAACATGCCATGGCAGCCTGTGGCAAGAGCAGCAGTGGCCCACCGCAGTGAGGAGCGCGAGTTTCACTAGTATATTTATAATATGTCAGGAGGAAGGATTTTAAAAGTAAATTGTGTGTGCTCTTAGAAATGGTGGGAATCACCTAATTGCAATGGAGCTGTGCCAATCTGCCATGAAACTATCCAATTTCAAAACTTAAATAGAAATCTATTTTTCAATTATCTTTATAATTGCTGTGCATATGTATACACCTCTGTAAAACACACATCTATTTAAGGTCTCACCCAGAAGCATGTAAGCAAATGCTGTGTAAGTTGTCAAGCAAATAAGTGGTTTTTCTTAAAGCTCAAGCAAGATGAAAACAATATAATATCAATCAACGTTGCAGGGAAACCTCATAGATACAACCACATCAAAAGTGAATCTTATAAATTCCCCACGTATTTGCACATACTATAACAACAACAAAAAGACAAAGAGGTCATTTACACAATCAAAACCTGTGTTCTGCCTGGGATTGGGAACTCTGTGTGCTCCCCATTTTCTGTGTTGTGGGCGCAAGGTAGGAGGAAAACCTGGGTAGAAGTGATTGGGGCTAGTGCAGGAGGATGGGAAGGCAGGGTTCAACTACCTACCCCCAGAGGATCAATCTGTATTTCTTCAGGTACAGGTTGCACACCCACACAAGCCAGGACCAGCGCAGATCACTATCTGTGCTGCTCCCAGGTGTGCGGATCAACAGAAGCCAGAACTCGTTCTCCTGACCTCTGGATATGCCACAAGGCACTGTGCAATGAGCACATTGCCTTTGGGGATTCTCCCATCAGACGGGCGCTCTAAATGGGTGACCATCTTTGTGTCTCCTCAGGCTGTATGGAGCCCATGGAGACCCATGATCCCGACACCCAGGTTAAGGGAGCACTTCCTCCCTTAACCTTGGCTAAGAGCTGGGCTTGGGAGTGGGGTTAGGCTGGGTTGGAGCACCAGGATCTGCGCAGATCCTGGAGCTGCACACAAGACCTAGCCTGGGATAGGCTGCTTGTGAGAACAGCCTCATTTCATGGAAGCAAGATAGGAGGAAAATCTACCCAGGTTTTCCTCCTACCTTGCTTCCACACAACTGAAAATTGGGAGCACAAACATCACCCAAACCCGAGTAGAACACAATTTTCAGTTGTGTGAATTACCTCAGTGGGTGTTATGGAAACCCAGAAACTGTCATGCAGAGTATGAGCACACTGGGCATCCTCTATATAAAAGATGTGTTAAGAATTTCCCTTCATCAGAAAAAAATCTAAAACTAAAATCTAAAATATATAGAACAATCTAAAATATACCACACAATTGGAATATAAAAGATAGCAAAGCCCAAGCTTAGTCATTAATGAGAACTGCTGGAATCCACGCAGATCCTGGTTGTGCACCAAATGCAGCTCCAAGCCTGGCTCTTAGCTCCAGCTCCAAGCCTGGCTCTTAGGTCACAAACGTGCCCTTAACCAGGCTCCCTGGATTGTGTGTCAGTGCAAACTACTTACAGCTCGCACTGACACAGAGATGGGTGCCTAGAGCACCCATCCCCTGGGGGAATCCGCCAGTGGCCAGGAAGCGTTGTCCTGGCTCTCTGGGGGAGGATTGTGTGGGTGCATGGACAGAACTCCCAACAATAATCTCTCGATCATTGGGGGTGGGGGGTGGATGGAGAGGTATCCCAAGTATGCAGTCAGTTTGAACAAACTGGGTACTTTTGGGTACTTTTGTAAGACGTACAAGCCCTCTTCAGATGTTATCAGCATGAGCAGCACTCATGCTTACAGTGAGGAAAGAGTGGAGGAAGTCCCACCCTGCAGCTGTCATTCACCTCCTCCCAAGTCCCATGGGATGCACATGCTTACTGGACTGCTTTTCTGAAGAGGGAGGCACCATAAGCATGTTCACCAGTGATTCAATAACCTGCAAGCTCGAGTGATTGTGTAGATCATGTAAACTGATTGTGTAGAACATGTAGATTGATACAAGTGTGAGCTTATATCTACACTACCCAAATGTCAGTTTTACCAACTTACCTGGTCATGATTTCCACTAAAAAATTCAGTGAACTGCAGCTCATTGAGCTGCAGAGAATTCCTCTCACATAAGCAGTTTCCTTGAATAGAGAGCATTATTGCTACCAGTTTAAGTCTCTACTATAGTTTGTTTGTTTGTTTGTTTGTTTGTTTGTTTATGCATTCAATGTCTAAGCTACCGTCCAATATATATGTTCCCAAGGTGGCTCACAATATTTCCTCATGTTTGTGTCAGCCAACAACAGAAATCTTCTTCAGCATATCTCCTTAGAATGGAAGTGTGGATAGGCAAGGGCTTTTTGAGGGGATGGATGGTGTTTGTTTGCTTTAGAAAAGTGCAATGGAATCCAGCTTATTGCTAAAACTCATGACACAGCTGCCCATAGGGTAAAGTTGTTGCCTATGCATTCTGGAAGTGTGAAATTTATATTTTGAAGTTCAGACAGATGCCACTGCATGGACACTTGGAGGTGAGAGTTAGTCTAGGGAATATGATTCCATTTTTCATCTATACTTCTGGCCAGCCAAATGAGGTGTGATCATAGTTTACCCTTTATGGCAGGTGTTGGTCAGTCTCTTCAAGAAACAAGCACTACTAATATGACAGCCATTTTATGAAGAGGCAGATGAATGTTGACAGAAAATCTAGAGGGAATAAAATATATTGGTTAAATTAGGAACCACATTGAATAGTTTCATGCCTAGGCAGAAGTTTAGTTTCCATTAAAAAAATATCCCACAACCCTACAGTCATCAGAAATAGCCATATACCCTCTGTATTATCATTATGGTTATTATGTAAAATTAATCTAATGCAGAAACAAATCATGTTATGATGAACAAGCCTTGGCTTTGCTCTGAAAGAACAGCCAATTGCTTCGGGATATATTAGTGTTTATTGATATTGTGCAGATGTGTATTATCACTCCTTTGCCTTGCTTGAATAGGAGCCATCTGTTTATCTTCAGATGTTTACAACATTTAATAAATGCACTTTTGCTTGTAGTGGTTAGAATCAGACCTTTTGCCTCTGACAAAGTGGGCTTCTGGAAAAATGTAACATTGCTGGAACTCTCTAGAGAGCTAAAGGTCCCACACCATGGACCATGGACCTTCTGTCGCATATGCCATAATGTATAATGCTCAGAAGTGGAAACTTCTTTTTTTGGAATAAGGGAGTCAAGTTCTGTGTTAGCAAATGAGATTCCTGCACTACAAGGGATTCAAAATGGCAGCAGCTGGCCAAAGCAAACAGACTGCACTGGCTGCCATTATGAATTCCCAGAAGAGCAAACTGGAAATCTAATAGGATGGAGCAGATGGGGATGCATAAGAAATGAGGAAGGCTGCTACAGGCATGTTAGTCCAAAATGCTGGAATTCTAAAAATGAACACATATAAGGCTTGGTTTCAAACATTTTGCCATCTTGCCTCTTAATCAACATCATTGATGCCTAAATTAGTGCTCTTCCAGTTTCTACACTGTTTGGCACACACATATACAATACGCGGACTGAAGCTGGAGCTAAATGTTATGGTAGTTGTGGTGCTGCTACCAAAAAAAAGAAGTCTCATATACAGGTGTTTGAGAAAAATAAGTCCAAAGCCTCCTTAGTCTTATAGAACTTGTTTAATGGCCAACATCCAAGCAACATTCCTCTGATGAAATGTCAATCTGGATATTGGCCAGTCTTCTTTGGATTGTGGCCATGGCAGATGAATAAGTGACTTTACCTTCTTAAGAACAATTTTGGTTTGTTTATTCTCTGACTGCATAATGGGAGTCTGTTGTTTAGATAAATCCACTATGAAGAGAAGAGAAGAGAAGAGAAGAGAAGAGAAGAGAAGAGAAGAGAAGAGAAGAGAAGAGAAGAGAACTACACTGTGAGGCTATTCTCATGATGGGAGAAAACCGGGCTAAAGAAGCCCAGCCCAGTTTTCTCTCATCGTGAGACCCACCGGGCTCACGGGTGAGCCTGGTGGTTCTCTTGTGGCTAGCCCACCAAATAAGCCCTGCCTTTAAATAAGGTTAGATGGCGAGCACTCTGCTAACCCTGTTTTCCTGATTGTGAGTTGCGACGGCATGGATTCATGCCATGGTGACTCATAAGGAGACCCCTGCTGGGAGGCTAAAATGACCCCCCTGTCAGGGGTCTCCTCAGGGTGCCCCACGCACTTACGTGGGGCATCCTAGGACTTCCAGGGGCTGGGTGGCCCTTGATCTCTGCAGCCCCTACCGGCTCCTTGTTTGCAGTAGTGGCTAACCCTCCCAAGTTCTACACACGAATTGTGTTTAGAACCTCAGTGAGGTCATTCACATAATAAAAAACTTTGTTCTACCTGGGTTTGGGAGCTGTGTGTGTTCCCAATTTTCTGTTGTGTGGAAGCAAGGTAAGAGGAAAACCTGGGTAGAAGTGATTGTGTGGAAGCAAGGTAGGAGGAAAGCTGGGATTTCCTCCTATCTTGCTTCCATACAATCACATCTACCCAGGTTTTCTTCTTACCTTCCTTCCACACAACCAAAAAGTGGGAGCACACACAGCTCCCAAACCCAGGTAGAACACAGTTTTTGATTGTGTGATTGATGTCAAGGAATAAAAGCTTCCAGTGGTGCCAATGAATTTTTACTTGTTGAGGTACTTTGATGAGGTCTGTGGGGAGAGTGGGCTTAGCCCGCTCTCTCCACAGATGATCATGCCCGAAACCCTGGGTGGCTGGATCAGCTGCCCACATGACTACTGGCCCCGTCACGGAGTCAGTGGGGGCTGTAGGGATCAGGATGCCCTGCGTGAGTGCACCCTTGAGCCCAGGAAGTCGCAGCCACACATGAGCAATAAAATGAGGTTCAAAGAGCACTCGCTCTGTTAACCTCATTTAAGGGGAGGGTGAATTAGGTGGGCTAGCTGCCAAGGAATCACCGGGCTCACTTGTGAGCCTGGTGGTTCCCACGATCGGTAGAAAGAGGGCTAGGCTCCCTTAGCCCACTCTCTACCAATTGTGGGAATAGCTTTATTGTCAAATAGCAGCCATGGTGTGTGGGGTATCTGGAATGGGATCATAAGGAAGAAAAAGATTAAAGTCTGCCCCCATGAAAACGTTAAGCCCATTAGTGTTAATGACAGGCTTAAGGTATTGTTTAGTGCTTTGGCTCAAAGATATTTCCCAACTACAGTATTGCAGAAGAAATTGGAATGACAATATATTTAATCTGGGTCTGTGTGGAAAGAAATTAATAGAGAAGTGGCACAATAAGGTTCACAGCCAAATATGTGCTTAATATATCTGCCAATGACATACATGAAGGACACTGCTACAAACCTTTGTTTTGCATGTGCTGCACAAGAATAAGTGCATGTAATCCTGCAGCCTTCTGTTAATAGGGATGTGCACAGAACCGGTTTGGCCAGAGCCACTGCCCTTACCAAACTGGTTTGGCCAGTTCAGTTCCAGGTTTAAACAAACCAGATCTGGCTTGGTTAGACCCTTGATCTTGGCTGAAATGACTCATGAACCAGCTTGGGTATACTTATAAAGGATTACAAGGATTACGGCTTGGGTATACTTAAGGATTCTAAAACTCCCTACAAGTGCTAGGGGCGTGGTAGTGAGAGAAAGTGTCTTCCGTACCTTTAGCAGAAGCCACGGCATAGGCAGTGATGTGGCGGCAGCAAATCATTGAAATCAGCAGTGATGGTAACTCTTCCAAGCCCTAGCCGGCCTCCCTGGGACAGCTGCGGCCTGGTTCAGGCTTCTGCACATGCACAGAGGCCATTTTTGTGACCTCTGTGCATGTGAAGATGTCACTTGTATCCCCACCTGTGCTGTCATTTGGAAGGCCAGAAGGGGGTCTGGAGGAGCCCCCGCTGCCTCCCCTGCCACCTTTGATACTACACTACCTATGCTGCCCATCCTGTGAATTCCGCTAAAGGTACAGAGGCCACTTTCTCTCTCTACCCCCCTCCGGCACCTTTAGAGAGGTTTAGGGATGCCCTCTTTACTTTTAAGGGGGAATCCTCAAGGAATCCCCTTTACAATTATACTTGAGACAGTCCATGAGCTGGTCCTTCAAACCAGGTGCTGGTCCAGTTTTAACTCAGACCAGCTGAACTGGGCTGGCTCGATGTCGAGCCTGGCTTGAAGAGAACCGGCTCACACATCCCTATCTGTTAAGCTATTGACATCAAATTGCATACCAAGGTTGTCTTCTATGGAGAAACAAGGTTTTGTGACTCCCTCTATAACATCTGTGCAGGATGATTTCTGCATCATTTATTCAGGACTATTTCTTATAGACTTTCCTTCCATGTACACAACAGTTTCTCTGAACTGAGAAAAAACATGCATAATTTTATTATATTCTTGCTCTTGGGTGATCGGCTTTTAATGCTAAATAATTGTTCATAAACATGAGTAAGAAATGCCCCCTAGTGAAAAACAGATTATAAATAGAGTCAGTAAAATGGGCATTTAATCCTCAGCCATCCTCCTTGAATGCTGCAGTCTATACAGATGCGAAAAGCCTCCCTATATGGTCCCTCTTACTTTCCCTGCAATGCGTAAGTGCAGCAATTGACAAGCATAATTGGTGTGAGACACTGAACAATTATTCTGAAAGTGTGCTGGGTCAACAGGGAAACAGTGGGAGATGTTTTCATTTGAATTCATTTTGAAAAGCTAGAGGAGAGTGAATGTTCCAACAAAGTGATTTTTTAAAATAATCATGGTTTAAGCTAGTGTGAACAGTTAAGAATCCCCTGTCCACAGACTAGCTTTTGGGTAACACCTTTTCCCTCTTGTAACAGGGACTAAAAATGCATGCAACTGAGAGACAGCTTTGGTTCAAAAGATTTTCTGAAGAGCTCATAAGTACAGTACTACCAGTTAGCATGTTTATATTAGAGTTATTTATTTATTCATTCCTTTGATTTCTATACTGCCCTTCCAAAAATGGCTCAGGGCAGTTTACACAGAGAAATAATAAATAAATAAGATGGATCCCTGTCCCCAAAGGGCTCACAATCTAAACACCAGCAATAATCACTGGAAGTACTGTGCTGGGAGTTGGCGGGGGGCGTTATCAGAATAAGTAAAGAAAGCCTAATCAAGCCTACACTGAGCATCCTAACTGTAGGCTAGCATTACAGGCTTGCAACCCAGAGGGTCATCTTGTACTGGAAATTCATCATTGAAATGTGAGGCAATGCAGCTTGCTGTATGATACATCTAGCATCACCAGAAAAGGAAATGGAAAGGTGTCAACCCAAATTTAAAAAGAGGAGAAACCTCAAATGCTTCTGGGATATAATACTTACTGTCCTGCAATTGATCAATCAATCAGTTATGGCCCAACACACTTCAGCAAAGCCTTCCTCTCAGGCTCTTCTTCCAGAATCTCTCAGTAGCCAGAAGAGGCTAAGAAAAGACATATACTGTTCTGAACTCTAATGCAAAGAGGGCTCCTGAATTGTGAGATTAAATTGTGTTTCCCTGACTGGCTTTAATGAAAATTTTGATTTAACACCATTATTACAATTTTTCTGTTAGTTTCGTATTGCAATATCTGCTTATGTCTATAAGTAAGGGAGGCCCTGGTACAGCTGTGAAGCCCTTGTTTTGCAGATTGTGGTTTGTGTATTTTTAGCTTTTTGTCTCCATCCATTTTCGGTTGTTAACAGAACTGGAATTCAGGTTGAATTTTGTCAAATCTTGTGCTCTTCCTTTAATTGATCTTTGTTAACTTGACCTGAGCCTGCTTCCCTCTTTAAAATGAGGCATGTTACTTTGATGAGCAGCTACCTGGTGGAGAGAAGTTTCCATTTTTATTCTTGTATATTTGTGAGCATTTTTAAAAACTATATCTACTTTTTATATGTTTTGTGCAGCTTTTTGATCATTAGTTTTATTTCCTGCTGTGTTATTTTTTTATATATTTGCCAGTTTGCATATGTTTTAATGTTTTGTTTATTATTTTTATTTTTACTTTTCAAATTTCTAAACTGCCCCAAACCTCCGTCTCTGGGCAGCTAACAACATTAAACAGATTAAGCATGAAAGCCTTAAAACAATTTAAAAGCACATGAATTTTGTTTCATGTCTATAATTTTAATTCACATTTTTGCGTTTATTCCTTTTCTAGTTTAATATTTGCATATGTTTACATATTTTTATTTTCAAAGTCGTCTGAAGAAGAGGCATCTTATTGAAATGCATCGGGACTGTCTTTGGAAATAAAATGCTATACAGCTCCTTCTTCTCCTATTGGTATTTGCAATCTGGTGTCATTACTTCTGTCCCTTTCCATTCCAAATATTGGGCCAGGTATTCTGATTGCTGAAACACAGATGTTCTGTACTGGCAGACAGGTTGTTTTGCTTCCATTTGCTCCTAAAATGCAGCCCACACCTGCTTCATTGCCTCTGGGAAGTTCAAATGCTTACTATTGGTCATTGTCATGAAGGAATAGGAGAGGGGAAAATCAATTCAATACTCCATCCTTGTACCAAGGTGAGTTCAGGGCTACTTTTACCAAAAAGAAAACCAACACAAAAAAAACATAAAAATAAAAATGTAGAGTCACCTCATTCAAATCACCTGTCAAAACTCGTCAGAAAATATTTAAATTGTGCAGTTTGAGGAGGATCAAGGCACCTAAGCCTAGATCAGTTTAGGTGGCCAGCTGCAGCCTGAGTATGCTACATTTAGGTGTGCATTCTCTTTGCCCATGGATCACTGGAGGAAGGGCTTAATTTTCAAATGAATCACAGTGAGATGTGGCTCCAGCTGCAAGGGAGCTAAAGAAAGCAATATAATTGCTTGACCTATTTCAGGAGACAGTAAAAAAATCTGTGTATAGCACAGCCCACTTAAACTATTGATGAGGTGCTCATTCACTGTGGGCAAAATCCCAGGCTATCTTATGCTGAGTGCCCTGACGAGTTTAGATAATATAGGAGGCAGGTCTGCTGCTTTGTTCCAAGAATCATCTGGTTTTACACAGCTCTGACTTTTCTACAGTTCAAGTGGACTCTGATACTTTGATCCAGGCTTTTTAAAAGATAGCAATTTAACACAACTGCCTTAAGGATAGCTGTGGTATTGCCTACCATCATGGGTTATCCAAAGCTACTGATGGCATCTGAGGTGAGTGCCTGCTAGCCATGAGCAAATCCCTATATGGAAATCTATGCAACCATTTTTTAAATGGTCCTTGCAATTGCTGTATTTATCTTACATTCATAGTATTCATGTCTGGAATCAGTAGAAAGATGTCGGCACCCATCTTTCCAATAGGATTTTGATTAGCATTTCAGTGCCTGGAGCCCCCCTGGGAACATGGACAAAATACTAATCCATCTAATTGCACAGTGAACAAGAAAAAGCCAGTGATGGAGCAGACACAATGTGGTTCTTACCCTTTTCTGGGTGAAATAAAGCCTCCCCCAATATACAGGCATTAATTCATGGAAATCTATACACTTAAGTTATGAAAAATTCAGATGATCTACTGTCAAACATAGAGGTTGGGTAAACAAATGTCATCCGCTCAAACAATTAAAGGGAAAAAATAGCCAGGTTTCACCTTTAATCCTCAAGGACTACAAGTGGGGGGGGGACCTGGGGGAAAGGGTACATGTTATAGTAGAGAGATGTGTTCTGGCCCATAAATGAAGAAATCATGAAGACGTCATGCACAGTATGTGTTATCCCTGGACACATTTTCTTTATAGAAACTCTTTCAACGTTTAGAAATACAATACATTTTGCTCTACCTTTGGATCCAATAGTGGTTTTGATTCAGGTACCACATCCAAGGTCATCAAAGGTCGGCACAGTCTGGCATCTGCTAGTGTCCACTCCATACCCACTGCCGATTACTGGAGCCCTCAAAATAATCACTCTAACCTTTAAAAAACTTTTCCATTTTAATTGTGTTAAGAAGTTTGCATGTGCAAGCAAACACTGTTGAAGCTCCAGGGGAAGAGGAGAGGAGTGTATCCCAGCTTAAGTTCCTGCATTTTGGATAGCTAATGGGCAACTTCATGCTTGTAATAGGTGGGCTCTCCTGAGGGCACATCCAGACATGCTTCTTGTAGCACCACCCAGTTTTATATTGCACTGCTCAGATATCATTTGAAAAACCATGTCCAGTTCTGAGTGCTGTGTTTCAAGAAAAACATTGATAAACTGAAATGAGTTCAGAGGAGGGTAGCAAAGATGTTGGTGGAGCAGGAAACCAAGTCCTATGAGGAATAGGTTAAGGTGCTGTACGTTTAAGCTGAAGAAGGGAAGACTGAAAGGAGTGAGGGGAATATGACAGTTGTCATCAAATAACTGAAGGCCTGTTCTCTATTGCCCCTCTTGAAAGTGTCATCTCAGTTTGTGAAAAAGGCTAATTCTATGCTAGGAATCACTAGGAAGGGGATTGAAAATAAAAATGCTAATATTATAATGCCCTTATACAAATCTATGGTGTGGCCACATCTGGAGTACTGCATACAATTCTGGTCACCACACCTAAAAAAGGACATTGTAAACTGGAAAAGGTGCAGAAGAGGGCAACCAAGATGATCAGGGGCCTGGAGCACCTTCCTTATGAGGCTAGGCTACAGCATTTGGGGCATTTTACCTAGGAAAAGAGGCAACAACGGGGAGACATGATCAAGGTGTATAAAATTATGCATGGAGTGGAGAGGGTCGACAGAGAGAAATTTTTCTCCCTCTCTCACAACACTAGAACTAGGGGTCACCCCATGAAACTGAAGGTTGGGAAATTTATGTCCAAGAAGAGAAGGTACTTTTTCACACAGGGCATAATTAATCTGTGGAATTTTTTGCCATGGGATGTGGTGATGGCCACCAGCTTGGATGGCTTTAAAAGGAACTTAGACAGATTCATGGTGGACAGGTCTATCAATGGCGACTAGTCTGAGGGCTGTGGGCCATCTCCAGCCTCAGATGCACGATGCCTCTTAATACCAGTTGCAGGGGAACAACAGCAGAAGAGAGGACATGCACATACCTCTTGCCTGTGGGCTTCCCAGGGGCATCTGGTGGGCCACTGTGTGAAACAGGATGCTGGACTAGATGGGCCTTGTGCCTGATCAAGCAGTGCTGTTCTTATGATCTTATGCACCTGAGAGCAGGACTAGAACCAATGGACTGAAACTAAAAGGAAGCAGACTTCGGTTAGTTATTAGGAGGCATTTTCAAACTATAGTGGCTTTCAGTATAGTGGCTGAAAGTGGAAGAGTCTGCCTCCTGGAGTGGGGCCCCACCCTTCCTTAGAAGTTTTCAAACAGGCAGGGTGGCCATCTGTCAGGGATACTGTAGCAGTTTTCTACACTGAGCCGGAGATTAGATTAGAAGACCTCCAAGATCCATTTCAACGCTAAAATTCTGTGATCGTAATATGATTCTAAATACCCCATCTAGAAATGCCCTTTGCCTATGCAACTGCTGCATAGCGATATGGACTAATCAATCACTTGAGCTTAATTTCACATTTTAATCCATCATAGATGCAATAATATACTTATTTCAGAAATACATATATTCTATCTTTGACGGATTAAGATGTTAAATTGAACATAAGTGACGGCTTTCAGTCCTAAAGTACACAGGGAGCCTTTTTGTCAGTGTTTTATCTGCTAGATTAGCATTATTTGGGTTATTTCAGTTCCTACCACTGTCTAGACTTTGGCGGGGTGCAGGGGAGGAAAGCTTCTAGTACTTAAAAAAAAATCTTAGCTGTACACTGGCTTAAATTTAGCAGAACTTTATAACAATGGATTTCAGTCTTCTATTAAGGGAAGGCAGCAATGGAACTGTGCCACCATTTGACTTCCCTCTGTCATGCCTAGTTTCTTATCGAGAAATGAAACTACCTTATCCTCTTTTGCACAACAAGTTTTGCAGCTTGGAATGAATTTCCAAGCACAATACATTAGCCAAGATCCAAAAAGCTATACAACCTGATTCATACAACATGAGGTAGGGATTGAGTTCATATATATATATATATATATATATATATATATATATATATATACACACACACACACACACACACACACACACACACACCACCTGATATGTTTATCTCTAGGCAGTGTACAAAGTGTGAAATACAACGAATATAAAACAGAGTAAAAACAATTAAAGCACTTCACATAATAGAAATGTAAAACAATTTCATGGGATAAAAACAATCATTTTAAAATTAATTTCCGTTAAAAGCCTGAGAAAACAGATGTGTCTTGAGGGTCTCCCTAAATGCAAAGAGAGATGGAGATGCTGTTATTTTGACAAGGAGCATATTCCAAAGCCCCAAGGCAGCCAAAGAGAAGGCCCGGTCCTGAGTTACCACAAAATAAGCCAGTGGCAGCTGTAACCAGTCCTTTCCAGGTTATCTAATAGGCAACAGGGTTCATAACAAAGAAGACCCTCTCTTACCTATCCTAGATCCAAGCCGTTAATGGCTTTATGGGTAATAACCAGTACTTTGCATTTTACTTGGAAACATGGTATCAGCCAATGCAGTTCTTTTAGATTGGTGTTATATGGTCTCTTTGGGTTGTCTCAGAGACTAGTGTGGCTGCCACATTCTGTACCAAGTGTAGTTTCTGAATTATGTACAAAGGCAGCCCCACAAAGAGTGCATCACAGTAGCCAGGTCTGGAGGTTACCAGCATATGCACCACTGCTTTAAGGGCATTTACCTTCAGAAATGGGCATAGCTGATGTATCAGACAAAGCTGATTATTTATTATTTATTTATTCAAATAATGGTTCCCATGACACAAGAGAATGTGCTCTTGAAACTGTGGGGAATGTCAGGAAAGAAAAAATACAGATGGACAACCGATTATTTATTTATTATTTATTTATTTAGCTTATTTCTATACCACCCAAAATGCAAGTTCTCTGGGTGGTTTACAAGACAATAAAAACAACCAATAAAAAGATTAACATATTTCAACCATTAAAATTTTAAAAGCTGGTTGAGGAGACCTGGTCTTGTGGTAGCAAGCATGACTTGTCCCCTTTGCTAAGCAGGGTCTACCCTGCTTGCATATGAATGGGAGACTTGATGTGTGAACACTGTAAGATATCCCCCTTAGGGGATGAAGCCACTCTTGGAAGATCAAAAGGTTCCAAGTTCCCTTCCTGGCATCTCCAAGATATATCATAGTTGCCATGACCTCAAGGGGTTTTGCATGTAGAAGATCCCAGGTTCAATTTGTGACATCACTTGGTAGGGCTCAGAAAGCCCCTAACTCAAGTCCTGAGAGTCAGAACTGCTGCCAATCAGTGTGGGCAATAATGGCCTGAATGGACCAACAGTCTGACTTACTATAAGGTGATTTCCTATGTTCAATGGAGTCCTGCATGGAGAGGCTTCCTAGAGGCACCTAGCTGACCACTGTTGGAAACAGGAGGTAGAATTATATGGCTCCTCGTTCTAATCGAACACACTTTTTCTTAAATTCATTTGGGATCATAGAGGTATTTAGGCCCCTATTTTTTATATTTCTCTACACTTTATAAAGTATAGCGAAGGCCCAGTTCTTTGCAAAACTTTTAAATGGGAATTCTAAAAAAATGAAGCGTATTTTTTTGTTCTGTATCTGCTATTAGGAAAGAACAACCACATATATATGTGTAACCACAACAATATCAAATTCCACAGCAATTCCAAATCATAAAAACATTGGTGTTTATTCATTTTGTTATAATATATAATACTTAAAGTAAACTACAAAGTTTTCAGAAATTAAGGAGGAGTTCTTCCCTGCAGGGTTATAGTCTAAGTAAGGATGACACACAAGGGCAATAAGAATTTGTAAAAGTAATGTGCAATTAAATTAATTAAATAAAGCGTAACACCTTTATTTAACTAGACTAACTTTTCTACAAATGGATAGAAGTGTCCTTGTGTTTTTTGAATTTGTAGAGGTAAAGCAGAAGAATGTTATGGAAGGAAAAAGTGAGATGAAAGGCTAGGTCCTAAGAATTTGGAATGAGAAAAGCTAAGTGAATTTTAGTAGAGATGTTGCTGAGACTTGCATTTACAAGCTCAGCAATATGTATTTATTTTATTTATTTATGATATTTGTATAACACCTGATATATCTATGGCATTGTGAATAATCCAAGTTAAAATTAAAACACTTTCACAGAATAAAAACAATTTAAAATAATACACAGAATAAAACAATTTCAGAGTAAAACAAACAGTTTCAAATGAGTTTTAATTAAAATCCCAAGAAAACGTGTATCTTAAGAGTCTTTTTAAAAAGCAAGTAGAGATGGAGAAGCACTTATTTGACAGTGGGTGCATTCCAATGCTTCAGAGCAGCCACAAGAAGGCCCAGCCTTGAGTCACCACCAGATGAACCCGTATCAAGCATAACCAGACCTCTCCAAATCATCACAATATGTGGCAGTCTTCATGACAAAATATGGCTCTCAAAGTTTTTAATGCTCCTGCAAATACAGCTTATAAGCATTACAACTCCTCAGTTCTTATCCAGCTTGGAAATCACTTTGGACTGGGCATGAGCCAAGCTATTTCTCAATGTTTTGGTAAAGAGCTTAGCTTATTCTGCACCAGTCTAATTTGAGCAGTGGAAAGCTTGCCCATCACTAAATTATAGCCCTGGGGAAAAGCAAATGAAAACAGCAACCGTACCCAAAGAAAAACAACCATCACAAAAGGAAGGGCAAGCCGAGAAAATGGCAGAACAATAAGTGGTAAATATTGGCAACATTCTGGCCTCTTCAAGGTGCTAAAGGAAATGTTAAAGGCTAGAGGTAGTTATAAGAGGAACAGTGGACTGCTCACTGCTCATGGGAAGTTGTATTATTCTATTCCTTTAGATAACAATCACATCAGGGAGTTGTTACTGATGCCTTGTCACCTGGTGCCAGAAGTTGAAGAATGACTGAAATGAATAGAGATGGTGTAGTGGATTAAAGCCTTTGTCTCAGACCAAGAAAATGCTGAATCATCCCTGATGAGCTTTCTGGCTCAGGCTTCTCCTAAAACTCTTCTTTATTTTTATTTATCAATAAATAAAATTTTAAATAATAATTTTATCAAAAATGGCTGTCACCCCCCCCCCCCACACACACACACAGAATTTGAACCTCCCAGGACTTGGGGTGAAATCCCAAGGAAAACTCTCTTTTCCTATTGGAAAAGTACACAAAAACCCTCCACATGCAAGCCTACACGTGGAGGCTGTAAACACAATGTGGTGTGTATACAATGCTTGACCCACTCTCCCCACAGACGAGCAGTAGCTCATTGCTGGGCAGCCGATCCAGCCACCTAGATGAGCTTTGGTTGGGCGCTCCCACGCCCAGCCGCGGCTTGCTCAGGAGCTCCAGGGGAAGGGGGAAGGGGAGCACTGCTGTGCGGTGCCCTGGCCCCCAGAGCCCCAGGAATTGTCATGGCTCAGACTTCAGACTCAGAAGAATCAGAGCAGGAACGGGAGGATTCGCCTGCTAGTGAGGGCTCAGAGGCACAGCAACAGGACTTGGCAAGGAGCCTAGGCTCTGGAGCTGAGGATTCACAACAGCTTCCAGACATGATTTCTGATGGGGAGGACCCTGGGATTTCACCTGTCTTGAGAAGACGGCTCAAGAGGGAGGTTCAGTGGAAGTCACGCAGGTGCAGGAGATCACTAGAGAGGAAGCCGAAGTGCTGACTCAGGGAAGCCTGATTGGCTGCTGGTTCTCTTGAGCCATATATATTTGGTAGTCTTTCAATTGCTCAGGTGCTGTTTGCAACGTTCGTTGGCTGTAGACAGTGTGCCATTGAATTCCCAAGCTTTGTCCGAGTTCCAGTTTGCCTTGTTTATGCTTCCTGCTTTGTTCTGTTAATTCCTTGCTTCTGTTGTCTTTTGCTATTTTCATTCCTTTGCTCTGTGTTTTCTTTCACTTATTACTCAGTTATTGTTAGAAGGGGGTACCTAGTGCAGTTCAGGGGACTTAATTCATTTACTGTTTTTCTTTGTGAGCCTTTTATTTTTCACTCGTGCAGTTCTGCTGCTGCTTTCTGTTAACTCACTGAGGAGTGATGAAGGGGGTTGTAATTCCTGTTGGGTTAACCGAACAAACAGATTTATGACAGGAATGCACCGTGTGATTGTGCAGTGCAATTCTGGGGTCCTCCCTCCTCTCCCCCACCCCACAGCCCAAGTGTGTCTGACATACAAATACAAAAACAAGGTTAACAGAACGCTCACTCCATTAACCTCATTTGGGGGGAGGGATATTTAGGTGGGCTAGCCACCATTGAACCACTATGCTCGCCAGTGAGCCCGGTGGTTCTCACGATCAGAGGAAACCAGGCTGGGTTCCCTTAACCTGGTTTCAATAAATCGTGAGAATAGCCCTGCAGAGAGAAAACTGGTAGTTGCTGAACATCTGAGGACGTGCTTGCACCACAGCAAAAATCCCATTCAGCCCCACCTTTCTCCTGAGTCAAAAACCCCACTTGGAGAGGCTTGTGAAAGAACAGAACAAAAAGAAAAACAGTTTTATTCAAATGCTACAGAATGCTTCCTTCTGAGGCTTTCTCAGCTTTTAGTTACAGGTAAAAATACTCAGTAGGTTACAAGAATACTTCAAAAGGCACCCCAAATGATGTTGGAGCAGCACACTTTTAAAACTGTGGTCACACAGTTGCAAGGAACAGGTATGTAGGAAAATACATAAGTACCTTTAAAAGCTTAGAGTCTTTTGCAATGCCCTGGCTGGATGGGCGAAGGTTAGTGTTTCTTAGTTTAGTTATATCACAGGTAAACAATCATAGAACTGTTTCAGGCATATACAAAGTACACACAAAAGAAACAGAAAGTCTAATGCAAAATCTGACTAAACAAACTTTCCCGAGACGAAACTTCCTGAAGCCAAAGCCCTGGATCTCTTTGTCTCGAACTCCCCAAATCCTGGATGGGAATCCAAGCCCCTGTAGTAAGATCTTCCACATTATCATATGGGAGAGGGCTGGAGGGTATGCTCCTACCCCATGCCTCCCACATGACCCAAGCCCAGGTTGGGTCTATTTACCCAATGCCCACTCGATTGGGCTGCTGCACACCCTGGGAGAGAGAAGAAAATGAGGTGTGTTCTCCAGTATCGCACAATGCATTGTGGGAGCAGCGGAGAGGCAGTTTTCAGTACTGAAGTAGCTCTGCTCTGCCTGGACCCACTTTACATAGGACTATGTGGTCCTGAGAGCTGCTGGCAGCCATTGTTGCTTTACAAAACAGATTGGTCATGCAGACGACCAACTGCTGAGGTAGTTTTCCTTCTACATCTGTTTGGACTTGAGTAAGAAAGTCAAGTTGGACCTGAGTAAGAAAGTAAAGGTCTGAATGGGATGGGTTTGAGGGCAGCCCATGGGTGTAGATGACCTGGAAAAGCTGAAAAGTTTCGTTCCTACAACCCAGCTTTTCTGGTAATGAGAATAGCCCCAGTATGTTTCATCAGCTGAGACACACTGTATAAGCAGGGGATGAAAATCCACAAGAACAAAGAGCTGGCTCTTAATGTAACAGTTTGCCACTGATGAGTGCTTCCAGTGATGAGAGAGAGGAGTGCTTACAGTGACAGTTATAGGAAAGAAACTGGACACAATTTCTCAGAATTTTGGGGAAATATCCACTACTTTTTCTTATACTCTGAACTCTCACATTTTACTTCAGATAATTAATATAGCAACATTTTATTACATGCCTACCATTGTCTCACATTCTGGTTGTGACACTGGCAATATGGCAGCCCCTGCAACATGACCTCTTTATGTGAAGGTGAGGTAATGTGAGATGTGGACAAGCACATTCAGCAGCTCATAACCATGCTGACATTGCTCCTCCCAGGAGCTATGGCAATGCTAAAGGAAAGAGCTGTAGTTTGCAATTCTCCTATGTGGCCCAGGGTGTCTTATCTTTACAGCATAGGAGGGAGCAGTATGAGCAGCATATTGCTGAAGATCACTTGAAGCTCAGAAACACCTGAGGATTCTATGCAGGTAAAATTGAGCTATCCCACTGCAAAGCTAGATAGTAAAGCTGTTGGGTGGCAGCCACTGAAAGGGAGCAGTGAATTTGCCCTGGAGGAAGTGAAAACCACAGCAAAGAAGTACTTTATCATTCTAGTGACAAGCCAAGCTTCTTTCAACTTGGGTTTACTACTTCTAGAGTCATTTAGCACAGTATACATATGCTAAGAAAATACAAAAGAAAAACTCAATCCATTAAAACCCCATCGAGGATTTCCTTAGAGAAATGAAGAAAGATGGGAAACATTGAAATGTTAGGTTGATCAATGAACCTCATTAGGTGGCTTTTTAAAAAACTGAGCTCAGTGAATTTATAAGGGGTATTGTATAGTGCATATTAATCTGCTGGTTCTGTTGTATGCTTTAGAAAGAATCCTTTGACTTGTAGTGAAGAAAACTGGATATAGGATAGTGAGGAGAGGGAATTGTGCTACGTATGTCTTCTCTTGGGGAGGTGCACAGGGGAGATTGTGAGGTTTTAGTCAAGGTTACAAGATCAAAATGTTTACCACATATAGGACAAGCAGGAAATTATTCCCTGCATCTGATTGGTCTCATGCTCTGAGGAGCTATGTTTTCCCCATTTCTCACACATCATTAACCCCTACTAAATGGCTGGCTCTCTTACTATACTGGCACAGTCGTGCCAGTATAGTAAAGATGAGGAGTGTTTTCAACATTTTGCCATTATAAGCCCTGAATATTCTATTGCTTATAATATCAAAAATATCCACCCAATCCTTCTGAAATCGTGATCACATCACCCACAGGAAAAGAGATACCATCCTTCCAAAATTGGTGCAAATCCTTTGCAAAATGGCTGAGATACAGCAGTTTACATTTTTAACTCCTAAAAAGAGGGTTCAATGTGTGGGGTGACCTTTTTTCACCACATATTATGTATATTTTAAAATGTTTAATGTCTTTTTAGCAATTTAGAATTCAGGTCCATACTGGACTGATGCCTCTTGCTGGTTTGAAAAACATCAATCTGATAGTTTTTGTGCCCACACAACTCCAAGAAAGCATGAGACACAAGTTTTATGGTGAAAAGGGCCACAATTTTATTAATTAACTTAAATGGAAACTGGAATGGAACAGGGATTGTCTCTCCACCCCTACAGTGCAGTAGCTAATGGCATGGCACCTCAGTGCAAGCCTTACCTAGTTTTCCCATAGGCGACACACCTTGGCTCCAGGCAGCCCCATTGCCTAAGTGAGAAGCTGCCCATCTCAGCTGATTGAGATCAGGTCTCTGCCCCTAGCAGCAAACCCCCACCTCCACCAAGCCTTTCAAGGAAGTGTTGCATGACAGAACAGAGTAGGCCAGATCAGAATTCCCTGAGCCACCAAGACTCTAGGGAGTTGGCCATTCCAATCTATCGCAAATCACATACCTGAAGGTGCTCACCAAACCTATGATGTTAATCCCCACCACACTGCACCTGCCAAGTGTGTCCAGGAATGCAACCTTAACTAACTAACTAGAGGTAACCACACTGCCCATTGAGATCATCTGGAGAGGTCCGTCTGCAGTTGCCACCGGCTCGGCTCGTGGCTACTCGGGGACGGCCCTTCTCCATTGCTGCCCCAAGGCTTTGGAACACACTTCCAGCTGAAATAAGAGCCTCCTTATCTCTTACAGCTTTTAAAAGGACAGTCAAGACACATTTGTTCACCCAGGTTTTTAATTAGATACTGGATCGGGTCTCCCAACCCGTGAGACCCATTTTGGGTCTGTGAGCGGGAAGAACAGGCTAAGACCACTCTCCCCGCTCACGAGTGGGGAGCAAGCCCTGGGCGGCTGGATCGGCCACCCACACGATTGCCGGCTCCGAGATGGAGCCAGCGAGGGCTGGGGAGCCCGGGGGCCACATGGCCCCCGGAAGCCCCAGTATGCCCTGCGCGAGTGCGTAGGGCATACTGGGGAGACCCCCCGGAGCCGGGAGGTGGCTTTTCGTCTCCCGGTCGGGGGGCTACTCACGAGCAGATAGCCCAGGTTTGCGGAGCGCTCGCTCCACAAATCCGGGCTAAGGGGCGGGCTACAGGAGCGGGTTAGCTGCTCAAGAACCGCCGGGCTCAGCTGCGAGCCCGGCGGTTCTTACGACTGAAGAAAATAGGGCTAGCGGAGCCTAGCCCAATTTTCTTCAATCGTGTGAATCGCCCCACTGTTTTAATTGTGTTTTAATGGTTTTAACTTTTTATTTTAATTGTTGAAATGTTTTAATCTTTTATTGGCTGTTTTTATTGTTTTGTAAACCACCCAGAGAACTTGTGTTTTGGGCGGTATAGAAATGTATTAAATAATTAAAAATAAATAAATAATGTAAGAGGCAGGCAAAAACAGGATGTGCACCACATGCTAATTAATTGAGTGCCCCCCAAAATCCCTGCCCAGCCCCCCAAAACGACCAGCATGCCCAAACTGTACCCAATGGAAGGGAAGGTGCCTGCTTTGAACAGACTGAGAAGGAAGGACACCTACAAGAGGCTGCTCATTGGATACTCTGCCCTCTCTAGAACTGTGAGCCAGTAGGCTCTCCACTTAGCCTCATGCTCCCTGGAAGGGGGCTGAGGCAAACGGGCTGTGCTGCCTATGATGGCATAGAGCGGCCGGATTGTGTAATTATTGCTTGAAATCCCTACAATAAAAGGGAAAATAACCCCTCAAAAGTTAGCTAAGGGCATAACTGTGTCTGCCCACTGAGAACTGTGAAGAAGTTGGGAGGGGGAAGTCCTGGCAATTTCTAGTGAGTGACTTCCTGGTTCTGAACATAGATGCCTGATAAGGACAGTCTATGAGCACTCTGGTGCTTTTATTGTTAAACAATCATTCCTCCCCCCCCCCCTTTCCTATACATGAGATTTTGTCTTCTCCCTCTGTCCCCTTTCTTTTCCTCCCACCAAAGAGGCCCTCAGGAAAGCTTGGAATACATTACTAGAAAGTAAGCCCATTGATTCCACTGCAGCTTACTTCTGAGTAAACAATGGAATCAGGACCAGCAGAGATCCTAGGAAAAGCTTTGGGCTCTTCCCAACCCCTGCCTCTCAGTCCCTAAGTAAAGCATAGAAGGGGGGAATCCTTATTTAACTGGTCTTACTTCTGACATGTGTAGGATTGGGATGAAGGACCCCATACTAGGAAGTCTGGAAGGAGGAACCTCAAAGAAATCCTAGAAACCATGCCCACCCAATGCCAACAAACTGTTATAGTGTTGTAGACTGCTCCACAGCAGTCTATACCACAATTTCTGGGAAGAGAATCTGTAGTTTGGGAGTCTAAATCAGTTTTTAATTTTTAATTATCATTGTTCATGAGGTCATTCACACAGTCAAAAACTGTATAATACCTGGGTTTTGGGAGCTGTGTGTGCTCCCAGTTTTTGGTTGTGTGGAAGCAAGGTAGGAGGACAATCTGGGTAGCTTTTCTTCCTATCTTGCTTCCACACAATCAAGGTTTTCCTCTTACCTGGCTTCCACACAACTGAAAATTGGGAGCACACATAGCTGCCAAACCCAGGTAGAACAGTTTTTTATTGTGTGAATGACCTCTTTGTGTGTCTCTCTGTGTGTGTTGTGTGTGTGTGTTTTAAGAGAGAAAAATGAAGTACAGATTTAAAGTGAACAAAAATTACCTGCTTCTTGTTGTGTCCTTATTCACTGCCGAATAATTATGTCATGGGATCAGACTGCTACTATAACTGAATCCACTATTTTCATTTAATTGTGTTTTTTTCAGGTGGGGGGGAGTGTGATTTTATCTTCATTGAAAGTGTTACAAACATTTTGGTGTTCAACATCAGTAAATTCTACCTTGTGGTTTGAGCACACATGATTTTATTATTTGGTAGATAATTTATAGAAATTCAGTCAGAACAGAACTTTGAAAGCTTTACAATTTGAATCCTGATCACTCTGATGGGCTGAATGGAGTGACTGTGTTGACAAATGTGCAAACTAAAAATATCCTTTAATAACTGTCTTGTCAAAAAAAGAAAAAGATATATGTGCTATTAAAGTGGGGGTGGTATTCTTTGAATTTGAAGATCAATTCTGTGCCCAGCCCAGTTGTTGAGGCCTGTAATACTATTAGTCTGGAGAGGCATGGGTAGTAACTTCTGTCAGACAAGACTTAAGATACTACAAGAGCCTCCAAATAATACTGATCAAAATTAGCCATTTTTCAATGGAAAGAAAGAAAGAAAAATTTATCCTCCAATTGCAGAGGGAGCTACTTTGGTGAAGAAAACTCTTACCAAAGAACTTTTCCTTTTGTCTGTTCTGAGAACAGCCTGTTTGGGGGCTACAAGCTGGACCCCTCTATATGATTTGGAACTGCAGGCTCGCAGTCTCCATCTTGACTACCTGGATTTGCAGGACTGAGAGCCCTCCACATGCCCATATTTGGTAAACTCTCAAGTTAGTCGCTTGGCACAAGTAGCATGGGGCAACTTTACCCCAGGTCAAATATAACATGTGATTGCAAGGTATCCTTATGCTCCTCTCTGTTTACAAGACAGAGAAGGAGGCTGGTTGAGCAGACGCGAGTTAAGGAGGACTATTTCTCAAGAGACCAGTAAAACTCCTATTTTCCTTGGCATAAAGGATTAGTCTTACTAATCAACTCAAAAAGAACTCGGCTAAGGAAACCACAGAGTTAATAGTTTGATGCGGACCAGAGGAAGAGGCTCATTAGTGTAAAAACAATTCCAATCTTCCCACCTGGAAGGTCTTCCTGAATAAGATACGTTTTGAGCTCACCTATTCACCCCAGACAGGTTTTTTAAACCACTCCACTTTATTGTTCCTCCAGGTTGTAAGCACTCATGATTGAACCATACAACATGTATTCTTTTGTTAACCACAGTTGTCTTCCACTGCAGCCAGGAGGTGTGACCAATGTTTAGCCCAAAGGCATGTTTTTTGCCTATTTCAACTCCACACCCCAACATATGGCCCATCATCTGTGACAGACCCACCATCTGTGTGCTTTGGCTTTGGCTATTCCATCTACCGCAGCCATTGCTCCAGCTTTGCTTCCAGCTTCCGGTTTGGACCTGTCTCCTGATCCGCACCACACACCATGTTTATCTGCCTTAGAGAACTGACACCCCTTGGATTTCCCCTGGAACCAGCCACTTTCCTGGTTCCCTGGCTTGTGAGTATGCAGCATGCTTGCCTCTTCTCTATCCTGTCCTTCTGCTTGGTCCCTGGGAAGAAGGACCCCAGAGTTCTCTATCCTGTAAGTGTGACAGACACACCAACAGATTGGGAAGAAGGTATTACTAATGATCTCTCTCTTTCTCTCTCTCTCTCCCCACCTTCCTAAAGCCTACTCTTTGCACTTCAGGTTCTCTCTCTGGCCGGCTTTCAACTGATTAATTGCAATTTGAACCTTTAAGCTAAAACGCCTCTTCGTGAGTCTCCAACTGATATTGCTAGTCAAGTTTTTATTACCTTTTATCATCTGCCTATTTTTTCATTTCCTGTACCCCAATAATCCTTGAATAAATCTAATTGTACTATATTCCTATCTCAAACCTTTATTTCCAGACCATGTCCCCCCCGGGGGGCATTATAACTAAGGCTGATGAAATCCCCATTATTCTCTATGGGGAAAAGCTTAAAAACATGTGAACTTTTAAAAATTGTTTAAAATCACCCCTTTGCCCAATTTCTTTGAAATCTGAGTAGTAGCTTCCTTGAACCCACTGGGCACTACCACCCACCACAACCCGCTCTGGGCCACCCTGGTACTACCCCCCACATGGAGTTATAAGGCTGCTGAAATCCCCATTATTCTCTATGGGGAAATGCTTAAAGACATGCTAACTTAAAAAAAAAAATTGAAACCACTTTGGCCACAAAAAATGGAGGTCCGACTTATTACCTGAATGCTATATTTTCATTTCTCTCCTCACTTCCAGCCCTACATGTGTCATGGTCATTTCCTTGAACTCTGTGACACCACATTCCTGAGGAGACAGAGAGAAAAACATTCAGTGTCGCATCTTATCACCAGTTAACATTCTCAACTAAAAGTACTAGCTACTGAAGGAAAGAAACCCTCTAAACCCTATAGAAAAGCAAACTGTTAAAAATATTCTCTCATGGATTATCAAGTGTCGTGGATTATCTCAGATCTAGGCCAACATGTAACTGATTAAAGAGAAAGATGGGATTCAGAAAATGTAAGAGATGACATGAGCTTCTGCATAATGCTTTTAGAATTGAACCATTCAACCAGATTCCTGCTATCACTTGTACTAAAAGCTCATTTTATGGTAGAAATATGAACATTTATACACTCAGGATCCACTAAGTGCCCGCTTAGGGTGCAAAGGCATCAAGGGCGGTGACTGGTGGCTCCCACCACCCCTGTCACCCACCCGGGTGTCCTCCTGGCCACAGCGGACAGTAGGGTGAGTGGGCGATGGGAAGCATGTGCCTGCCCTCCTCACTGCTGCCGCCGCTACCCACCGCTTTACTGTGCTGCTGCAGTGTGACTTCTCCTTTGTCTTCTTCTGCCTGTGGCACTCTGATAATGTTGGAAGATCTAGATCCTGTGGGAGAACATGGCTTTTCACAAAAGCCTACAACATGGCTTCCTCTCCCTACAAATTGGAGCAATGCTGGTGCTGAAAGAAAAAACAGTGGGGATGCATCCTATATGATGGAGGGTATCTGGTGTTTCCAATGGGCATAAGAAGGCGCCCCACTGCAGTGACTCCAGTATCGCAAAAGGCAACATTAGAAGGGCCACTCATGACAATTACAATATCTTTGTTATGGTACTTAACCAGATTTCACCATTATAAGACAAAGTTAATGTTCGATGCAGTTGGTATAGTCTCTACGATATCACAGTTACATTAAGGTAGAAGATGTTTACCCAAAACAGGGACATATCTTTACCTAACTGGGGTGTGTGTGTGTGGCTTTGCCATTCCTTGATGAATCCTATATGCAATGGCACAAAATTTAGCAACAGAAGGAGGCTATTCTCACAACCACTGGAAAGCAGGCTAAGTCGTGAGAACCACTGGGCTCACAGGCAGGCCCAATGGCTACCCTGCTGAATTCTCCCTCCTCTAAAATGAGGCTAGCGGAGTGAGTGCTCTGCTAACCCTGTTTTTCTGATCGTGAGTCGCTGCTGCACAGCTCTGTGCCGTGGTGACTCATGAAGGGATCCCTGATCAGGAGGCAAAAACAAGCTTCCTAGCATCGGGGGTCTCCCCAGAATGCCCCACTTCTGCAGGGCATCCTGGGACTTCTGGGGGCTGGGCGGTCCCCAATCCCCGCCTACCCTACAGGCTCCAGGAGAGAGCTGGTAATCATGTGGGTGGCTGATCCGGCCACCCAGCGTGGGTGGAGTGCTAGTGTGTGAGGAGAGGGGGCCAAGCCCCCTCTCCCCGCCAAACCCTCCTCGGCTTTCCTCACTGCTCGTGTGGAGAGTGTCAAGCAATAACAAATAGATTCCGACCTGCAAGAAGATAGGCTACATAAAGATCTATTGGTCTTCCCTGTAAGTTCTGTAGAATGGGTAAAATCAATTTTTTTATGTGGAGTGCAGTACAATTTACAATGAATGAAGTAAAATATGAGCCAAATTTTCAATTTCATTTGATCCATAAGGACACAAAATGACAATTTTAACATTCCTGTTACCTTGGGCTAGCCCTACTACCGATTTATTCTGTAACCCCATTACTGTTTTTCATGGTGGCCATTTTTTTTAACCTATATTGTCCTGTGACAATGCTGGGGCAAAATGACCTCTTCAAAGAGATAGTTGAGTCATGGAACTCCAGCTGGAAGCTGCACCTACTGCACGCCCCCTCTCTTCAGTGATAATGATAAAACGAAGATGGATCTGAGAGTGGGTGGTTTGCCATATTAAAGCTTCAGTCCTCGTTGCAATTCCCCTTATAATCTCAGTGGAGCACATCAATCATGTACTCAAACCTGCTCTTGTAACCTCTTACCAGAAAGAATAGGAAGTGCAGGGGGAGCGGGTGCGGGGGGTGGCATTGTAGTGGCACAGAGCTGCAGTGTGCAATGTATTTATTTTGACATATCCTGCCTTTCTAGGGTCAGTCACACTCAAGACAGCTTATAATAAAAAGATATATCCCAACAAATTAAAACAATCGCAACACTAAAACTAATAAACACACAGCAGTAGAAACAGCATCATTAAAAAGCCACATCAGCAGACACACATGGATACACCCAAGAAGGGACTTGCATATAAAAGTGGTTTACATATATAAGCTAGATTTTGCCTGAACTAAAAGTAAATAAACATTGTATCAGGAAGGAGAGCGGAGTACAAAGTAGTGTGGGAAAGAAAATACAAGAAAGAGGAGTGTGGGAGGGGGGAGAGAAGTGGAAGGAGGAAGAAAGGAAAGAAGGAAGGAGAGAGAAAAAGAAAAAAGGTAAGTGGAAGGAAGGGAGGCAGAAAAGGAAATCAATCAATCAATCAATCAATCAATCAATGTTTATTTCAATCAAAGATCAAATGCAGAGTTTAAAAAAACAATACAAGAAAAAAAGAAAATGATTACAGCCAACTGGATCAAACTCAAAAATTCTTTGCTCAATTCCGTTGGAGATTGGATCGTAGTTGCCACCCATGGGACATGATGCAAGCAATGACAAAGAGAAAACTGAATCTTGAATTGATTAAAATAGAATCTGGAGAGATAGGTTTGAGTTCTGTTTTGGCCAAGGGTGACAGAGCAGATTCGTTTTGAGCTCAAATCATTCAAATTGACCAGATTTGAGTCAAATAGATTCGACCTCAAAATGATTTGCACATCCCTCATAGTTAGGCCATGAAACAAGTGTGGTTATGGAATATCCTTCACAGCGATGCTTTCTAAACTGCTTGATGGCTTGTGTTAGTCTAAATGAGAATGGAAAGCAAATTTATTCTGTAGATTTTGCACAAAACTAAGGTGCAAGGATATATTTGCTTCCCATTCCCATTTTCTAAGTCCCAAATAGATGGATCTTGTGTATGTATTTATTTATATTGATTTATCATATTTATATACCACCTGATATGTGCATCTCTGGATGCTGTACACAATTTAAAACACAACAAATATAAAACAGAATTAAAACAATTAAAACAATTCCACAGAATAAAATGTTTAAAAATCTCATGGGATAAAAACAAATTGTTTCACTTGCCTATTTTTGCTTCATGCATTTTTGTATGGCCACTAGAATTGTTGGAGCAGGAAGCAGATGTGCCAGAACAACAGCACAGTATTGAACCCAAATTTCACGGGATTTTTGGTAAATTTTCTGAGGCAGTTTCTGAGTCTGGCTATGACCAGCAGTCTTTGTCGATTGGGTAGAGACAGGCTCGATGCTTTAAAAAACATATCTCCATAAAATGAAATATTAAGATTTTAAAGGAGCAGTTGTAAATCTTCCTATCTAAATGAGAATTTCAAATGTTGCTGAAAAGCATGAGGACAGTTTGATATAGAATCACAAAGGATTCAGCTTACTGGAGCTATACAGGAGCTTTTGCCCTTGCTCCAAAGTTTAAGGGCCAAATTACAGGGGACGACAGCCTCCCAAATGAAAAGACTGGGCCACAGTCTTTGAGAGGCTGGAAGGAGTGTTGGAGGAGCCATGACCACCGGCTACAATGCCATCATCCCCACCAGTGGGAAGGTAAAGGATTCCCCTTTCACCACCACCACCCCTTGTTAGGGTAAGAAACCCCCTTTACTTGTAAAGTGGAATCCTAGCCAGATTCCGCTTTACAAATATGCCTTCCGACATGGTCCATGAGCCAGCTCGATGGCTAAAACAGACCAGACCCAGTTCAGCTAAACCCAAGCCCAGACCGAGCCGGACTAGCAAAACCGGTTCTGCACACACCCCTAATCTGGATTGTGTCCCCCATAGTTTTTATTTGCCCCCAGAGAGAAGCTCCCATTGGTACCAATGTAATATTAGCTCGTGGGGCAAACAAGAGCCATTGAGATTGAAACTCTGGGCACAGTTTTAAAGCCCCTCCACACACACCATGCTACTTTTCCAAATTGGACACCACCACCACCCCCGCCCGCATGGCTGCTATTTCATAAAAGTTAAGTGCACCAAGGCCAATGGTGTATTTGACATAAAATGTAGTTTGGAGAAGGGTAGTGGGACAATCTGTTCATATGGAACAAATTGCTTGATCAGGTTCTAACATTTTAACTGTGATATGCATCACAAGTTAGTACTCTTTATTGCACTATATCTGGTTCTTGTTGACTAAAACAGCAGTTTCTGTCAGTTGCTAGTGTTTATGGGTCATTGAGGTATGTTAATATGCCATTTTTCCATCTGTTCTCTTTCTGTCTGGTGTTGCTCAATGGAATGTATAATGAGATAGACACTGATAATCCTTCATATGACATCAGACCTTTTTTTGGCTTGGAATCACTGTGGGTTTGGAACAAAAGCATGACTTCTGTGTGGACTTATGCTTCCTAATATGGGCTCTGGTTGTTTTCATTGCTACGAAGCTCACACAATAGGGATGTGCTAATCGATTTGTGGTTGAATTGATTCAACTCAAATATAGCAGATTTGAGTGATTCAGCCATGAAGCAAATCAGCCTGGGGTCTAGTCGCTAGATTCAAGCTCTAATTGAATTGCCCTGATTCAAGCTCAGGAATTTGGTGATTTGAATCATGATTATATCTCTTTGTTTCTTAACTTTCTTCTCTCTCCATTTTATGTTCTTGCGAAATTCCGAGCTTCTCTGCTGCTCTGGTTGGTCTGTTTGCATGGTGCAGTGATTGGCGGGTGATTCCCCTTATTTCTTGGTTGGCTTGTCATTCAAATCCAATGTTGCCAGGGAGAACTGTGCCAGCATTGGCTGGGTGGGGGCGGGGCGGACGGATAAGGGAGGGGTGGAAGGAAATGGAGGCACTTTCAAATGTATGTAAGGATATAGTCCCCTGGGCAGCCATTGCTTCTGCCTTGTGGGTGAAGAAAGAGGTCTGCTGCTGCCTGCTGTCTGGCTTTTCTGATTTCAGCTGATGCTGTGGAAGATTCTTCTTGGAGAATTGAGACTGTTGCTGGGGGGAAAGATTGAAGATTTTATTCCTTCTGCTCTGGAAAAAGATCAAGGTTCTTCTGGGTTTCACCCTGGCCTAAAATCACTGTGCCTGCCTGCCTGGTGTGTGCTGGAGAAAAGAGGCCTGTGGCCAGCCCAGGTCCTCTCTCCTCTCCTCCCCACCCCCAATAGTGTTGGTTTTCATTTTGGGCTGGCTTTTATTTTGGGGTGGATGAGTGCTCACCCCATGGTGCCCAGCTGCCTTTCCCCTGGCTGTTGATCTTGCCGCTGAAGAGAGAAGAGGAGGACTGAGACAGTAAGACTCAACACAGGAGAAGACTTCTGAGTGGTGAGTACCCCGTTTTGTTGTATCACTCACACGCACACACAAACACCGCAGCTCACCATACACACATTTATACACATACATTTTGTAAATTGTTTTGGTTTTTTTGTTTTCAGGTTGCAGGTTTTTATTGTGTTGTGCATTTTTATGGTTTAATCCTTTTTTTAAAAGGATTTTTATTTTGGTTTAAATTTTTAAAATTTTAAATAGGGGTTTTGTGGGATGGATCCCCATTAGGTGTCAGCAAAGTTAGTTCCCCCCCCCACCCCTTTGCTTTATTTTTTTTTAAAAAAAATTAAAATGGCAGTACATGGCACACTCAGATGAAGTCTTCCCCCTCCCCACAACCAGCCACCAACCCCTTTGCTTTTTTTTTTTTAATTAAAAAAATATCCTGCAGCTTTTGTGTGCCCACTGCCCACTGGCCATGTGTGGCACATTCAGCTGAAGTCACCCAACATTTTTTTTTGGGGGGGGGGGTACTCGGCCCTTTGCTTGGATTATTTTATTTTTACTTTTAAAAACTCCTTCGGCTTTTAAAAATTTATTTTATTTATTTAGTACATTTCTATGCCACCCCATACAAAAAAGTCCCTTGATGGTTCACAATCTAAAAACAACCATTACAACATTAATACGATTAAAACAATTTAAAATACAAATAAAAACTCTAAAATCTTGAAGCTTTAGAAGTATAAACTAATAGCCTAGCTAAACAGGAATGTTTTCAGGTAGTTCTTAAAAACATTCAGAGAAGGGGTTTTTGCATTAGGAATTACATTCCAGAGACCCAAGACAACCGTAGAAAACGCCCGGTTTCGGGTCACCACCAACCAAGCCAGTGGCAACCGCAACCAGACCTCCCCAGATTAGGGATGTGCAAAAAATTTCGGGCACAGATCGATCTGTGCCCGAAATGAGCAATTTCGGGTGATTCGGGGCCGAACCGAATCACCCCCGATATTTTTCAGGGCCGAGCCGAATCACCCAAATTTTGGGGCCAAAGAATTCGGGTGATTCGGCTCATGGCCGATTTGGGGGGATTTTTTGAAGTTTTAGTGACTTTGGGGCAAAATAAGGGAATAACATCCCTTCAGAAAAACTTCTGAGGTGTGAATTCTCATTCAATGATAGCAAATGAGATTTTTTTCAATTAAACAACTCTCATGACCCCACTTTCACTTTTTTCACACTCTCACTTACTATGAATATTGAATGAATCAATCTACCACACTGCACTTTATGAAGAAAAACCTCAGAAAATCAACAAAATCCAGCCCTCTGGCCAATCACTCTGAAATTGGGGATGGGTGGTAGCCTCCACCCATTAGGCACTATCTACCAGCCCACGCCACTCTTTTGGGGCAGATCCACTTACTGCCCCCAATCTGCCCCAAAGACACCAAAACTTTAAAAATTCCCAAAAAATCAGCCCTCTGCCCAATCCCCCTGAAATTGGGGTGTTAGCCTCCACCCATTAGGCACTACCACTCCACCCCACCCTTTTGGGGCAGATCCACTTTCTGCCCCCAAACTGCCCCAAAGATGCAAAAACTTCAAAAATTCCCAAAAAATCACCCCTTTGTCCAATCCCCCTTAAATTGGGGTGGTAGCCTCCACCCATTAGGCACTACCACCCCACCCCACCCCACTCTTCTGCCCCAGGCCCCACTTTCTGCCCCAAACTGCCCCAAAGACATGAAAAATTCAGAAATTTCCCAAAAATCACCCCTTTGCCCAATCCCCCTGAAATTGGAGTGGTAGCTTCCACCCATTGGGCACTATGACCCCACCACAAAATTTTGCCCCTGGGCCCTTCCCCCCCATCAATTTGGATTCGGATTCGGGTTAAATCCAAATCCGAACTGAATCAAGGGTGATTCGGGTGGCCCATATTCGGGCACAAAACAGAACAGAGGTGATTCGGTTCGGGTCCTGAACCGAATCACCGAAAATCTGAATTGCACACCCCTACCCCAGATCATCTTAATAGGCATTGATGTTGATGAAGAAGAAGGTGTTCTGTCAAATACCTCGGACCCAAGCCATTCAGGGATTAGTAGGTAATAACCAGCACTTTGTATTTCGCCTAGAAACATATTGGCCACTGAAGTTCTTTTGAAATGGGTGTAATGTGATCTCTTTGGTCAACTCCAGAGACCAACCTGACTGCTGCATTCTGTACCAGCTGCAATTTCCGAACTATGTACAAAAGCAGCCCAATGTAGAAGGCATTGCAGTAGTTAAGTCTGGATAATACCAACATATGCACCACTGTTTTAAGATTGTTTAACTCCTGCTATGGATGTACCTGGCATATCAGCCAAAGCCAATAAAAGGTACTCCTGACCACTGCCTCAACCTGAGAGATAAGGGAGAGGTTCGGGTCCAGAAGTACCTGGCTGCATACCTGCTCTTTCCAGGAGAACGCAACACTATCCATACCACCAGGACAGGCAGATCTAAAACACTACCTGAGTCTTGACCTCCCACAAGGAGTACTTGTGTTATGCTTGGATTCAGTGTCAGTTTGTTCTCCCTCATCCAGCCTATTACCACCTCCCGGCAACCATTTAGGTAAATTAGGCCATTTCTTGATGAAGTTGACATGGAAAAATAGATTTGGGTATCATCAGCATACTGAGAACACCCCACACCAAATTCCCTGATGATCTTTCCCAGCGGTTTCATGTAGCTTTTTAACCATGGTTAAAAAGCATTGGAAACAGTATGGAGTGTTGTGGGACTCCATAATAGAGCTCTTGTTTTGAAGAGCAACAGTCTCCAAGCGACATCACCTGAAACCTACCCAAGAGGTAGAAGTGGAACCACTGCAAAGTGGTGTCTCCTACTTCCAACTCCTTCATGTGCCAGAAGGATACCATGGTCGATGGTATCAAAAGCCACTGAGAGATCCAAAGTTTCAACAGAGTCACACTCCCCCTATCAATTCCTAATTGTAGATCATCTGAACAAGTCCATCTCAACCCCATAGCCTGCCCAAAAGCCAGTTGGAAATTGGTCCAGATAATTATCCAGAACTACTATTCACACCCAATCTACCTGCAGAGCATTTGACCCCACTACTGCAAATGACTTCTTCAGTATTCACAGGCATTATGAAACAGTGAGCATTCGAGTTCCAGCACTTGCAGAAGCAAGAGGGATCCATCCACAGCCTGGCAAGGGGTAGGTTCTTTGATGTTACATATGTTCTTCATAGGGATTCATTATGAGAAAAAGATATAACACACCAAAGAAACTGAAATACATAAACATTCCCCAAAAAATGACCAGAGTGCCCCCTCTACCATGCGGGTTGGGTGGTAACTTGGCACCAAAGGTGCCCTACCCTCAACTCGCTTTGGGGTGCCTAGGTACTACCCTTGGGGAATAACAGGGCTGCTTCAAATCCCTATTATTCCCTATGGGAGAAAAAACAAAAAAAACAGTAAAAACTAAAAAATTCCTTTAAAAATCACCTGTTTGCCAGATTGTGTTCAGCTTGGGCAGTGGGTGCCCTGCCACCCAACCTGATTTGGTGCCCCCCAGCCCTTCAAAAATATATTTCAATTGATTCAGATTTGAATCAAATGGCATTCAAATTGAATCTACCCTGATTTGAGGGCAGTAGATTCAAGGTTGAATTGAATAAGGCTGATTTAATTCAAACTCTAATCAAACTGCAAAAATTGATCCGTGCATATCCCTATCACACACATACACACTTGAAAATTTAGTTATCTAATTGAAATTCTTTTAACATTTGCTGAAAATGCCTTGGATGTTTCACCCAAGCATAGAAGATTGAAATTTGACTGAAATCTTTGCTTATGTTGAATTTTGTTGTGGGAATCCTGACACACACACACACACACACACACACACACACACTTTTTAAAAAAAATATCATCCTCAAAATAATAAACTAAAATGGAAGAACCTGGCAGAAATTTTCCCCACTTGTGAGTAATTGACAGAAGTCCAACTCCATGGTTTGAGATGATGCCAAATGTCTCTCTAAGAGGCCTACATATGGCTGAAATCAGCCCAGGACTGAGCCCTTGATGACTCTCTTCCTCCCAATGGATTTCATTCTGTGCATGCTTATTAACAGTCCTTAGTTACAAGATGGCTACTGAATGGAAGGATGTGGGAGCTTCTGTAACCACCAGTCCTTTGTCATCTTGCTACTTGTTTTACGTCAAGGTCAGTAAATGCTGTTATGAATTTGACAGACGAGATCTGTACAAATGAGTGTTCAGGGATCGGATGAAAGATTGTTAGTGTTTCATAAGGCCTGTGAATACTGAAGAAGTCATTTGCAGGAGTGGGGTCAAATGATCTGAAAGCAGGTGGGTGTGAAAAGCAGTTCTGGAGAATTAGAGAGAGGGTGGATTTTTAGCACGAAATTGCCGAAACTAAGCTTCTGGGAAGGTACATATTAAAAGTTATTGTCCAGACATTTGCTGCCTGTTTTAGGAGTCTGATTACTTCCATCAGAGTCTGTCTGTGTATATTAATAAATAAAGTAAATATTTACATAAAAAAGCAAATATTTACAGAGAGACACTGAAAGTCTTCAGTGCTTTTTCATTCCAGAGAAAATCAATCCTGATAGCAATTAACATTAATAATTGTGCTATGTTTACTATAGTTTGATTGTGTTTTTATTGCTTCTCCGCCCCTTACAAACATTCAAAGTGGGTAAAAAATGTTGGGGGGAGGAAGTATGGGAGAAGTATTGTCTGTGACCTCTTTGTGGTCATTAGAACATCTGTAAAGAGTCCCCACATGTATGTTTATATGCACACAGAAACTTCCCCATGCAAACAGGAACTGTGCAAAGGATTCCCAGTTGGACCGAGAGATTCTGATGCATCTGGCTGTACTTGTGGGAGTTCTCTGCAAATGTTCTAATGAATGCATGTAGGTTGCAGGCACAATCTGCCACCTGATGCCATTCACCATGTATGCGTAGTCATTTCACCCATCTGTGAGTGGCTACTAAATCAACATTGGTGTTTGTATCAGAGAAAGATGAGCATGGAATAATAATAATATGGGTAGGCATGTGCAGAAGAAATAGAAATTTAATTAAAGAACATCACAAAGAGGATAAGTTGTAAAAAATATGGCACTAAATTTAACATCATCATCATCATCATCATCATCATCATCATCATCATCATCATGTGAGAGCTATGCCAGAGGTCCAACCATACTGGACAGGTCTCACCAGAGGAGCCAGACAAAGAGTGCCTCTCCCATCAACAATATAGTGAGATGTAACTTTAATAAATCTATACCAGATCGGTCGTTGCCTGGGTCAACAAGGACCGCGCCAGGTGCTATAGTCCCAGGACATCAGGTGGCAAGTGGGCAACAGGACTCAGGATCTTCAATTGAGCAACCAGGGCTGGAGACTGCAAGGTTACTCGAAGAAACGTTGCTTAACTGGAAAAAATATACAAAAAATGCCAACAAGGAAATAATGATCTGCTATTACAAGTCTAGTCCAACTAGAAGAGGTTATTTAAAAAGAATGTACCAAATTTGGAAAGAGAAGCATCCGGATAGCGAAATAACAGAACAAAGGCTAGCAGACCAGAGAAGATTCATAATAAGAAATAAAGTATTCACAGGAGTTGAGCTGGAAGAACTGCAAAGAGCAACACAGGCTCAAGATATGGAAGAAGAATTACCACCAACTGAAGAAGTTGCTCAGGCGCAGGTAGAGGAGGTGTTGGAAATAGAGGATGCCACTGTTGCTGAACTGTTTCAAAATAAAAACAAGGCAACCGCCCTTTTGCCTTCACCTCAAAAACCCAAATGCCGTTTAACAGAAAAGCAACAAGAACTAAAGCAAAAAATAACTGAGCATATGAACCAAACAACCATCAGGGTTCGACTTCCCGCTCTAAAAACAGTTGCCAAAAAACAACTTGCTCAGGCATTAAAAGATGTCAATGCTGCACTTGCAGAAATAACAACCAAGAATTTGCAAGAAACAAACCAACTAATGTACAGTGCAGCAACAATAACAACACAAGAGCTCGGATATAAGATCAGTGGACCTGTAAAAAAAGAAAGCAGTACATCACCTAAATGGAAGATTCGATTAGAAAATAAAGTCTCCAGGCTTCGATCAGATGCTAGTAAATTGAAAGAAATGAAAGACAAGAAGCTGAAGAATGAAAACACCAAACAGTATCTGATCCAAAAATACCACCTAGATTCAAGGAAAATTAGAGAAGTCCTGGAAATAATAAAGCAGCAAATAACAGCAGTGTCAAAGAAGATTAGCAGATATGAAGCCAGAATTACACAACACAGGCAGAATCTCCAATTCGAGTTGAATCAGAGACGTTTCTACCAAAGCATAGAAGGAGAAACTGCAAGAAACGTAGAAACACCAAATAAAGAAGAAACAGTGCAATTCTGGGGGAAATTATGGGACAATCCAATAGATTATAATAAAAAAGCAGGCTGGATGAAAGAGGTCAAAAAATGTAACCAACAAATGCAAGATCTAATAATAACACCAGAATTAATAAGTGAAAGAGCAAAGAAAAATAAAAATTGGACTGTGCCAGGCAACGATGAACTGCATGGCTTTTGGCTTAAACACCTAACAAGCCTTCATAAACAACTATCAAAACAGTTCAATCACATTTTGCAAGGAGGTGATATTGAACAATGGCTAACAACGGCTGGGAAAACTCATCTCATAATGAAAGACCCAGCAAAAGGTGCAGTTCCAAGTAATTATAGACCGATAACCTGCCTGCCAACCATGTTCAAACTATTAACTGGAATAATAGCAGATGAAGTGATGCAACACTTATTAACTAACAAAGAGCTTCCAGTTGAACAGAAAGGAAATTGCCAGAACACCAGAGGCACAAAAGACCAGCTGCTGATTGACAAAATGATTTTAGAACAAATCTAAGTGTTGCATGGATTGACTACAAGAAAGCCTTTGATTCATTGCCTCACACATGGATACTAAAATGTTTAGAAACAACTGGTGTCAGCAAAAACATTCAGATATTTATTTTTTAAAAAGCAATGAGCATGTGGAGTACACAGTTAACAATCAATGGCGAGACACTTGGACAGGTTAGTATTAGAAGAGGCATTTTCCAAGGGGACTCACTATCCCCTCTGTTGTTTGTAATCGCCATGACCCCACTTTCAAAAATACTAAACAAAACAGGCCTCGGATACCAAACATCTAAAACATCAAGTAAAATCAACCATCTGCTGTACATGGACAATCTGAAGTTGTATGGAAAGTCCCAGTCAGAAATCGAATCACTGCTAAACACTGTCCTTACAGGTGAAACTCAGAAAATTAGAATATCGTGCAAAAGTCCATTAATTTCAGTAATGCTAATTAAAGGGTGAAACTGATATATGAGACAGTTGCATTACATGCAAAGCGAGATAAGTCAAGCCTTAATTTGTTATAATTGTGATGATCATGGCGTACAGCTCATGAAAACCCCAAATCCACAATCTCAGAAAATTAGAATATTACATGGAACCAAGAAGACAAGGATTGAAGAATAGAACAATAGTGGACCTCTGAAAAGTATACAGTGTACTGTGCTTGATTGGCCAGCAAACTCGCCTGACCTGACCCCATAGAGAATCTATGGGGCATTGCCAAGAGAAGGATGAGAGACATGAGACCAAACAATGCAGAATTGCTGAAGGCCGCTAATGAAGCATCCTGGTCTTCCATAATACCTCATCAGTGCCACAGGCTGATAGCATCCATGCCACGCCGCATTGAGGCAGTAATTGCTGCAAAAGGGGCCCAAACCAAGTACTGAATACATATGCATGCTTATACTTTTCAGAGGTCTGATATTGTTCTATTCTTCAATCCTTGTCTTCTTGGTTCCATGTAATATTCTAATTTTCTGAGATTGTGGATTTGGGGTTTTCATGAGCTGTACGCCATGATCATCACAATTATAACAAATTAAGGCTTGACTTATCTCGCTTTGCATGTAATGCGTCTGTCTCATATATCAGTTTCACCTTTTAATTTGCATTACTGAAATTAATGGACTTTTGCACGATATTCTAATTTTCCGAGTTTCACCTGTATATTCAGTAGCGATATAGCAATGGAGTTTGGACTAGACAAGTGTGCTGCATTAATAATGAACAGAGGGAAAATAACAAAAACAGGAGGAATAGAACTGCCCAATGGAAGCAAGATCAAGAACCTGGAAGAGAAAGAACATTACAAATACTTGGGCATTCTCCAAATTGGAATACAAATACTTGGGCATTATCCAAATACTTGGGCATTCTCCAAATAGGAAAAATTGGAAGTGAATACATCAGGAGAGTTAGAAAAATCCTCAAGTCCAAACTCAATGGTGGGAACACCATACAAGCCATTAACACCTGGGCTATACCTGTTATCAGATACACTGCAGGAATAATAGACTGGACCCAGGCAGAGCTAGAGATGCTGGATCGTAAGACCAGGAAAATCATGACCATCAATCATGCTCTGCACCCCTACAGTGATGTAGATAGGCTATACCTCCCTCGCAGCTCAGGTGGAAGAGGAATGCTGCAAGTCCATCAAACAGTAGAGGAGGAGAAAAGAGGCCTTGAAGAATATAGAAAGGACAGTGAAGAAGATGCACTTAAAATGGTCAATAATGAGAAACTATTCAATATCAGTGCAACAAAGCAGGCCTACAGGAAAGAACAAGTCAAGAACTGAGCAGAAAAATGGAAAAATAAGCCACTGCATGGTCAATATTTGCACAATATAAGTGGAAAATTAGACATCACCATGACCTGGCAATGGCTTAAGAATGGTTACTTGAAGAAAGAAAAACAGGGTTTAATACTGGCTGCACAAGAACGGGCAATAAGAGCAATAGTCAAAAAATCCACAACAAACAGCAAGTGCCGCCTTTGTAAAGAAGCAGATGAAACCGTGGACCACCTAATCAGCTGTTGTAAAAAGATTGCACAGACTGACTACAAACAAAGGCATGACAAGGTAGCAAGGATGATACACTGGAATATCTGCAAAAAATATAAGCTACCTGTAGCCAACAATTGGTGGGACCATAAAATTGAAAAAGTTGAAGAAAATGAAGATGTAAAAATATTATGGGACTTCCGACTACAAACAGACAAACATCTGCCACACAATACACCAGATAGAACTGTAGTCGAGAAGAAAGAAAAACAAGTTAAAATAATCAACATAGCAATACCAGGGGATAGCAGAATAGAAGAAAAAGAAATAGAAAAAATCACAAAATACAAAGATGTACAAATTGAAATTGAAAGGCTGTGGCAGAAAAAGACCAAAATAATCCCAGTGGTAATTGGTGCCCTGGGTGCAGTTCCAAAAGACCTTGAAGAGCACCTCAACACCATAGGGGTCACAGAAATCACCATCAGCGAATTACAAAAATCAGCTTTACTGGGAACAGTCTATATTCTGCGACAATATCTATAACAATTGACAATAAAATTCTGGCATCCCAGGTCCTTGGGAAGGACTCGATGTCTGGATAAAACAAACCAGTCAATAACACCTGTCTGACTGTGTAAACAAGAAATAATAATGAAATAAGTGAAAAGAGTATGAGGTTGTGCACATGACCTCTGTGCTTGGAGCTGGTGAGGGATGGGAAGAAGGCCAGATTGCTCCTGCCTTCCCCCACATGAGCAACACTGCCACCCCACTCGCCGTGCGTGCTCCCTGACAAAAGCAGCACTTAGGAAGACAATGCTCAGACTAGGGGAGGCAACAAACTATTGTTTTCTTTCTTAAAGAAGACAACAAGCAAGCAAATAAGTAAATCAATCAATCAATCAACAAGTAAATAAGGGGGGAAGGACAAGGTAAGTTTGTTAGGGCTAGTCTTTTCTAGGCTGGCTAGCTAGGGATTTGTTTTTGAATGCCCATTTTCAGTTTCAGTTGTACCTAGAGAGACAGTGGGAGGGAATCAGCTGCAGGTAGGTCACACAGCTTGTGAGAGGGGCCACATTCCTGGGGTGGCTCAGTTTGGAAGCAGCTCTTGAGAAGACAAGGTTCAGACCAGAGGAGCTTTGCTACCCAGAGCTTTGTGAACATGGGTTTGCTTGTATGTATAAAAGGAGTTTTGCATGGAGTTCAACAGGGAAGTGTGCGGTGAGGGACACAAATCCCCTTTATCACAAAATAGACACAACACAAGGAGAAAGTGGTACTACCTCACTTTTGTAATTTTCTTGGAGGAAAGAGCTGAAAACTGTTAATTAGCTAACAGCTAAGATTAGCAGCTAAGACTTAGCTTTCAAGTAAATTGACTCTCTCTATATTAAATAGCAAATAGAACTAGTTATGAAGGTAGAATGCCAGCAGGAGAGAGGATGCTTCTCAGTGTATTGCGCCAAGTGTGGCATGTATAACTGTTTGCGTGAGGGGCAGAAATCGTTGGTGTGCACTTGGTACAAAGAGCTCCTGGCTCTCAGGGAACAATTTCATTCCCTCGAAGCCAAGGTGGCTGACCTGTAGAAGGTCAGGGAGGCAGAGAGATAATGTGGACGAGAGCCTCAGGGATGTGATAGAGGCATCCCACTCCCAGGCTGACAGCTCATCTGCTGTCATGGATAATCAGTCTGAGGAGGAGGGGCATGGTCCCTTAGAAGGGTCATCCTTAGATGTATCCTCTTACACAGAGGATACTCTTCTGGGGCCTCTGGATAGTGCGTGATTTGATCATTAGGGGCAAAGAAAGATGGGTTTGTGACCCATATGTAGACTGCATTGTGACTTGCCTGCCTGGTGCAAAGTTTGTGGAAACCACACAGCATCTAGATAGGCTGTTAGGCAGTGCTGGGGAGAAATCAACTGTTGTGGTGCACATCGGCACCAACAATGTTGAGAAATGCAGTCGGAAAGTCCTGGAAGCCAAATTACCCTCAGGGTAGCATTCTCTGAAGTGATAGCCATGCATCAAGGGGGTCTCAATGCATGGATGGGACAGTGGTGCTGGGAAGAGGGGTTTAGATTCATTAGGCACTGGGATACATTTTGGGACAAACAAAGCGGGATACAAAGGGGATAGGCTCCACTTGAACCAAGATGGAACCAGACTGCTGGCACATAAAATCAAAAAGGTTGTTGATTAGCTTTTAAAATGATGTCTTGGGTATTGCTGACAGGAACTTGGTGGTATCCGGTTGAACAAAAAAAATCCCCTAAGGTGCGAGAGTGCAAATGGTTTTGTTTTTTTAAGGTAGACTTACTGCTGCTGAGGACTTCGGTAGCCTTGAGGCGGTTCTGGTATGGCCATGGGGGTGTGTGTCTCTGGTGGTTCTCCCTCCCCCCTGGTCTTCCATGGCCATTTCATCCCATTCTGGGGCTGTTGCAGCCTTCTGTAAGTGTGCGGTGCCCATGTACTCACAGTGGGCCAAAATGGCCCCTGTCATGCCCCCACTCAAGGACATTGGAGAGGAGTGGGGGGCAGGTGAATTACTAGAAAGTGGGGAGGCGTCTGAGGATGAGCAGGCTGGTGATGTGAATGGGGAGGTAGTTGAGACAGGCCAGGGCAAGTGTTTGGCGCAGGAGGGGCCAGCGGGGCCAGGTGATCTTTGGAGAGAAGGGTCAGGATCTGAGCCAGAGTTTGAACGGCCACTATCTCCTCGAGGACTCAGATGGAAAAAACAGCAGCAGCAGGAGAGAAATTATGGAGGAGTAGTTGACTGGCAAGAGGATAACAGGAGCCGGACTGAATCTATGGCAGCTGGCAGGGGTGGAGTGTTGATTGCACGTGGCTGCTGACTATAAATCAGGCACCCTGTGCCTTGAACACACTGCTAGAAACAACACGTCTAATCTGCTTGGAGTTTTGTCGGAGAGATTGTGACTTTGGAATTTGGGTATCTCACTTCTGTATTCCTGGCGAGACTGTTCAACCTCACTATTTAGCAGTGAAACTGAAACTTGTTCTACTGGCTATTGTGTCATATATTTCTGGGCAGTGTCTTCCGTCAAGTGAGCTGTGACAGCCCTGAAATGGGCCAAACCGGCTCATGGGAGACAAAGGGGAGGCCAGCAGGGGAAGGGGGATCTGCTAGAGACCCTGCTGTGGCTGCACCAGCACCCCCCAAGACTGTGTTTTTAAAAACAAAATTTAGCATCACTGGCACCATGCTTTCTGGAATGATTTGACCCTCCTGACTTTCCCTTTCAACTTCCTTTTTACCAGTCCCCTCATTTTTGAGAAATTTCATCTTCTGAAGTCAAATACATCTGTTTTGGACTTCCTTGGGAGTGCTCCACTTGCGTATAAGTTGAATTGGATCACATTATGGTAACTGTTTCCCAATGGTTCTACAATTATTACATCTCACACCAGGTCCTGGACACCACTCAAGATTAAGTCCAAGGTCTCCTCCTCTCTGGTTGGTTCTGCAATTAACTGTTCTAAGACACAGTCGTTTAGCATGTCTAGAAATCTGACCTCTCTGTCAATACCTACATAAGAATTTGCCCAATCTATGTGAGGATAATTGAAGTCACCCATTATTACAGCGCTCTCTCTCTCTCTCTCTCTCCTCTCTGATTTGCTGCTCCAGCTCCTGGTCACTCTTAGATTTTGATTTGGAGGGTGATAGCACATCCCTAGTAACATATTGCCTTTAAGTCATTGTATTGTCACCCCTAATGATTCTGTGGAGAACTCAGGTCTTCCTAGGTTTTTTAGCTTGTGGTATATTTTCCCTTCTTTAATATACAATGCTACTCAACCCCCAATCCACTCCTCCCTCTCCTGTCTGCAGAGTGTGTATCCAGGAATAACAGGTTTGCCACTGGTTCTCACTGTTCCACCAGGTTTCTGTTATGCCCACTATATCAATGTTTTTATTAGCAACCAAGCACTCCAGTTGCTATCTATCTTGGCTCAGAGGCTTCTAAAATTGGTATATAAACACCTATACTCTGAGTCTTTTACCTGGCGTTAACATTTGTTATCTCCTCACCAGATTCCCCTTTACAAGTATATCCCCCAAACCAGCCTGCAAACCGGTTCAGCACCTGAACTGGGCAAGACCTGGTTCAGTCAGACCCAGAGCTGAACCAGCCAAACCAGTTCTGTGCACATCCCTAACTTGGAGGCTGAAGAACTGGGCCAATTTGAGGTGACAAGAGAGGATGTCCTGGAAAACTAAAAATCAACAAATTGCCATGGTCGGATGACACCCACCCAAGAGATCTGAAGGATTTTTGAAAAGGGACCTACAGGAAATCAGGGAAACTACAGGCCAGTGAACTTCACTTCTGTGTTGGGTAAATTGTTGGAAAACATACTTAAGAACAAAATTGTTAAATATATAGAAGAACATGGTAGCAAGCATGAATTGTCCCCTTTGCTAAGCAGGGTCCACCCTGGTTTCATTTGATAGGGAGACTACACTGTAAGAAATTCCCCTTAGGGGATGGGGCTGCTCTGGAAAGAGCGCCTGCATGCTTGCATGCAGAAGATTACCAAGTCCCCTCCCTGACATCTCCAAGATAGGGCTGAGCCTGAGAGAGATTCCTGCCTGCAACCTCAGAGAAGCTGCTGCCAGTTTGTGTAGACAGTATTGCTCCAGATGGACGAATGGTCTGGCTCAGTATATGGCAGCTGCCTATGTTCCTACTGGCCTTGCTGAAGGAGCAACAGCATGGCTTCTGCAAGGGCAAGTCTTGCCTCACTAATCCTTTGGAGTCCTTTGAGAGTGTCAACAGGCATGTGGATAAAGGTGATCTGGTTGACATAGTATACTTGGACTTCCAAAAAGCTTTTGACAAAGTTCTCCACCAAAGAACTTCTTCTCTTGAGGAAACTTAGGAATCCTGGGATAAGGCGACAGGTTCATCTGTGGATTGGTAACTGGTTGAAGGACAGGAAACAGAGGGCAGGAATAAATGGACACTTTTCACAATGGAGGGAAGTAAGAAGTGGGATCCCCCAGAGATCTGTACAGGGACCAGTGCACTTTAACTTGTTCATAATTTATCTAGAAATTGAGGTAAGCAGCAAAATGGCCAAATTTGCAGATGACACTACACATTTTAGGGTACTGAAATCGATCTAGAAGTCATGGTAAGCAGCAAAATGGCCAGATTTTCAAATGACACTAAAATATTTAGGGTAATGAAATCAATAACATACTGTGAGGAGCTCCAAACTGAGTGAGTGGGTGGTGAAATGGCAAAGGTAGTTCATTGTAAGCATCTGTAAAGTGATGTATATGGGGGAACCCAACTTCACATATACACTGATGGGTTCTGAGCTGTCAGTTACTGACCAGGATAGACATCCTGGGGTTGTGATAGACAATTTGTTGAAAGTGTTGACTCAGTGTGTGGCAGCTTTGAAAAAGACAAATTCCATGCTAGGGATAATTAGAAAGGGGACTGAAAATAAAAATGCTAATTTCATATAGCCCTTATACAAATCTATGGTGTATCCATAGTTTGAGTACTGTGTACAGTTCTGATCACTGTATCTTAAGAAGGATATTGTAGCACTGGGAACGGTGCAAAAGAGGGCAACCAAGATGATCTGGGGCCTGCAGCACCTTCCTTATGAGGCAAGGATCTGGGGCTTCTTGGTTTGGAAAAGAGGTGACTATGGTGAGACATGATAGAGGTGTATAAAATTATGCATGGAGTAAAAGAGAATGGTCAGAGAGAAATTTTTCTCCCACTCTCGCAACACTGGCCATCCCATGAAATGGAAGTATAGGAAATTTAGGACTGGCAAAAGGAAGTACTTTTCCATACAGTGCATAGTTAATCTAGGAAATTCTCTGCCATAAGATATGGTGATAGCCACCAACTTGGATGGCTTTAAAAGGGGCTTGGACAAATTCACGAAAGACAGGTCTTTCAGTGGCTACTAGTCTGGTGGCTATAGGGCACTTCCAGTCTCAGAGGCAAGATGCCTCTAAACACCAGTTGCAGGGGAGCAACAGCAAGAGAGAGAGAGAGAGAGAGCATGTCCTCAGTTTATGTCTGTGGGTTTCTCAGAGGCATCTGATGGGCCACTATGTGAAACAGGATGCCGGATTAGATTAGGGGTGTGCACAGAACTGGCTGGCCCAGTTCAGTCTGAGTCTGAACTGGACCTGGACCGAGCTAGTTCAGTCCAGCACCCCCTAGACCGAGGTGGTGGTGGGAGTGTGTGTGTCCGTGGAGGTTCCCCTCTCCCTACTAGCCTCCCTTCATGCCAGGCTACACAGAAGTGTGGTGGCCTCCCAAATGTCCATGTGCAGCAGTGGTGGCCTCAAATATCCACCGTGCTGAGGGGGAAAGGCTGAAAACTGGCTAAAGAATGGCCAAATGGCCAATTTCAGAAGTAAGGGAGGCCAGCGGTGGGAAGGGTAACCTCCACAACACACACACCCCACGCACGCATTGCCTCAGGCACACACACACCCCAGGGGGTAAGTTTTTCTTTTTTAAAAAAATTTAGAATTAAAAACTCATGAACTCCCAAGGGGTTTGGTCCGGGGATGGTTAGGATCGACCCAAAACAGTCAAACTGAACCGGTTCAACGTTGAACATGTTCAGTATTGAGCCAGTTTGTACATCCCTAGTTTAGAAAGGCCTTGGGCCTGATCCAGCCAAGTCGTTCTTATGAGGCTGGGAGAAAGATACCTGGCCTCTAGGAAACCCACATGCACCGTGTGACAAGCGCAGTGCCTTGGGGGATCCCCCCAGGGGTTGGATACTCTAGGTACTTGACTCTGTGCATGTGTGGGCAGCTTGCATACTGAGTACCCACACAACCCCAGCACCAGGGTTTAGGGTGCATTTGCACCCCTAACCCTGGTTAAAGCCTGAAGTTGAAAGTCGGGTCAGGCTGTGTAAGAGCACCAGGATTGGGAGTGATCCTGGCGCTCCACTGACCACTGCTCCAGCCTGGATTAGGTTTCTCAAGTGAATAGCCTCAATATCTTTCAAAATTACAAAACAATATCACTTGAATCATCATTATTTTTTCCTAACCCCTGCATCTGAGTAATGTTCTGTTCTCTAATTTCTCTGTATGCTCTCTTATTTCCAGCTGTTCTTGTCCAAATCTATGGTCTACATATGACTTCTTGCCCATTCTGTATTGTCTTTGTGTTTCTATCTATCTATCTCTTCCCTTCACTGACCACTCCTACACCTAACATGGGGACTGTTTTATCTCCATATTATTTATCTTCATGTTTATTTCAGAGCCTACTATACACAGTTACTACATTGTGTTCCTGACAGCTTTCAAACATCTGTGTAATATATCTTTCAAGACTTTAATGTCACTTCAGTGACAAAATAAAAAGGGGTTAACCTTTTCTAAAATTAAGCTAGCCTTTTGACTACCTCTGGGAACAGAATTCGATAAAGAAGCAGCCATTGCCGAGAAGGCCTTGAAATTGTTGCTGAAATTAATGGGGATAAAAATTGCTGCATGGCAAGGTAGATATGGATTCCTCTCTCAACATTTTGTGTTCCATAGGTAATATTAACTCTCATTGCTCCACAGTAAATGGACTCCTATGGAAGCCACATTAGTGATTCTGTTCGTAAACTTCAGGGCAAACGAATCACCATGGATGCCATTTCATTTTCACTTGAGGGTAATGCTGATTTTCTTTATTTTTTAAGACTCTGTTCTCTAAGTTAATGTTTCACATCCATCACTTTAACTTACTACCCTGCCACTAATCCCATCTTTAGCTGTTTTTAGGCATTTTTAATTACATCCAAAAGCATGGCTAGAAATATTGAGTGCACTGATTAAAAGTAAGAGAAGTAGCTTGATTAAACTAATTGGGATTCCTCCTCCTTTGCCTGCTGATATAATCCAGTATTGTCTGTGTGTTTTTCCGGGAATGAGACTTGCAAACACATGCTCAACTTTAAATTGTTTTGAGGTAGCTGTCAATCTCCGTACGATATAGTTAAGCACTAGCAAACACACATACTGATAAGATAATTACCCTTCAGCTTGTAGTGGGATAAAAAACTGAATAAATTACCATGTTTAGAAAACTCAGCGGGTGCATGATGAGTCAACTTTTTCTTTCTTTTTTGCTTCAGTCCAGCCTCTTTTCAGTTTTTGTGATACAAGGAAGTAACAACTTTTCAAGAATTAACCAAAGGTGCTGAAGACACATAATCACCAATGGTTAGGGATGAAGAGTTCTCTCTTTCCTTTCTATTGGAATGTTGCCCATTTTACTTTGATTTTCATTCTGTTCTCTTCAAGTTCAAATTGAGTCCAGTTTAATATGTGTAGCTTATTAGAAGCTTGAGATCTAGCACCATCATAACAATCGAGGATGACTCCTCCTTTGCCAAAATTCATGATGGAACCCTCCCACTTCCCAGTGAATCAGATTTTATGTAATGTAGACATGTCTAAAAATTCTGTGCATTCTGCACACTTGTGAAAACGCGAACAGACATTTAAATGTGTACTTTGACACATATCACTATACCAGCTGTTTGAATGGAAAATGAGTAGAACTACTTAAACATTCATATTTAAATATATGTTTAAGTGCCGATTTTTTTCCACTGATGGGGAAAAAACACCATGTGAGAATTTGAACTTGAAGAGAACAGAATGAAAATCAAAGTAAAACGGGTAACATTCCAATAGAAAGGAAAGAGGGAACTCTTCATCCCTAACCATTGGTGATTATGTGTCTTCAGCACCTTTATAGCACTCAGAGAAAAGACCAATGGTTAATTCTTGAAAAGAGAAGACTCTAGCATAATTGGAAGTCATACATTGGTCTGGAAGGTCTGGTCCATATGCCTAACTGTGAGACACTCTGGCTCAATACATGTGACTGCTATACCACATATATAAACAAGACGTGGTAGAATTATCCTTACCACTTGTCAAAATGAATCATAGTTTGCTGTTTAGTCCTCTCCCAGATGTTTATAAGCTGCTTCTTCAAGAGCAGAATTCATTCAGCTGGGTAAATATCTAATTGATCCAACCACATAAATCTTTCTCATGGAATTTGTATCCTCTCTTCCAGCAGGGATGAATTAATGTTGATGCATTAAAAGCAGAAGGTTTGAAAACCATGTATCTAGACTATCCAAAACCCAGACACCATTTCCATTTCTATTCATCTCCACTGCTGAACTTGTTAGGGCAAGGAACATTGTGAGGACTTTTCCTTATGTTACACTGCTGGCATAGGAACCAGAAATAAATAAATAGGAACCATTTCAGCATGGCTCCTTCCAGTAACACTAGAGTCATGTGGAAATCCCATGCTGTCTGAGAGGATCCCATGCAGCTCCTTTTCCCTATGCTGATGTTGCCTCTTCCAAAATGATGGCAATGCAGGAATAAGGAGGAGCTGTAACATGTACTCCTCCCAATTGACCTGGGGTTTCTCCTGTTACTTCAGTGGCCTGGGAAAAAGCTATACTGCAGTAACTTCCATGCTACCAGCATAATGTAAAAATAGGTGCTTAAGAACCCTCATCCTCATTCTGTTCCTTTTGAGACCCTAGCAACATACCCTTGAATGCATACACTAAATGTTCAATAAACTCAAGAGATAAATATAATCGATGTCCTCATTACGTTCATTATACATCCATGCTGAAGGCTTGTATTCAGTTAGCTTGTTGACTTAAAACTTTCTGATTAGGCATGGGTATTACTTTATATGCAATATATTATTTTTACAAAACAGTAATTCCATTCTTTCCCCTCATATTATAAGGAAGGCACATGACTTATTCTCTTAAACTATTTTTGTGGGTATAAATCAAGCACTACTTTAAGTGTCAAAAAATTCTATTTGTCAGAAGAGGACATTTGTCTCACTGGTAATATGCATGTAAAATATCAGAATGAGTACTATTTCATTTTTATCGTTTTCCCGGAAACTCTCTTCTTGGTGAGTAATTGCACTTCCAGTCTTCTCTTGGAACCTTACATAAATTCGCTGTGGTGCTCAACTTTTTTCTTCTTCAAATTTTAGACCAATTTGTTCATCAGCAATTCAGTCATATGTCCATCTGTACCTGCAGCAAGCATGTACCAAATCTGAAGCTAACATTCCATTGCTGCAATCCGAACAGAGAAACTATATGTACACCACCGGGGGCACATTTCTCTAGGTTGAAAGCCTGATCTAGAATCCTGTGCTATAAACATACAATTTTTGTGTAATACCTCTATGGTGAGTATGACCTGTATTAGCCTTTATTGTTGCATTTCAGCCAGGTTGCCATTATTAGCTTCCATTTTAAATATGCAGAAACTCAGTTTGGGATGCCCAGCACAGCATACTGGGTGTTTGCTGGGTATTTGTGTATGTCACATTTCTTTCATTTAATCCTGTGGGGCTTGTAACTCCCTTTCCTGTTCTTTAGGAAGTGTAGTGATTGTTGTAATATGAACATGCAACCTAATAAAAAACATAAGGGATGGTAGTTAGACGTTTGGAAGGGTGGAAATGAACATGAGGGACCTTCACCAGAAGCTGCAGGGAAGCTGTATCTGGTAATAAAACGTTACATTTACTACCACTTCAGAGTGACCTTCACTTGATGAGACCCCTTATTACAGGAAGCAAACTTTCTATATTTTATCTAGATTCTATTTCCCCCTTGGGAATAGTTTAAATGTTAGTTAGTTAGTTAGTTACTTAACAGTTTAAATGTTAGTTAGGTTTTTCATGTCTAGTAGATGTGTGTGTACCCCGCTCTGATGCATGCTGCCCTACTTTATTGGTCCATTGCCCTGGAGTTGTGGAGATATGATCTTGCAAGCAGGGTGGAACTTAAAGTTTAAAAGGAGGTGAGAGTGGTAACTTATTCCTGTCTCTCTTCATTTGGATTCTTTCTGCCTGATAACTACTTAGGAGACAGATATTCCAGTACCTAGGAACCATGCCGTAAGTGCCATCTTGGGTTCTTTGAAATGGCCTGAACCAAATACTTTTAAATCTTTGTCTTTGCTTGGCTAAAGTGGAATTGCTGGAGCAGGACAAAACACAATAAAAAGCTTAGCCAAATTCATTAGCCTATGTCATTATCCTTATTCTGCTAATATTATACCCTTCATTTATCTTTTTTTGTTATATTTAAACAGGTATCTGGCCCGTTTGGCCAGATCTGTCTGGGTTGCTTGGTTTGATTATCTCTCTCTTAAAAAAAAAAAAAAAAGAATGTTATATTCAGATCAGCAGATCCCAAACATGATTACCTTCCTGTGATGTGTGGCTGTTCCAGATTATCAGAATGGCCTGATTTCAAGTCTTTGGATCCAGAGTCCCCTATCTTCTTGAGATAATTCAAGATTGGCTGCTGGTAGTGATTAATAGTAGCCCTTGCCAACAAGTTAAGATACTGAGGCTGTTCTCATGAGCAGCCAAGCCCAGGCTTAAGCAGCCAAGCCAGGGCTTGGCTGCTCGTGAGAACCTCCAGGATTTGCGTGGATCTCAACAGTGCTGTGGCACTAAACTCAGTGCTGAAGCCTGGGGCAAAAACTCATCATTAACCCGGGTCCTGGGATTGTGTGTCAGTGCAAGCTACTTGTAGCTAGCACAGAGATGGTTCCCCAGAGTGCCCATCCCCAGGAGAAATCCCCCAGTGCACAGCACTCAGCACACAGTGCATTGTGGGATTCTCGGAGGCCAGGACAATGAGCCCCAGCTTCTGTTTAGCCATGCTGCTCCCGGCAGTGCTGGTCATGTAGGCATGTGGCTTGCTCGCCGCAGGGGCTCAGAGTAGTTGTTTGGGGGAAGGCAGGTTGAACCCTGACTTATCCCCTGCCTGCCTGATCATGGTCATGTGGATAGCCCTACTATGTAAGCTCAAGTGCTTAAGTCCTGTGCAAACCCACCAGGAAGTCTAAAGGCTATAAAACAGTAAGGGGGAAAATGTTACAACCACTTATCACCCATTTGGCAGGAAGATAAAGGGGAAGGACGAAATCTCCTCTCATATTTTCCTTTTGGATTTGGCTTTTCCTTGGTGCAATATACATGCTGTCTGCCTTTTATGCTCAGTTGGCACTTCTTGTATTGGATTGACTGTGTATAATGAGCATGTGCATTGGCTAGTAATGGATCTATTAGAAAGAAAACGATGCATTGGCCAGTAACATACTTTCTTCTGATACTTGAACATTGAACATGTAAAAGTGCTATCAAAATGCTGCAGATGATGTTTGAGTGAAAACAAAAGTCATTGGGTGTGTTGTTAAGTTGGCTTCACTGAGTAATGCTGAGAGTGAGAATGTGGAACCTAAAGGAAGTGAGCCATGACGAAGCACCACCAAAACTGGCAAGACAAGTTAGTCAGAACTAACTTAAATCTGTGAATGTCAATGAAGTTTAATCACAAACTCTCTTCAAATACAGCCCATTGTTTCTGGGTTCACTCTGTGATAACCACCCAATTGGGGGGCGGGGGGCGGGGCGGAATGCATATTCAACAACTTCTTGCTTATAGTTAAAATCCAAAGTTGTGTGCAAGAGAAATCTAGACATAAGGCAATTTGGTTTATGTGGTGGGTTTTTTTTTAAAGCTCGAGCAGCTCCCAACAAAGTAGGAACCACATTAGCATTGGTTTTTAGTTAATGGTTTTAATATTTATACTATTTTCAAAGTATTGATTTTAATCCTATGTTTAAACAGTTTTCTGTTTTGCTCACCTGCTGATAAAATGAGCAATAATTCTTATACATATAAATAAACCTAGGCAGTATTTAGTAGGGATGTGCACAAATCGGGGGTTTTTTCCAATTTGTGCCCAAAACAAATCACCCCTGATTTGTTTTGTATCCAAATCTCCCCGCTCCAAATCACCCCAGTTTTGATTTGTATTTGCTTTGATTCAATTCAGATTCAGACCTATTTGGACCACTTAGCAAGGTCCTAGGGGCACCAAATTTGGGTGGTGGGTCGGTCCCCATGGGTGCCACCTAACACCCAGATTTCAAGGCAGTGGGACACTTGGTTGAAATTTAATGAATTTGTTTAGTTTTTACTGATTTTGAACATTTCTGCCATAGGAAACAATGGGGATTCGAAGATGCCATATCCTAACTCTAACATGGACCCCCCCCCCAGCTTTCATTTTTTAAAAAAGAGCGAAGCTCTAGCCCTTGTTGAAGTGGAGTTACGGAGCAAAATGTGCAGTCATTTTTCAAGTGTTTGGATTCTTTGGTGTATAATAACTTTCCCTCATAATGAATTCCTATGAGGATTCATTATATGATTTCGTTTCTTCTGTTCATTTTGATTATCATTGGACAGTGCCAGCTGTCAACTGCCATGTGTCAACTACACACCACACACACACACACACACACACACACACACACACACACACTGGGGTACTCAGTTTAATTTTTAGGTATTTTTGAAGTGTTTAGATTCTTTGGTGTCTTCATTACACACCTTCATTTATTCTGTTCATTTTGACCCCACTGCTTTGCAGGTGGGGTGGGTAATTAGTGGCATCCCATGTTCCAACTACCCTGCAACCCACAAGCCACTGGGTATTCAGTTTATATTTTAGGAATTTTTGAGGTTTTAGATTCTTTGGTGTGTAATGAATCCTCCTAGGGATTCATTATGAGGAAAGGTTTTTAGACATTAAAGAGTCTAAACACTTGAAAAAATTCCTAGCACATAAACAGTAGTACCCCACTGCCTTATGGAGGGGGGTGTAGTTGGCACATGGCAGTTGACAGTTGGCACTGTCCAATGACAGTCAAAATGAATAGAAGAAATGAAGGTGTGTAATAATGAATCCTCATAGGGATACATTGAGGCAAAGTTATTATACACCAAAGAATCCAAACACTTGAAATATAGTGTCCACACATTTTGCTCCATAACTCTACTTCTACAAGGGATAGAGCATAGCGTTTTAAAAAAAAATGAAAGCTGGGAATCTGGGGGAATTAATAGGAGGGATCTGAATTTCAAATTGATTCAAATTGAATCAGTCACAATTCGATTTGTACCCGATTCTAGCCAATGGACCACAGGTAATTTGTTTTGTCTCCAAATCGCCTGAATCAGCTGGATTCAGGTACAAATCGATTTGCACCCGAATCAATCTGCACATCCCTAGTATTTAGATAGTTAACAGGATGACAATATAACCTATGTGGGGGTTTGTATGAAAGTATCTGCTCTGAGTGAACTGTATTTGGCTAGATATGTAAGTACATAAACCAACTGAGGTTTCTCTGTTTTAGTACAAATTCTGTACTTCTCTCAGCTCTCCCTAGTTGACATCCAGTGCTCCCTCTAAGATGTGCATGTGTGTGTACCCGCAAACATTTTTGATGTCTGCTCAGTTAATTTTAAATCCCACTCAGGCTGAATTAGTCCTGACTATATTTCAATAGGAAATATAGAACAGCCCTGCTGGATCAGGCTCAAGTTCCATCTAGTCCAGATCCTGTTTCACAGAGTTGCCCACCAGATGCCTTCAAGAAGCCCACAGGCAGGGAGTGAGGGCTTGCTCCCTCTCCTGCCATTGCTCCCCTGCAACTGGTCTTTAGTGGCATCATGCCCCTGAGGTCAGAGGTGGCCTATAGCCATCAGACTAATAGCCACTGATAGACCCAAAGGCGGAGCCACCATTGGACGAATGGATTCAAAGAACCCAGGCCACTGTCAATCAGGGGCTGCGCCTCGCGGCCCTGACATGCCCCCTACATCTGATGACAGACACCTTTAAAGGCAGGGAGAGCCGCTCCTGGCCTCCGATCTCCCTCCCAAATGGCGCCGCACGGCAAGGAGAGTTGCTCCTTTAAAGGCAAGGAGAGCCACTCTGGCCCACACTGCCCAATGCAGCGCAGGCCGATCTCCCTTCCGAACAGGTCCGCGTGTCCTCATTTGGAAGGGAGACCACGTGCCCGCACCTAACATGAGACGCGGGGGCGTGGCTAGCTGGCCCCTGCATCTGACATCAGATGTGGGGGGCAGGGCCAGGGGGCCACGGCAGTGGCAACATGGGCCACCATCAGCCTCACTCTGCTGATAGAACTGTCTTCCATGAATTTTTCTAAGCCCCTTTTAAAGCCCCTCTTAAAGGCAGAGAATTCCATGTTAATTAGGCGCTGTGTGTAGAAGTACTTCCTTTTGTCAGTCCAAAATTTCCCAACTTTCAGTTTCATGGAATCACCCCTGGTTCTAGTGTTGTGAGAAAGTGGGGTGGGGATGGGGAAGTTATCTTTCCACTTTCTCTACTCCATGCATAATTTTATATACCTTTATCATGTTTCCCTGTGGTTGTCTCTTTTCCAAACTAAAGAGCCCCAGATGCTGTAGCCTTGCCTCATAAGGAAGCTGCTTCAGGCCCTAGATCTTCTTGGTTGCCCTCTTCTGCACCTTTTTCAGTTCTATAATGTCCTTCTTAAGATATGGTGACCAGAACTAAACCCAGTACTCCAAATGTGGCCACACCTTAGATTTGTATAAGGACATTATGTTATTAGCATTTTTATTTTCAGTCCCCTTTCTAATGATCCCTAGCATTGCCTTTTTCACAGCTGCCGCGCACTGAATCGACACTTTCAACGAGATGTCCACCACAACTTCCACTAAGTAATAAATTTACTGAATAATAAACTTTAGAGTTACTACTGAGTACTACTGCTGAGTAACTTAGTCTGGATGTCAGCCCCTGTGTTTAATTTCTCTTGGAGAAAGCTATCTGAAAATTAAGTCCTACTGTAAACATATGACCTGACATACGTAGTTTTTAGGAGAAGTGAAGTTCAATGTAAGATATGTACTTGCAAGATATATTTGAAGTGTCCATCCAACAACCTGTCCCATGATATCACTATATTGTAGTCTTGTCTTTGCATGCTTTAATAAAGCACTATAAGAATGTCAACAATTTTCAGCGAAAGTCATCTCATGCCTTGAAGATTAACAGTGCTCAGTGTCCATCACCTACTGCACCACCATCTAGCCCTAATCTTTAGTTTTAGAGAGCATTAAGAATAAAATCCTAGTGCTGAGGAGCTTTCTGTCTAAGTATAAAACAAACACCTTCAGGTGTCAGTTATGGGATGGGGACTGCCTTGGTCAGTCTGATAGATTCCAAAGGGGAATTGACAGAGGGAGTGTGACTCTGTTGGTCCTTTTGAATCTCTCGGTGGCTTTTGATACTATCATCAATGGTATCCTTCTGGATCGCCTGGGATGAATCAGAGGACATAGAGGGCACTGATTTGCATTGGTTCTGCTCATACCTATCGGGTAGATGTGTTACTTGGAAACCACTGTTCTATGAAGCGAGGGCTTTTGTATGGTGTCCCTCAGGGCTCCATCTTCTCTCCAAGGCTTTTTAACATCTACATGAAACTATTGGGAGAGATCATCAGGGGATTTGGTGCAGGGTGTTATCAGTATGCTGATGACACCCAAATCTATTTCTCCATGTCAGCTTCATCAGGCAATGGCATAACTTCATTAAATACTTGCCTTGAGGCAGGACTGGATGAGGGATAACCAAGTGAGACTGAATCTAAACAAGATGGAGGTGCTCATTATAGGAAGCTGAAGTTCAGGAAATGAGATAGATCTGTTGGTTCTGGATGGGGTTTCACCCCCACACCCACCCCTGCTGAAGGAACAGGTTCACAGTTTGGGACAACTTCTTGACCCAACCCTCCACCTCAGGTGGAGATGTTCGCCAGGAGTGCTTTTTGTCAGCTTCAGCTGATTAGCTAATTGTGCCTTTCCTGGAAGTGAGTGACCTTAAGACAGTGGTGCATGTGCAGGTAACCTCCAGGCTTGACTACCGCAATGCACTCTATGTGTGACTGCCTTTGTACGTAGTCTGGAAACTCTAACTGATGCAGAATGCTGCTGTCAGGTTGGTCTCTGGGACTCCTGAAGAGACCGTATTACTCCAGTTCTAAAAGATCAACACTGGCTACCAATAGGTTTCCAGGCAAAATGCAAAGTTCTGGTTATTGCCTATAAAGCCCTTAATGGCTTGGCCCCAGGGTATTTAAGAGAATGCCTCCTTCGTTATGAACCCAGCTGCCTATTAAGATCTTCATGGGAGGTTTGTCTTAGGGTGTCACCGGCTTGTCTGTTGACTACTCAAAGGAAAGCCTTCTCTGTAGTTGCCCCAGAGCTATGGAACACACTTCCTGTTGAGATTAAAGCTGCTTGATCCCTGTTGGCTTTTAGGAAACAACTAAAGACACATCTCTTCAGCCAAGCTTTTTAGCTATTTGGTAGTTTTGATATGTATTTTAATTTGATTTTTAAATATGTTTTAACTGTTAAAAAACTTCTTGGTTTTTTTCTAATGTTGTAAACTACCTAGAGACCTTGATAATGGGTGGTGTACAAATAAGTTACACAAACAAACAAACAAACAAATGGATGAATCCATGCCCAGCAAGAGTTTCAGTACTGAGCTTTGATTACTTTCAAGATAGAATGGGATGTACAATCATTTTGAGATTAACAGTTTGGGGGTGGGGGGAAGAGGAGTCATTCAGTTCTGTTCAGCTTATGACTGAGCTGAATACAATTGGCCACAGACCAGTCCAGAAGGACCAGTAATCCATTTCAGAGTCTGAAATGAATTAGCTCAATTCACTTCTATGACACCAAAGTCTTCTGTAGTGGAGAGAACCCCACCTCAGTGGCTTAGTGTTTCCTTGCACCACTTTCTTGGAGCTGGGAAGGTATCTCCATTTCATCTCCACTACTGCTCAGCAACTTGCAATGGGGGGAATAGGACTGTGAATGAGAGCATACATTCATTGTGAAACTTGAGTATACCTGTTTTGGGTTTGCCTTGCTGAGTGAAATGGAAATTATTGAACAGTGCCTGGGTGTTTATTCTTGCAATTAAATGAGTATGAAGGCCTCCCTAGATCCCGTACTTGTGGTTACTAGATGGTGAGAAAAAAACATGCTGGACATGCTCAGAATCACTTTTAGGGATGAGCAGTTTCCCTCAGTTCTATTCCAGAACAGAATTAACACAGTAAAAGGATATTCCACATGTGTCTTTCTAGATTATGGACATTGCAGTTGATTGCTCACACAATTCTCCCATCTGCACTTCATGGGTATTTTGTTTAATAAGACCAGCAGGAAACCTCCAAGTTATATCCAGTTTGAGGCAGCTAAATCTGTCAGATATAACTTCAGCAGGGAATACTTCTTTTTTTGTTAAAAAAAATACTAAAGGTTGGGATACATATTTTTGAAAAATACTAAAAGTTATTAAAAATAAATAAATAAATGAATATAAAAGAACAGGAGTAGGCAACCTTTGGCTACTATTGCTGAACTAAAACTCCCATCATTCCCAGCCAAAAATAAATGGTGACTGGAGATGATGGGAATTGCAATTCAACAATGTCATATTTGCCTCCCCTTGGGCTTTTATGCACAGCAGGTTTTACCACAAGTTTACTGGTAAGCTGTACTGCAAACTTGAAATTGTCCCCCAAACCCGACACAAATTGTGGTTTTATTTTGCCCCAGTTACACTCTAATGCACAGTGAAAAACCTGAATTGTGTGGGAACTGTTCCCCGATAATCCGCAGGTACTTCGGGGTAAATCTAGCCAATATGTGAATGCACCCCCTCCATTCCGGAGGAGATGCAAGTTAAAGGGCTTCAAAAGCCCCGTGTGAAAAGCTTCCTGGTGCAGAATATATGTCTCTTTCTATCTTTTGCACCTCCTACTGATGCATAAGTATGTGTGAATAGAACTAGGCTTGTGCATTTCGATTCAGGTACAAAACGTTTTGTGCCCAAAGAGGCAATTTTGGAGGTTTTGTAACCAAAACAAAATCAAGAATTAAAAAACAGAGATTTTTGTTTCCAAATCAAAATGGGCAGAATGCTTTGTTCTTCGGAAAAGCTTGCAATTCAAATTGACTTCTCTGACTCTCTCCACTCCAGCTGAGGCACTGAGTGATTAGCAGAAGATAAGATATGCAAAAACTGTTGAGCATGAATAGTTTAGTTAAGTGTTGTATTCAGTGTGATTGAAATGCAAACTGACCTTGCAAAGGGATTTGGAAGACAGCATTTTGAGACAGAAATACCCAAATATCTTTGGGAGCTCAATGCAATTCCAAAGCTCTTGCTAAAAGCCATGGTATAAATTGTGTGGAGAAGCTTTTCGAGAAGCTGGTTAGGAAAGTTCTGAAATTAGACAGGTTTTTCTTTCCAAAGGTTTAGAAAGAATCTCTTCACTTGTTCAGGGCTCTTTTGAAGAACAATTTTGTTTCTCTTCTGATTTTTATGAGTTATAGTGGTGTCTAAGTTTTGATGCCCAAGTCGAGCAGTCTAATGTAATTTAGGCCACAATGTAATTTGGTGGGACATGATGTCTAAGGCAGTGGTTCACAATTTTTGCCACTGCAGGGACAAGTCATCCACATGGGGCTACAGGACACAAAAGGAGAGGGGTGCGGAATACCTCTGTCAATCTATTGACGTCCCCAGGAATCTTAGTTGCTTCTCTCTTTTTTGTAACCATGATCCATGGTTTTGCACTTTCTTAAATGCAGTGATGATAAATCTCAACAATTCTGAACAGTAGGCAGATTTGTTTGGGCTACGGCCCACTCCACTTCAGTTAAATGAACATTTGAAGCTGTTTCATAGTACCAAGGCAGTTTTACTTTATTTTTTTACATTTTATATCCCGCTCTTCCTCCAAGGAGCCCACCGCAGTGTATTACATACTTAGGTTTCTCCTCACAGCAACCCTGTGAAGTAGGTTAAGCTGAGAGAAGTGAATTGCCCAGAGTCACCCAGCTAGTATCATGGCTGAATGGGGATTTGAACTCGGGTCTCCCCGGTCCTAGTCCAGCACTCTAACCACTACACCACACTGGCTCATTGGTCATTTTCTTCACTCTTTCAACTTGTTTATGTGGGGCTTCAGGAGCAAAACAGTGGGTTGGGTGGCAGTGTCCCAAGGGTGGTGCACCCAGATTACAAATAGGGCAAAGGGCTGGTTTCTTAGGAATTTTTGAAGTTTACGCATCTTTAAGATTTCCACCCATAGGGAATATTGGAGGTTTCAGCAGCCCCATAACTCCACCTGGGGGGCACTGGGATGGCCCGAAGTGAGTGGTGGTGTAGTGCACAGAGGGTGCCAAACAACACCCTGGATTGCTAACCCATTGGGGTACTGGGCTTTGTTGTTTCTGAGGTGTTGAGTTTAGATTCTCTGGTAGCAAATGAGATTTTTAATGAAAAACCATTAATCCACTCTCATATGCTACCAGAGAATCTACTCTCAGAACACCTCTAGAACAAAACCCTGTACTTCATGGGTTGGCAACCCATGTGGGTGGTTGGCACCCTATGTGCACTACACTGCCACTTGCTCTGGGCCACCCCAGTGCCCCTCGAGTGGAGTTATGGGACTGCAGAAACCTCCATTATACCCTACAAGGAAAATCTGAAAGACACGTAATTTCATTAATTCTTTAAAAATCAGCCCTTTGCCAAATTCCTCTGAAACAATTGTGGTAGCTTCCTTGCACCAACTGGGCACTACCACCAACCACACTCCACTCTGGGCCGCCCTTTCCCCCCACCGCGCGTGAAGCTATACTTTTCCTGAAACCAACATCGTACTCTATGGAGAAAATCTGAAAGACGCACAAATTTCAAAAATTAACCGAAAATCAGCAGTTTGTCCAATTCCTTTGAAATTTTTGTGGTAGCTTCCACTCATTGGGCACTATGACCCCCACCCACTCTTTTGACCACATGACCCATTTTTTAATCTGAATTAATTCGGATTCAGATTCGGATTAATTCGGATACAAAACAAAACTGAGGTGCTTTGGAAGGCTTAATTTTGGACAAAATACAAAATGGGGTTGATTCGGATTTGGTACAAATCAAAACAGAAAAAAATACAAAATGCACAGCCCTAAATAGAACTGCTTCAATGTGAAAGTCTTGGCAGTGCTAGCAGGCAATAACAGTGCCAACAGAGCATAGCAGGACCATGAGAGGTGGTCTGGTTGCATGGGCAAGAGGGTATATTTTCTCCCATTCAGAGGTAGAGCTGTGGTAGGGCTACATTTCCCCTCTGTGGTTGGCTATATGGAATTCTGACATCATTATGTTTACTATGTGATCCCTGATTGGCTGAAATCACGCAACAAGGAAACCTTTTCAAGTAAAAACATGGTGTCAGAGCAGTAGCAGATAACGAAAACAAGGCTTTTCCACATTTTTAATGCCTGTTTAAAAAGATGGAAAGCAGGATTTTTTCCACAGACACTTCCCTCTGTTGCAACTTGTGTATTGAATACTGAAGGTCATGAAAATCTGGTGAAGCATTTCCCCTTGATTGTGTCCATAGTGTCGGAAGTATGGACATCACTTAATCATTTCTCTTTTTCTAGTACCTTAAATCATAGTTGTTTAGAATTGGATGGGACCTTGGAATTTTTCTAGTTCAAGCTCCTGCTCATCCCTGACAGATGGCCATCCAGCTTCTGTTTGAAAACAAGAGAAGAAACCTTGATGATTCTTTCCTTCTGTGTTCCTTCCATCTCCATCTGCATCCCCTGTGGACCCTTACTAATTTTTATTCATTTAAAAGAAGAAGGGCCTTGAAAATAAGATGTGTGCATTTTACTAAATGCCTGTCGGCCATAGTTTTCACCCTTTAGTGCTGCAATAAGACAAATAATGGCTTTCAGTAAGGAGAACAAATTGTGACAGATGAATGAAACCCTTTGGTCTCTCAAGTATTCCCAATGTCTCATTATTTTAATTTAGCATTATGCACTTATTTAAATTCCCACTGGCTATTAAATCATGTTACAAATTCCAGCTCAGCATTTTATCTATGCATCTATATATTATACACACACACACACACACACACACACACCCCTCCACACTGGTGCAACAAGCCACTAATTTTCAAATACTCCTTATTTTATTATATTTAGTCTCAGCACCATATTGGATATTTGGGATCCTGGAAAGAGGCTTTCTGCAATTTCCCCATGTCTAGTCTTTGATGGAAGCATAGATGGAACAGAGGGAAAAATATACAAGATGATCAGTTAAAATAAACATGCCTCACTATTTATTTATAACCTTCATCTCTTCAATGGAGTTTGTAGCTTAGATAGGATTCCTAGACAGTCTCTCAGGCACTAACTAGCCGCAGACCACCTTAGCTTCAGCAATATTGCTGTGTTATATGCCTTCAAAGTATACTTCTGACTTGGAACAGGGCCTTCTCAGTCATTGCCCCCAGACTTTGGAATGCTCTCCCAGTGGGCCTCCGCTCTTCAGTCTCCATCACAGTTTTTAGAAAGCAAGGAAAATCTTGGCTTTTTACCCAGCCTTTTAAGTGTTTTGTTTGCTGCTGCTTTGTATCTTACAGTTATATTGTACATGGTTTTAAAAACTTTTAATTAGATTTGAAATTTTATATTCAATTTTAATTCTTATTGTGCAGTTTTTATGGTTTTATATTGTTAAATGTTTCGTAAACTGCCTTGAGATTATTTTAATGAAAGGCCGTATAAAAATTTAACAATAAATAAATAAATAAGAAACTAAAAGCAACAAAACAAATTTTTTAAAAACGGAAACGTGCATCAAACAGTTCTGATCCAAGTAAAGCACAGCAAGGCCTCTTCTGCATGAAAAGGTTAACCTGACTGTCTTCTGAAAAACCCTTCTTAGTTCAGCATGCATACAATCTATGTACAGTGTACACAGGTTCAGTTATTCACATGTTATGTTGAATGTGGGTACAACAGTACACATCCTGTATCCGTGTTAACTTTTGAAATGTATGTAGATAGTCATTCACACAAACACATGCACTGACATCTGAATGCAGACACACCATCAAGTCTGAATAGGGCTAAAGTGAGCTTTCACAGACAAGCAATACCATAGGAATTGCACAACTGAGAAAGTCTTGTGTTCAGTAACCACCTGCCAAATTTTCAGCATTGAAGATACCCAAAGCAGGGCCTTGCTTGATGATTTCAAGGTATAAAAAGAAGCATATAGGATGAGTGTTCCACTAGGGTCATAGAAGCATTCACACAAAATCTTATGCAAAATCTCTCTCTCTCTCTCATACCAAAAAGAGATGCATAGAAAGATCCTGTGCAAACTTGCCATAACAGAAAGGACAAAAAGTAGTCAAGACAGTATGTTCCATTGGATCAATTTCTGCTGGTAGAGAACATACTGGCTTATAAATTGTACAAAATTGTTTTGGCAGGAAATATAAAGAGTTACCATGGTGACTCTTTAAAGAATTTCTAAGCTGACATACAAACCCAAACGACAGTAGCAATCAGTACTGTGTATGCACACCCGAATGCAGGTGACTGTCATGGCCCAGACTTACGATTTACGACAGTGACTCAGAGAAGAGTGTGAGCTGAGGTAATGGGTATAGTTAGTGCTAGGACATTTCTTGGATGAATGACTGAGAAAACACTAGTGTTCCATTTGGGGGAGGGGATTCTGGGCCCTAGGGCAAGCCTGGACATGATATTCTGATGCGCCCACCATAGCCTATTTGTTCAACAGAAGAAGAGGCATACCAGTGGATCCTTCCCTGCTTCTTCCCTCTGGAGGCTGGAAGTGAAGAGGAGTGAAGTGTGGGTGAAGAAAATAGGGCCTGCTGATGCCTTTTTAGGGGGACTCCTCCTCCCCACTTTTCCAACTACTTCACTCCTAACAGAAAGTGGGCTTTATCCATTGGAGTCAATCACATGCTGGGGAGAAACCCTGGATGGGTCCTTGGGCCTTTCTGGGTGGCATTAGCCATCGGGCCCATGTCCATTTTGGCCCCCCTGTGATGCTAGCCCTGGCTGCTGCTAATCATTGTAGACAATATCAGTATATTGTAGGCAATACTGAGCTACACTGTTGTACTAAATCAGATCATCAGCTAATAGTCAGATTCAGTGTAAGACAGCTGCATATGATTATTCATATATAATATATAGTCCAGGGGTACATCCCCAGCAGGTACAGAGAATTTCTCATTACCCAAGGTCACGCTTTATTCTCTGGTGCTGGTTCAGAATGACACTGGCTGAATCATACATCTTTCCCACTTATTTTGGATGTAAAGAAAATCTCCCCTTCCTACTGGTTGTTCTTTCATTCTTAGTCTTCAGTTCCTGACGTTGCGTTTTCCTCTTTTTCTAGGCCTTAGTAGAATTCCTAGTGAGTGTTTTCCAAATGAGGGCAGTGTTGGTCTCTCACAAACACACTTTTAAAAATTATTTTATTCACTTCAAGTGGACAGTATCTTCTTATTAAGTGCTTAGCACATCAAGCTGTGAAAACATCAAACATTGTGCCAACCAGTTTATAAGTAATGAATGGCTTATGCTTCATTATCATGGGAACTGCAACATATTTCACTACAAAGATATACACAGTATATAGGTTGATGGCTTTTGAGCCAAAAAGCCACAGAGAGTGGATTCAATGAACAAACTGAACTGGCTTTGGAAGTTGAGGAGAAACTATTTGTGAGTGTTACTGAGTTGCAGGACTATTTTTTTTTTTTTGCTGCATACACCTGCTATAAAGACCAAAGGAGGAAACTGCAATCTCCTCCATGGTGGGATATTTCATCTGCACTGAATTCTGGAGCTCCTGCATCTCTCTAGGAGAGATAGATGTGTTGTTGGGTGTTTGTTTTTGTTTTGTTTTTTTTACAAAGGTTGTTTTAGTAGAATTGCAAAATGTTTGTATGAAATGCTGACAGACACAATTTCTGTGGAGTAGGGATGTGCATGAGCTGGTTTGGCGCCTCCTCTGGGAAACTTGTGATGTTGTGTGGTTAGCAACGCCATGCAAATGGCCGGTGCGTATTTGTGCCAGCCATGTACATACCACTGCTGCACGGAGGCAGCAGGGAACAGCACCACAGCCACGCGTGGTCTTTTGGAGAGCGGGCACTGCCACTGGAAAAGCGGTGAGGTGGCGGATGAGCAAGTAAGGAGCTCCTTACCTTCATTTAAAGGGAATCGCTTCCTGCCCTGCCAGCAGCAGCCTGAACCATTTGTGCACATCCCTACTGTGGAGCTGAAAACAATGCAAGGCAAAGGTAAAGAAGCAGAAAGCAAAGGCAATCTGTAGCCAGTACAGAGCAAAATCTCCTAGGTGTTCCAGTGGCGTAACGGGGGGAAACGGTGCCCAGGGCAAGCTCTGCCCCTGAAATTGTGCCCGCCCCCCCAGGCCCCCACATACCTGCACCGGCACCCCCTCGAGTGAGCGCGGTGGGCGGCGGCGGCAATCTGAGTGCGGCGGCGGTGGCAGCAGATCGCCCGCCGAGTGCGGCGGCGGTGGCGGCGGATTGCCTGCCGAGTGCGGTGGCGGATCACCCGCTGACTGCGGCGGCACGGCGGCGATTTGGCGGCGGCGGGCGGTGGCGGATCGATTCGCCCGCTGAGTGCAGAGCGACGCCGAGGCCTGCCGTCGGCCCAGCATCACTTCCCAACTGCGAGGCACACCTGCGCAGTTCATTCTATGAACTGCGCAGGCACGCCAGTGCAGTTGGGAAGCGACGCCAGGCCAGATGGCAGGCCTCGGCATCACTCTGCTGAACTCGGCGGGCGAATTGATCTGCCGCCGCCCGCCACCGCTGAATCACCGCCAGCCACCACCGCACTCAGCGGGCGATCCACCGCCACCGCTGCAGCATTCGGCGATCCGGGGGGGGGGGGTTGGGGGGGCATGCCACTTTTTGGTGCCCCCCCACCTGACCCACTGGAGTGGCGCCCAGGGCACATGCCCTGCCTGCCCCCTATCGTTATGCCCCTGAGGTGTTCATTCCAACAAGCAAGCTTGACACAGAAGCCTTTATAAATCAGTGCCACAGGACCACCCTGATGTATTGAAGCAAAGAGGTTTCCTTGCTAGGCTGCCCTCTCTCTAGTTCCCTCAATTGGCCAGATCTGGGTGGAAGAGGTACACAGCTTACCATCCTTCTACTTCCCAGCTTATGATTATCTGCGGATTCAAGTCCTCACAGATACTCCTGCCTCCTCTTGACACCCATTCCGGACATATTGAAAGTCACCCTGCAAATCTGTTGAAGACTGGAAAGTATAACTTCTGCAGAAATTTTAAATTGATCCAACTTGTACTGATTTAGGTGAAAGCAACGAGAGTCAGAGAGGACTGAACGGATAAGAAGACAGCAGTTGAAAGTTAATCATTGTAAATATTGCTATTCTTATCTCTGAGTTTGTAGGACACCTTCCCATTGGAGCCTATGTGGCCCCCATGCTGCACTTCGTCACACAGCAAGTTAAAACCTTGCTTTTTTTGTTTGACATTCAGGGAGGGGCTGAGATTGAGAGTTATATGGTGTTGTTGTAATGGGGTTTGCAAGTTGCTGCTGGTACTGCGGCTGCTGTTGGTTGGTGCAGTTGCTATTGGGGTGTTTCTGTATTTTCATAATGTTTTTTTTCTAACTGTGTTAATGATTATGTTTGTTGATTGTTTTTATTCTTGTTTGTTAGCTTGTCAATGGCAAGAAGGGTAGAATATCAGTGTTGTTGTTGTTGTTACTTGTTTAAACAGTCAGACAGCTGGTATTGAATGGTTTGTTTTATCCAGACATCGAGTCCTTCCCAAGGACCTGGGATGGCTGAATTTTATTATCGATATTGTTGTTATTGTTATTATTGATATCATCGCAAAATATAGGCTGTTCCCAGTAAAGTTGCTTTTTGTATTTGGCTGATGGTGATTTCTGTGGCCTCTAGGGTGTTGAGGTGCTCTTCAAGGTCTTTTGGAATTGCACCCAGGGTGCCAATTACTACTAGGATTATTTTGGTCTTCTTCTGCCACAGCCTTTCAATTTCAATTTGTAGATCTTTGTATTTTGTGATTTTTTCCTATTTCTTTTTCTTCTATTCTGCTATCAACTGGCATTTCTATGTTAATTATTTTGACTTGTTTTTCTTTCTTCTCAACTACAGTTATATCTGGTGTATTGTGTGGCAGATGTTTGTCTGTAGTCGGAAGTCCCATAATATTTTTGCATCTTCATTTTCTACAACTTTTTCAATATTGTGGCCCCACCAATCTTTGGCTACAGATAGCTTGTATTTTTGCAGATGTATATCATCCCTGCTACCTTGTCATGCCTTTGTTTGTAGTCAGTCTGTGCGATCTTTTTACAACAGCTGATTAGGTGGTCCACTGTTACATCTGCTTCTATACAAAGGTGGCACTTGCTGTTTGTTGTTGATGTTTCAACTTTTGTTCTTATTGCATTTGTTCTTAGTGCCTGTTCTTGTGCAGCCAGTATTAAACACTCAGTTTCTTTCTTCAAGTTGCCATTCTTAAGCCATTGCCAGGTCTTGGTGATGTCTGATTTTCCACTTATATTGTGCAAATATTGACCATGCAGTGGCTTATTTTTCTATTTTCCTGCTTGGTTCTTTAGTTGTTTTTTCTTGTAGGCATGCTTTGTTTCACTGGTGTTGAATAGTTTCTCGTTCTTGACCATTTGAAGTGCATCTTCTTCACTGTTCTTGATATATTCTTCAAGGCCTCTTTTCTCCGTCTCTGCTGTTTGATGGACTTGCAGCATTCCTCTTCCACCTGAGTTGCGAGGGAGGTATAGCCTTTCTACATCACTACGGGTGTGCAGAGCATGATTGATGGTCATTATTTTCCTGGTCTTATGATCTAGCATCTCTAGCTCTGCCTGGGTCCTGTCTATTATTCCTGCAGTGTATCTAACAATAGGTAAATCCCAGGTGTTTATGGCTTGTATCATGTTCCCACCATTGAGTTTGGGCTTCAGAATTTTTCTAACACTCCTGATGTATTCACTTCCAATTTTTCTTTTAACTTCAGTGTGTGCAATGTTATCAACCTGGAGAATGCCCAAGTATTTGTAACGTTCTTTCTCTTCCAGGTTCTTTTAGTTTTACAGGTTGTTAACCATTGTTCAATATCACCTCCTTGCAAAATGTTGTTTATGAAGGCTTGTTAGGTGTTTAAGCCAAAAGCCATGCAGTTCATCATCACCTGGTGCAGTCCAATTTTTAATTTTCTTTGCTCTTTCACTTATTAATTCTAGTGTTAATATTATACTTGCATTTTTTGTTTACATTTTTCGACCTCTTTCAACCAGCCTGCTTTTTTATTATAATCTATTGGATTGTCCCATAATTTTTCCCAGAATTGCACTGTTTCTTCATTATTTGGTGTTTCAAAGTTTCTTGCCGTTTCTCCTTCTATGCTTTGGTAGAAACGTTTCTGATTCGACTGGAATTGGAGATTCTGCCTGTGTTGTGTAATTCTGGCTTCATATCTGCTAATCTTCTTTGACACTGCTGTTGTTTGCTGCTTTATTATTCCCAGGACTTCTCTAGTTTTCCTTGAATCTAGATGGTATTTTTGGATCAGATACTGTTTGGTGTTTTCATCCTTCAGCTTCTTGTCTTTCATATCTTTCCATTTACTAGCATCTGATCTAAGCCTGGCGATTTTATTTTCTAATCTCAGAAGCCTGCTGGAGAAGAGGAGAAGAGGATACCATCTTCCCCAGGGTGTGAGACTGGGATGCTTGCCTGGCTACCTCTTCTCTTCTGCCCTCCCTGATTGACATCTGCCACCTTCCAGGACCGCTTGCGGAGAGGCTTTTCTGGACTGGGGCTGTAAGGGTGACTGGGCAGTTTTTCCTGGTTCCACCTGCTGAGCTTGCTGCTCAGCCTATATAGGAAGCCTGCCAGTGGTGGCAGGCCCGCCACCGAAGGGGTCACCACTGAAGGGGTGACATCAAAGGGGGTCGCCCCTTTGGGAGAGCCACTTCGGGGGAGAAACGAGGGTGAGGGCTGGACACTTTGTCCAACCATTTGTATAGAGGGAGGCATTCAATAGTGGGGCTTCTGTTTAATCAGTTTTAAGTTGTGCTGAGGTTGGGTTGAAGTTGCAATGTGTGTGGGTTTGTCTGGAGATGGGGATGCAGGAAGTGCCTTCATTGAATGTGGGACAGCTATTCTGGTGGTGGTGGGGAATAGAAGAAGAAATGTTGGCAGGTCAGCAGGCTGTTCCAGGGGAAGGGTAGTAAGAAATCTAATAGCTGTCCCCCTTTCCGGCTGTCCTGCCAGCTCTTTGACCTCGGGGAGCACTGCCAACATCCCACATAACGTTACCTTGTTCCTCTGCAATGCCAGGTTGGTCCAAAATAAATCAGAACTCATCCATGATTTGATCATGGATGAAGAGGCCAACCTGATGTGTATTACTGAGACTTTTTGAGGGGAGGCTAGTGGTCCAGTTTGGTGCCAGCTTCTCCCGCCAGGATATTCTGTAGTGGAACAGGTGAGGGGACGTGGGCGGGGAGGTGGAGTGGCTGTGGTCTAAAAGGATAATATCTCCCTTACCAGGGTCCCTGTTAGGGTATTGGACCATATTGAATGTGTGTACTTGAGTTTGGGGACCAGGGATAGATTGGGACTTCTGTTGCTGTACCGATCGCCCCGCTGCCCAATGGAATCCCTTACTGAGCTCACGGACTTCGTCGTGGAACTTGTGTTGGAGTCTCCCAGACTTTTGGTGCTGGGGGACTTCAGTGTTCATTTTGGGACCAATTTGTCCGGGGCAGCTCAGGAGTTCATAGCGGCCATGACAACTATGGGCCTATCCCACGCGGTCTCTGGATCGACGCATATTGCAGGTCACATGCTTGATTTGGTCTTTTATTCTGATCAGGGTGGTGTTCTGTGGGTGGGGACTCCTACGATCTCCCCCTTGTCATGGACGGACCACCATCTGATTAAGGTTGGACTTACAACCGCTTTCCTCTTTCGCAGGGGCGTGGGGCCTATTAGAATGGTCCACCTGAAGAGGTTACTGGATCCGGTAGGATTTCTAGAAGCCTTGGAGGGATCCAATGTTGGCTCTGCTGTTGATCCTGTTGATGCCCTGGTTGAGAGCTGGAACAACTTGCTCACCAGGGCAGTAGACATGAATGCTCCTAAGCGTCCCCTCCGACCCGCTTCAAAATTGGCTGCTTGGTACACGGAAGATCTACAGGGGCTGAAGCGGCAAGGTAGGTGACTGGCGCGCAAGTGGAGAAAAACTCGACTCTAATCCGACAGATTACGACATGGAGCACATTTACACATCTATGCTCAGGCGATACGTGCGGCAAAGAAGCGGTTCTTTTCTGCCTGTATTGCCTCTGCGAGTTCACGTCTGGCGGAGATGGAGACTCCACAATTAATTTGATGTCTGAACTGGAGGTGTCCGACAACTGCTCTTATATGATTCAACTGGATCAATTTCAGTTTGTGACTCCAGATGATGTGGACAAGCTGCTTGGAGTGGTGAGGCCTACCACTTGTCCTCTTGACCCTTTTCCAACATGGCTTGTTCTATCTAGCAGGGAGGCTGTTGTAGGCGGCCTGGTAGAAATCATAAATGCTTCTCTGAGGGAGGGCAGGATGCCTCCTTGTCTTAAGGAGGAAATTATTAGACCTCTTCTAAAGAAGCCTGCGTTTGATCCCTCAGAGTTGAGCAATTATAGGCCAGTTTCCAATCGCCCATGGCTGGGCAAGGTAATTGAGAGGGTGGTGACCTCTCAGCTCCAGGCGGTCTTGGAGGAAACGGATTATCTAGACCCATTTCAAACTGGTTTTCGGGTGGGCTGTGGGGTGGAGACTGCCTTGGTCAGCCTGATAGATGATCTCCAATTGGCAATGGTCAGAGGAAGTGTGACTCTGTTGGTCCTCTTGGATCTCTTGGTGGCTTTCGATACTATTGACCATAGTATCCTTCTGGAACGTCTGAGGGGGTTGGGGGTGGGAGGCACTGTTTTACAGTGGTTCCGCTCCTACCTCTTGGACAGATTCCAGATGGTGTCGATTGGAGATTGTTGCTCTTCAAAATCTGAGCTTAAGTATGGTATCCCTCAAGGCTCCATACTCTCTCCAATGCTTTTTAACTTCTACATGAAACCGCTGGGAGAGATAATCAGGGGATTTGGAGCTGGGTGTTACCAGTATGCTGATGACAGCCAGATCTACTTCTCCATGTCAACTTCTTCAGGAGATGGCATAACTTACCTAAATGCCTGCCTGGAAGCAGTAATGCGCTGTATGAGAGAGAATAAACTGAAGCTGAATCCAGATAAGACGGAGGTACTTTTTGTGCGGGGTCAGAACTCTAGAGACGATTTTGATCTCCCTGTTCTAGACGGGGTCACACTTCCCCAAAAGGAACAGGTTCGCAGTCTGGGAGTACTTCTGGATCAACGTCTCTCCTTGGTATCTCAGATGGAGGCGGTGGCCAGGGGTGCTTTCAGAATGCGGCAGCCAGGTTGGTCTCTGGGTCATCTCGGAGAGACCACATTACTCCTTTGTTGATGGAGTTACACTGGCTGCCAATAGGTTTCCGGGCAAAATACAAAGTACTAGTTATAACTTATAAAGCCCTAAATGGCTTAGGCCCTGGGTATTTAAGAGAGCATCTTCTATGAGCCCCACCGCCCATTGAGGTCACTTGAGGAGGTCTGTCTCCAGTTGCCACCAACTCATTTGGTGGCTACACAGAGACGGGCCTTCTCAGCTGCTGCCCCAAGATTGTGGAATGCGCTCTCTGCTGAAATATAATCCTCCCCATCTCTGGCAATTTTCAAAAAACACCTGAAAACACATCTCTTCAACCAGGCTTTCTCAGCTTTTTAAAACTTGCTTTTAAATTGTTCTGATTATTTAATTGCTGTTTTATGATGTTTTTAATTGTTAATCATTGTTTTTATGCTTTATAATTTTTGTTTTAATTAGTAACTGATTTTAATGGTGTTTTAATGTAAACCGCCCTGAGCCTTCTGGACGGGCGGTATAAAAGTTTTAATCATCATCATCATCATCATCATCATCATCATCATCAAATCTTCCATTTTGGTGATGTACTACATTCTTTTTTAACAGGTCCACTGATCTTATATCCGAGCTCTTGTGTTGTTATTATTGCTGCACTGTACATTAGTTGGTTTGTTTCTTGCAAATTATTGGTTGTTATTTCTGCAAGTGCAGCATTTACCTCTTTTAATGCCTGAGCAAGTTGATTTTTGGCAACTGTTTTTAGAGCTGGAAATCGAACCCTGGTGGTTGTTTGGTTCATGTGCTCAGTTATTTTTTGCTTTAGTTCTTGTGGCTTTTCTGTTAAATGGTATTCAGGTTTTTGAAATGAAGGCAAAGGGTAGGTTGCCTGGTTTTGGTTTTGAAACAGTTCAGCAGCAGTGGCATCCTCTATTGCTGACACCTCCTCCACCTGCGCCTTAGCAACTTCTTCAGTTGGGTGGTAATTCTTCTTCCATATCTTGAGCTTGTGTTGCTTTTTGCCATTTTTCCAGCTCAACTTCTGTGAATGCTTTATTTCTTATTATGAATCTTCTCTGGTCTGCTAGCCTTTGTTCTGTTAATTCTGTATCTGGACACTTCTCTTTCCAAATTTGGTATATTCTTTTTAAATAACCTTTTCTATTTGGACTAGACTTGTAATTACAAATCATTATTTCCTTGTTGGTGTTTTTTGTATTTTTTCCCGGTTAAGTGACTTTTTTCCAGTAACCCTGCAGTCTCCAGCCCTGGTTGTTCAACTGAAGGACCTGAGTCCTGTAGCCCACTTGCCACCAGATGTCCAGGGATTCCAGCACCTGGAGCGGTCCTTGTTGACCTGGGTGACAATCAGTCTGGTATAGATTTATTAAAGTTACATCTCACCATATTGTTTATGGGAGAGGCACTCTTCGTCTGGCTGCTCTGATGAGACCTCTCCAGTATGGTTTAACCTCTGGCATAGCTCTCACCTTCCTGAGAGCACGCAAGCCCCCAAACCATGCCAAGGTGGTATTATTATTATTATTATTATTAGAATTAGAATTACAGAGGGCATCTATATACATCAGCACTTAGTACTAGAGCGAAGATCTTATTTGCCTCCCTGCCCCACCCCCTGGAACATATGAACATAGGAAGCTGCCATATACTGAGTCAGACCATTGGTCTATCTAGCTCAGTATTGTCTTCACAGACTGGCAGCAGCTTCTCCAAGGTTGCAGGCAGGAATCTTTCACAGCTCTATCTTGGAGAAGCCTGGGAGGGAACTTAAAACCTTCTGCTCTTCCCAGAGTGGCTCCATCCCCTAGAGGGGAATATCTTACAGTGTTTACACTTCTAGTCTCCCATTCATATGCAACCAGGGTATACCCTGCTTAGCTATGGGGACAAGTCATGCTTGCTACCACAAGACCAGCTCTCCTCTCCTAATTTCTAAGGGGGAGAGAAGAGCTCTTCAATAATCAGATAAAAGAATTCAGAGTGCATAGCAGCATTTACCAGGAGTGTGGCTATTACATATACCTACAATGCCAATGAAATAGAAACCTTGTGGCAAAAGCAGCTAGAGTGTTGGGCTTGGACCATAGAGGCCTGAGTTCAAATCCTTCCAGCACCATGAAGTAACCTGGGTGCCCTTATTGGGCCATTCACCCTCTCCAAGCTAAAGCTTCCTCTCAGGTTAAGGAGAGGAAGCTTGTTTTTGTGAGGTAGCTCTGTGAGGTAGCTCATTTTTGTTTCCAGTATAGAAAACAGAATCTTTTATTGTTGTTTGCCCAGCAACAATAAAATAGCCTGAGGAATGGCAGGCTACAAATATAATGTGGAAAGAATAACAGATGGATTTGAAAAGTTATAGAATTCATCAGCTGGACTCCATCCTGAACTACAGCAATGATTGAATCTGCTATCACACGCTGAGGCTTAAAAATAACATAAAAATCCTGACCTTGAATTTCTAAATTTGTGGCAAATCCTCTGATTCTAGATGAATGAGTTACGAAGTAGGAAGTCTCTATGCTGCTATGTCCATGTGGAGACAGAGCCTTGAGTCCATGGGAGGAGGAATTAGTGTTCAGGCTGACAATCATTTGCTGGCACGGTAGCCTGCCTTGGTTCCAGTGAGCCCTGCAGCCAGCTCCCACTTTTAACTGTCAGAGCTGGAGTTGCTTATCTTAGGTACAAGCATCCCTGGCTTGGCATTGAGAATTTCCTGTCTGGCAAGTTGCATCCAGCAGATGCAGGTCCAGCCCCAGTGGTTCAGTACCTCACAGATTCTTACCGTTCACTCTTTATTGAAACAAACTGTTATATATTGAACAGCAGAATCAGGATGGCTTCTTCCACTGAACAAATATGATATTGTTATTTTTTTCCTCAATTCTAGTACAGATAGAGACTGCCCAGCCCCTTTGGGAGAGGAAACCATTTCATTTATTTATCATTTCACTATGTAAACCACTTCGGAAGCTTTTGCTGGAAAATGGTATATAAATATCTGTTGAGTGAAACAATCCCTTTAGGTGCCTGGATCCCCCTACACACAGAAGAAAACAAAGAAGACCCTGCACATGTGTAGCACCATAAGAGACATCAGAGGAATTGGACTGTAGCTGCAAATTTTAAAGGACTTGCTTATGGAGTCAGATCTGAAAGGAGTGAAGATGGGTTGTTCTGGGTGGGGTTCTGGGTGGGGGTGGGTGCCGCTGTCTTAATTTGCAATAAAGCTATTGATACAAGGTGTTATCTTAGAGGGAAGCAGTTTCACCTTGAATTCAGAACTGGGGTAGGGTCAAGAAACTGGTGGAAGAAGACTGAGAAAGAAGGGGAGACATATTTCCACATTGGTCCTCACCAAAGTAAAAAGTCCATTAAAAAGAGATTCTTTCCTCTTCTTCCTATAGCATTCTGTTTGATTCATTTTGGCAAGATGAAACAAAATCAATCCCATAATGCTTTAAAACTCTATAAATAGAGGAAGGTGTAAACAGAAGTGTCAGCTGGTACTTCTGGCCCTAAAAAGCAGACAGTTTACATTAAAATGAGAACCTCTGGAAATCATTAGACTGCCTAGGGAAGGAAATGTCAGGACATGAGTCAGGAGAGAGTCCTCCTCAGTGATACTTGGAGGGCAGCTAATATCACAGAGTAACACAAGGGGATCAGCTGAATAATGTTTCAGTAGTGGTCAGAATATAAGTGGTGTATTTTTTCCTGCAAGAGAAGAAGCTACCAAAGCAGCTATTATCCTAAACAATGAACTACAGAATTCTAGTGCAGAAGATAGATAGATAGATACTTCCTCCTTTTGTGAGGATGCCCTTTTAAAAGAGACAAAGGTACACTATCTGAGAATAGTACTACAGCCTGAGAAATACTTCTGGCTGCACAAGTCTTAACGGAACCTGAATAAGCAAGCTACAACCTTCATATGCACAAAAATGGTTCACTCTGGAAGAATCCCTGAGTAGCTTAGGTTTCCATAGCACTTCATCATGAATGTTCCACAGTAAAGGGGTATATGAATTTCAGAATTCTTCAACACATCAAGAGTACAAAAAGGATTGAGGTGACGTTCTCTGCAATCTGAAAAACAATCCATGTGTTAATAGATAATGGCTTAATGAATCAATCTTGGGATGCAGAGAGACATAGATATAATTTACCTCACCTACCAACAGGTTTTTCCCGCCTTTCTATCTCTATTATTGAAAAGCAATATATGCATATTGTAAATAATAATACTGCATGTAGATACCAGGGCCTATAAGACTCCATAGATACAAGGCTTGCTTGTGGGATATCTCCTTACAGGAAGAGGGGAGTTAATATTCTGAGACTCAAGAACCATTCTTCATGATAGCTCTTATGTGATATAATGCATCTGTACTCATAGCTCAGCAAGTCAGTCACGGTCCATATTACAAGAGCGGTTGTCAAAAGAAATAGTGTTTTCCCCAATGGTGGCTTATGAAATATTCTCCTCAGAAAGGTTCACTAGCTTTGCTTCAATAGCTATTTTAAGAGGGCCAGCACAATGTTTTTATTTTACAAGGCCTTTGATTCTGAGAACTATGTAGACATTGCCTTCCTGTTTGTTCATACTTTAGTGTTGTTATATTGTATGTTTCAATTGTCTTTACTTTTGGTTTTCACTTTCTCAGTGCATTCCCTTTCTAATTGTGGTTGCCAGTAAGGTATTTCCCAATCTCGTCCAAGGTTCTATGTCTGTCTATGTGCCAACATATGAAAAATTCTCTCTGAGCTTTAGGGTCAAAGAGAATTCTGCTGCCCAGAAGATGTATCTAGTTTGGCCCTTAGGCTTCAGAACATAACTCTTCTAGGTGTGACTTCTGTGCTTAAGGAACATGCTTTTGTACCCGAATCTGGGCAATTGAGCACAGGGGTGATTTGTTCTGTCAACAAATCATTCCTAATACAATGTTGAACATTACACAAGCTATATAAAATTTGGAGATAGGAGTTTTATAGACCTAGCAAGCATAGATACAATTCAAAGGTGAAGAGTTATGTACTGGGTCTTTTCCCATTTCTAAATAAAGCCAGTAATTGTTCCATCTAAGGGTGAACCATTTAGTGTGATGGTACAAGGCGTCTGGTTTCAACGTCAAGGAAATCTTGTCCATCAATATGACGGATCAAATGTTATGAAACCAAGTTTCAATTCTGATATGCATCTTTGTTTTCCGTTTTGTTCCAATTACAAATTTGGCAGATATTGATAAAAGGCTAAAAAGTTCCTTCTGTAAGGAAGAAAGTTGGGTTCGTGGAGGTAAAACCAGAAGGTAATGCAAGCAGTTTAAGTCAAAGTGAGCATCTAATTTTTTTTAGTGTCATCTGACCCTGATCCAGAATTTGAATACAAATGGGCAAGTCCACCACTGGTGATAGAGCCTTTTCAACTGCATTTTACCCAGCATTTTGAAGATCAATCTGAGTTTGATGTTGCTAGCATATTTGGGGCATGGTCCCAGCAAATGGGTACTTTATATGTCTTCCTTTTAATGTTTAAAGAGTGGAATCTTAAGGAATAAGAGTTCTAAACTGCAAGCAAGTCCTCATCCCCAGTTTGTGACCCAAGGTCCTTGTTCCATCTGTCTCTATAGGAGGGCTTAGAGAATCCTTGTAAATCTAATGACACTGAATATAGTTGCACAAGATGACCCCTATAAAATGTTGTGTTATCCACAATTAGTTTTTCAAAATAGGTTTTAGTCCTATGAGATTTTTTAAAAACATATATTGAATCAAGTTTGTAATTTGAGCAAGTTCTAACCAAGGAAGGTCCTCACCCTTGGACTTCTGAATGCACTCCCTGTTGGAGTAAGATGCTCTGCATTGCTGGTAGCTTTTAGAAAGCTCACTGTTCAACCAGGTTCTTAGGTTTTGAATTGTTTGAACAAAACAATCGTAATGGTTTTGATGGGTTATAATGGCTTTAATTATTTATGTAAACTGCCATGAGACTCACAGTAACACTGGATAACTGAGCAAAGAAGCACCTTTTAAAAGTGGTGATTCTCTTTATTTAGCAGGGGGAGAACAACTGACTCTTATCCATCCCCCGCAATGCATCCTTCCAGTGGTTGTTGCTGGTATCTATCTTATGTTTCTTTTTTAGTTTGTGAGCCCTTTGGGGACAGGGGGCCTTTATTTACTTACTTACTTATTTATTTGTAAACCACTTTGGCAACTTTTCTTGAAAAGTGGTATATAAATATTCATCATATAAATATTCATCGTATTCTTTGTTTTGGCAGGATAGGAATGGGATAAATAAATGGTGGCTCACCATCACCACAAGTAAGTAGCTATCATACTTCAAAAGGGCTGTGTACAATGACCCTGTAAATCTGTTCATGAGATACTTATTTTCACAGAGCAGATCAAGGTTCATTACATTTAGTAAGTAACATGAGTGCTAGTCATTCTCCCCAGCTTGTTGCCTGTGGGCTGGGCCAAATTTAGCTCTCCCACCCCCTGAGAGGAAGCAAGTATGAGGCTGGGGCAGGGAGGGAAGAAGTGATCTGAGCAGCGGCTCAGCCAATGGGCAGGGAGAGCTGATGTACATATTTAAGGCCCGCCTCCTTTCTCAGGTCTTTGCAATATCCACAGGATTCCACCTTCTCCCCCATGTTTAGTGGCAGTGCAGGAGCAGTTGGTTTCAATCAGAGCTGGGTAGGAATTTTTGGAATCAGCACTTCATATTGTCATTGACTCCCTTTTAACTTTTTCTTTAGTGCCAAGGTTGCAGGGTAACTTAATTGGCCTGGCCAATGAAATTTGGCTGGATAGGCCCTAACTAGATGCTGCAACTAGTGGACAAAATGTAGGCCAGAAGAGAAAAGAGTAGGGTCGATTGGTGATCATCCAGGCATCAAACTGCTAAGAGAGGTTTATCCAATGTTTCAAAGCTCCGTGGCTGGAAGAGATTTGAAGCACAGTACCCTGTGAAGCCTGCCAGCCTCTTTGACCTCCAGGACTTACTAAATGACAATGTTTGTATCAAAAGTGACACATTATTCTGGTTTATGACTTTGAGCCAAGCTGGTATTGCCCAAACTAAGAAGAGACAGTGGTTTCTCAAAATCTTGCCCATCTACAGTGGCTTCCAATGTTTCATCCAGAGTTAATCTACTCTGGGGACTGGAAGACACAGCTAATTAAGGAATCGAGGCACAGATCAGTTATTCAATAAAGCTGTGGCCTTAGTTCAGGGCTGCATGACTTGCGTCTTCCAGCTGTTGGGCCACATCTATCATTTCCAGCCACATTTGCCAATAGTCAGAGATGATGGGAAGATAGTTCAAGAACAGCTGGAGGACAAAAGTTGTGCACCTCTGCCTTAGATTAAACCAATATTGGTCTTTCCTGACTTTATTCCAGTGGGCATGGGCAATTAAAATTTCCTCAACATTAACTGGAAAGTTTTCAAAATAATCTGTTATAAATGGTCTTTGTTGTATTATTCCCCTCGTTCTGATGTTTAACATCTCCTGAATATAGTAAAATCATTCATTTGCATCTTTCCCAGAAGAAAAAGCCACTGACAAAAGAAATTGCGGCTGTTTATTGCAAGAAGACTGCAAAAGAGAATAAAACAAATGATCGGCAATGTAACTGCCGTAATGGGAGGACTTTTTGTATGGCTGTGCGATCTCCAGCTTCCATTCAAAAGTAATTTAAAAACATATTTTTTAAAACAGAATATAGCCCTTCTCTAAAATACATTGCATGCCTAAGAAAACAAGACATGATGATTGTAATAATACTGAATATATGCTTTTGCAATGTACGGGATGCTGGAGCAGGCTTCGGCAATGGCCATATTGCACAAATATAGCTACAGAATAGACATGAAGTGACAATATTTGCTTGCTTGTGATGTTTTGGACCTTATTTCAGCAAACAGAGCACAAATATAAATCTTGGTAGGAATAAAGCTCAAAGAGACTTTACCATTCACCTTCAGATGAAACAGCAGTAAAGAATATGTACTGCTTCTTTACTGAATCTGCAGTAAAGAAACATATATAATCTACTGGCACTGGCCTTAAACTCATTAATCTATAGAGTTAAGGAGATACATTTTTGTGCTTAAAAGGAAAGATATGTGCAATCTGCTCTTTTATGTCTGTCATTTGTAGCTATTTCTGTAGCATATGCTGGCAAGACATGTTTGGGACATTTGTCAACAAATGTAGAAATGCAGATTTGGCAATGCAGATCTAAATAATTGTGCATCATAGGCATGTTATGCCAATCTAACAGTAAATGCCACTTATGTGGGATTTGATTCAAATATGCTTTTGTGCAAACAGAAGGCACTTATGCTCGTGCAAAGAAGCCTCACAGTCATCACAACTGCTTCAGCCCCTTCCTGCTTCAGCCCTGCTGCATTTCCTATGGCATTGCACAAGATCCTCTGACCCTCAATAGCAGCTTTTCAGGGGTACAGGAAAGTACCAGAAGAAGGAGGGTGGGGTGTGTGGAAACTGCATTGTGCATGCCAGCTTCCACTCATGCATTTTAGGATCCAAGCCAAGAATTAAGAAATTTCCTAAAATAATTGAATATTAAATTCTAGTATTGCAGACATAACATGGAGTTGGTCCTTAGGGGACTTATATTTATTTTTCGTACTGTTCACATTATTGTATAGCAAGAATAATATAAGGTTCAAGCTACATGCATACTTTGGCCCTGTGTTATTGGTTAGTATGGAGGAAGGCCATCAGGACTGAAGACATAGCTTGTGAAGAGGGTATATTTAACAAATGGAAGCTCCCTGTACCATTTTGTGCCAATCAAAATTCACTCCTCAATGCTGGTGTCTGTTTCATGGAGGCAATTATCATATTCACCTGAATCCCAAACTAGGTTTTTTCCAGGTTTTTTGGTATTAGACATCAGGAGATCATCTTAAATTCAGAGTCCATATCCCTTTAAAGTCAAAGTAGGGATTGATTGATTGATTGATTCAAGTCGGTGTTGACTCTTAGTGACTACACAGATAGATTATCTCCAGGATGATCTGTTTACAACTTGGCTTTAAAGGTCTCCCAGTGGTGCATTCATTGCTGTCGTAAATGAGTTCATCCACCTTGCTGCTGGCTGTCCTCTTCTTCTCTTTCCTTCAACTTTTCCCATCTTTATGGACTTCTCAAGTGAGCTGGGTTTTCACATAATGAGTCCAAAGTATGATAGTTTGAGCCTGATCATTTGTGTCTCGAGTAAAAATTCTGGATTAATTTGTTCTATGATCCATTTGTTTGTTTTTCTGGCTATCCATGGTATCCTCAGAAGTCTTCTTCAGCACCAAAGTTCAATACTTTTTCTATCTTGCTTCTTCAAAGTCCAACTTTCGCATCCATAGAGTGTCACAGGAAAAATCATTGTCCAAATGATTCTAATCTTTATTGGTATAGACACATCATGGCATCTAAATATCCTTTTCAAGGCCTTCATTGCAACCCTACCAAATGCTAGTCTGTGGAGTATTTCTTGACTACTGGATCTTTTAGAGTTGATGGTCGACCCTAAAAGGAAGAAGCTGTCCACCACTTCATTGTCTTCATTATCAATTCTGAGGCTGGTTGCTGTTTTTAGTTTAGTCTTCTTTACATGTAGTCATAGTCCCATGTTTTCACTGTGCTCCTTTACTTTCATTACTAGAGTGTCACAAGCTCACTCGACAGAAGACGCTGGCCAGAAATATATAACACAATAGCCAGTAGTTCAAGTTTCAGTTTTACTGCTAAATAGTCCAGTTTAACTGTCTCACCAAGAATGCAGAAGTAAGAAGCCCAAATTCCTAAGTCACAATCTCTCCAACAAAAGCTCAAAGCAGATTAGATATGTTGTTTCCAGCAGTGTGTTCAAGGCACTGGCTGCCCGTCAGCAGCCAAGTGCACTTAATCAACACTCCACCCCCAGTAGCTGCCATAGATTCAATCCGGCTCCTGTCTTCTCAGCAGCCAACGACTCTTCCATAATTCTCTCACCTGCTGCTGATGTTTTTCCTGTCTGCGTTCTTGAGGAGATAGTGGCTTTTCAAACTCTGGCTCAGATCCTGACCCTTCTCTCCAAAGATCACCCAGCCCTGCTGGCCTCTCCTGTGCCAAAACACTCGCCATGGCCTTTCTCAGCTACTTCCCCATTCGCATCACCAGCCTGCTCCTCCTCAGGAGCCTCCCCACTTTCTAGTAAGTCACCTGCCCCCCACTCCTCTCCAATGTCCTCGAGTGGGGGCATGACATAGAGCTTGCAAATCACCCATATTCTCAGCTGTCAGAGAGCTCTCATCAGCGTAGCACAGGTTATTGATAATTCTTCCTCCAACTTTATGGAACCAGTCTGTTTCACCATGTTCCATCTGGATTGTGGCTTCCTATCCCGAGAATCCATCTTATTTATTTGTTATATCTCTGTGTAAACTGCTCTGAGCCATTTTTGAAAGGGCAGTGTAGAAATCAAATAAATGTATGTATGCATATATGTATGTATGTATGTATGTTCTGGGATGCCCATTTTCCTAAGGATATTCCACAACTTGACATGGTTGATGCAAGCAAAGGCTTTTTTGTATTCAATAAAGCACATATTGAATTTTTTTGATATTCTTTGGCTTTCACAATTATCCAGCGTGCATCAGCAATGATATCTCTTGTTCCTCAGCCTTTTCTGAAACCAGCTTGAACAACTGTCATTTCCCTTCCTTTGTAGGACTCTAATCTGTGCTGGACAATCTTGAGCATTATTTTGCTAGTATGTGAAAATAAGGATGCTGTGTGGTGGTTTGCACAATCTGTTAGTTCTCCTTTCTTTGGTATGGGTATGTAGACTGACTTCTTCCAATCTGTTGGTCATTGTGTTATTCTCCAAATTTTCTTGCATAGTTTGGTTAGAGCCTTGATTGATTCTTCTTCTGTTGCCTGCCATAATTCTGTAGTCATTCCATCAATTCCTATAGCCTTCTGACTTGGTAATGACCAGAGTGCTGATCTAACTTCATCTTCCCATACTAGAAGTTCTTGCAAGTAGGGAATATCTTCTAGAATATCTTGGATGTTGACATCCCTGCTGTACAGATTTTCAGTATACTCTCCTTCCATTTCTTTTTGATCTTCTCTGAATCAGTTACTATCTGTCCTTTGGCAACCCTTAACTTAACAATTTGAGGTTGGAATTTCTTCTGAGTTCAGAGATCTTTTGGAAAAATTTCCTTGTTTTTCCATGTCTATTTCCATCCTCAAGGTCTTTATAGAAGTCGTTGTAGCACTGTTTTTCTTGTCTCTTCTAACAGCTTTCTGGAATTCCCTGTTAAATTCCTTCCTGAGGTCTTTATCTTTCTTGACTTTGGCTTCTCTCTTCTTCTTGGCAATTTCCACCACCTGTTCTGACATCCATTTTACTTTCTTCTGTTCCTTGTTACTGTATTTGGCAGTCTCTTTCGCATTCGTCCTTAACAACTTCTTTGATTTCATTCCACAGTTCCTCTGGTTCCCTATCAATGAGGTTCAAAACCTCAAAGCAGTTCCTGATGTTCTCCTTGAAAATGGTGGCTACATTCTCAAGATCATGCTTTAGCTTGGCTTGGAACTTGCATATGAGCAATTCGTGATCTGTTCCACCATCGGCCCCCAGCCATGTCTTTGCTGTTATAACTGAGCTGTTCCACCTCCTTGCACCAATAATGTAATCAATTTGATTTCTGTGTACTCCATCTGGTGAAGAATGTGTTTAACAATGAAGAAATCATTGGCTTGGCAGAAACTAATAAGTTGTTGTTCTGCTTCATTTCTGTTTCCTAGCCCATATAGGCCTACTGTGTTTTCCTTCTTACCTTTTCCAACTTTGGCATTCCAGTCCCCAACCACTAGCATCACATCTTGCTTGCATGTTCTGTCAATTTCAGACTGGACTTGAACATCAGTCTCATCAAGCTCCTCTTCTTCTGCATCAGTCATTGGGGCATAGACTTTAAGAACTGTCATGTTAAAGGGTTGTCTGTGAAATCTAATTGATATTAGTCGGTCACTGACCGCATTGTACACAAGTACTGTCATTGCTATACTGACTATGAAAGCAACACCGTTCCTTATTTGATTTTCGTGTCCTGAGTAGTAAACGGTATGATTTTTGGACTGAAAGTGTCCTATTCCAGTCAATTTTAATTCACTGAAGCTCAAGATGTCAATCTGTAGTCGATTGATTTCATCTTTCACTGTGTCGAGCTTTCCCATATTCATGCTCCTTACATTTGAGGTTCCCATTGTAATTCTGTTTTTACAGCTTTGGATTTTCTTTTCCTGCATGGCAACATCAGCCACTAGATGTCCAAAACTCTGCTAACTTGGCAAAGAGGCGCCTTTTAATGTGGTGATTCTCTTTATTTATCAGGGGGAGAGGAACTGGCCCTATCCACCTCCAGCACAGTAGCTAGTGGCTGTTGCTGGTGTCTATCTTATGCTTCTTTTAGATTGTGAGCCCTTTGGGGACAGGGATCCATCTTATTTATTTATTATTTCTCTGTGTAAATTTCCCTGAGCCATTTTAGAAGGGTGGTATAGAAATCAAATAAATAATAATGATAAAATAATAAATACAAAGCTTTAATCTAACTACATCATAAACATCTTCGGTACTCTGAGAGATCCTCAGCTCTTCCTCAATAGTGTGTTGAGTCCCATCCAACCTGAGGGGCCCATCATCTGGAACTACATCGACAATCATTTTATTTTGTCTATCCATGTGGTTTTCTTTGTAAAATACAGGAGTGGTTTTCCATTGCCTTCTCCCATGCAGTATGAAATGATACCTTTGTTGTTGTCAATGAAGTAATTGTCCACCTTGAGCAACTTCCTATATTGCTGCTGCCCAATATAGGTGCCTGATTTCTTTAGCTGGGCAGCTGGAATGACCTTTGTGCTTTGGGTGACCCTACTGGGTGTTTACCTCCCAGCATACTTCGCTCATCCCTCCCAGGAACACTACGCCCCACCACGATGAGGCATCATAGCAGGACCTTATGGGGAGAGTAGGTATAACCTGTATTTAACCTCTACTTTTTAAGGGGGTCATCTCAAATTCAGAGTTGTCTTCGTTTTGGATAAATATGGTATAAACAATACAACTGTATATCCCCGCATAGCATAGTGGTTAGAGTGCTGAACTCTGGGAAGACCCAAGTTGGGATACCCATTCAACCATGGAACTCACTGGGTGACTCTGGGCCAGTCATATATCTCTCAGCCTAACCTACCTCACAGGGTCATTGTGAGGATAAAAATAGCCATGTACCTCTGAGCTCCTCAGAGGAAGAGCGGGATAAAAGTGTATGTAGAAACTAACTAACTAACGAATCAACTAACTAACTAACTAACTGTTAGGGCTGTCTAAAGGGGGATAAGGCTAGAGGGGTGGTCTTAGGCCCTGCTCTACAACAGAGCTATAGATATTCTTTTAGTTCTGGCAGAATCAGAACAATATTGATTCATTATGGGGGCCGGCCGCCCCCTCCCGTCCCCCCAAATAGCGACAGCACTGGTGGGATGGCTTAACATGGTCAAGTTTGGCTAGCATAACCAAAGAGAAAAACAAAAACCCAGTGATTTATCATAGGTCCCCCTGCAAACAATTCTCTCCTGGGCCCTGTAAAACCTAGGGATGGCCCTGCTGACTACAATTTACTGTTTTGATTGTTTTTAATGTTGTTTTAGAATATTGTTTTAAAAAATTTTTAATTGTTGTGTTAAAAATTTCTTGTTTTTGTTTTTAATTAATGTTTTAATGTTTTATCTTGTTGTAAACCACCCAGATACGTAGGTTTTGGGTGGTATAAAAATATGTTAAATAAACAAACAAACAACAAACAAACAAACAAACAAACAAGCAAACAAACAAATAAATAAATTTTTTTAGGAGAAACAGTTTTGACTGGGAGACAGGTGCATGCAGAATGGGTTAAGTGCTTCCTTTCTCCTACCCTTGTTCCACTCTGCAAAAGCAGACAGACCCTCAATGCATTTCAGCTACAAAATAAAGGTAATACGATCATGGATCTCTCTTGCATTATGTAATTTGGCCCTCAGCATATATTTTTTTCAAGTTAAGCCTACAAGTGTCTCTTCAATTTCTCTTCTCACAGCACCTTCATTTTTGTATAATTGTCCCCAAAGCAGCAATTTTTTTTTCTAGCCTCAGGAGCTTTAAAGTGTACATTGGGAATTCCTACATTCAAGGCTCTGGACTAGTTTCCTCTGGGATGGATCTGTGTCCTCCATTGCAAAGAATGGGGCAGCCCACATATGCAAAAGCTCTGTGTGAGTTTCAAGCACACTGTACTCTGTGTCAAGGCACCTGCATTCAGGATCAAAGTGTTAGCCTGCTTGAAATCTCTGGGTATGTGCCAATTTAAATTGTCTCTGAATTAGAGCCATAGGCATCTAAACTGAAAATTGATATTCATTCCTAATGCTTTGTATCTGCACACACCCACCCGCCACCATTACATTACACTTAACTACTTTTATGTCATTGAAGTCAATGCATATCTGCCAGTTTAAGTGCCGTGCTCAATTTTAATAATAATTTTCCAATTTCACAAAGCCTAGAACATGCAAACCAGAGAGAGGAGAGACAGCAGGAGTGTTTTATGGAGAAAGTGAACCACCAAACTGTTGCTTTCAAGCATATATACACTTAAATGCATTTATAAAACGGCTTATAAAAAGCAAATCTGATCTGGTTGTATCCTGATCCTTTTATGTGATATTTTGCCAACATGCAGGACTGCATGTGCTCATCAGAAAAACACGGCACAAAAAGAAATATGGATTATGTACAGATAGAAAGATAGGGGTGCACAGTTTTTGTAGGTTTCTTTTTAATCAGTATATGCATGCACATCTGGATAGGTTTGTCTGCAATTGCCACCAACTCGTTTGGTGGCTACTGAGAGACAGGCCTTTTCCATTGCTGCCCCAAGGCTTTGGAATGCAATCCCTGCTGAAATAAGAGCCTCCCCATCTCTGACAACTTTTAAGAAGCAGTTAAGACACATTCATTCACCCAGGCTTTTAATTAGATGCACAGTTTTTATTATTTATTTACACAGTCAGACAGGTGTTATTGACTGGTTTGTTTTATCCAGACATTGAATCCTTCCCAAGGACCTGGAATGGCTGAATTATATTGTCAATGTTGTTGCTTTTATAGATATCGTCGCAGAATATAGGCTGTTCCAAGTAAAGTTGCTTTTTGTAATTGACTGATGGTGATTTCTGTGGCCCCTATGATGTTGAGGTGCTCTTCAAGGTCTTTTGGAACTGCACCTAGGGCGCCAATTACCACTGGGATTATTTTGGTCTTCTTCTGCCACAGCCTTTCAATTTCAATTTGTTGATCTTTGTATTTTGTGATTTTTTTCTATTTCTTTTTCTTCTATTCTGCTATCCCCTAGTATAGCTATGTCATTTATTTTAACTTGTTTTTCTTTCTTCTCGACTACAGATGTTTCTTCTTGACTACATCTGGTGTATTGTGTGGCAGATGTTTGTCTGTTTGTAGTCAGAAGTCCCATAATATTTTTGCATCTTCATTTTCTACCACTTTTTCAATTTTATGGTCCCACCAATTTTTGGCTACAGGTAGCTTGTATTTTTGGCAGATGTTCCAGTGTATCATCCCTTTGTTTGTCATGCCTTTGTTTGTCATGCCCCATGTCATGCCTTTGTTTGTAGTCAGTCTGTGCAATCTTTACAACAGCTGATTAGGTGGTCCACTGTTTCATCTGCTTCTTTACAAAGGCGGCACTTGTCTGTTGTTGATATTTCTACTTTTGCTCTTATTGCATTTGTTCTTAGTGCCTGTTCTTGTGCAGACAGTATTAAACCCTCAGTTTCTTTCTTCAAGTTGTCATTCTTAAGCCATTGCCAAGACTTGGTGATGTCTGATTTTCCACTTATATTGTGCAAAGATTGACCATGCAGGGGTTCTTTTTTCCATTTTTCTGCTCGGTTCTTGACTTGTTCTTTCTTGTAGGCCTGCTTTGTTTCGTTGGTGTTGAATAGTTTTGCGTTATTGAGCATTTTAAGTGCATCTTCTTCTCTGTCCTTGATATTATTCTTCAAGGCCTCTTTTCTCCTTCTCAACTGTTTGATGAACTTGCAGCATTCCTCTTCCACTGAGCTGCGAGGGAGGTATAGCCTATCTACATCACTGCGGGGGTGCAGAGCATGATTGATGGTCATGATTTTCCTGGTCTTACGATCTAGCGTCTCTAGCTCTGCCTGGGTCCAGTCTATTATTCCTGCAGTGTATCTGATAACAGGTATAGCCCAGGTGTTAATGGCTTGTATGGTGTTCCCGCCATTGAGTTTGGACTTCAGAATTTTTCTAACTCTCCTGATGTATTCACTTCCAATTTTTCTTTTAACTTCAGTGTGTGCAATGTTATCCGCCTGGAGAATGCCCGAGTATTTGTAATGTTCGTTCTCTTCCAGGTTCATGATGTTGCTTCAATTCGGCAGTTCTATTCCTTCTGTTCATTATTAATGCAGCACACTTGTCTAGTCCAAAGTCCACTGCTATATCGCTACTGAATATTATTATTATTATTGTTGTTATTTTTATTTTATTTTATTTTATTTTACACACTCAGACAGGTGTTATTGACTGGTTTGTTTTATCCAGACATCGAGTCCTTCCCAAGGACCTGGGATGCCAGAATTTTATTGTCAATGTTGTTGCTTTTATAGATATCATCGCAGAATATAGGCTGTTCCCAGTAAAGCTGCTTTTTGTAATTGGCTGATGGTGATTTCTGTGGCCCCTATGGTGTTGAGGTGCTCTTCAAGGTCTTTTGGAACTGCACCCAGGGCGCCAATTACCACTGGGATTATTTGGGTCTTTTTCTGCCACAGCCTTTCAGTTTCAATTTGTAGATCTTTGTATTTTGTGATTTTTTTCTATTTCTTTTTCTTCTATCCTGATATCCCCTGGTATTGCTATGTGGATTATTTTGACTTGTTTTTCTTTCTTCTCGACTACAGTTATATCTAGTGTATTGTGTGGCAGATGTTTGTCTGTTTGTAGTCGGAAGTCCCATAATATTTTTACATCTTCATTTTCTTCAACTTTTTCAATTTTATGGTCCCACCAATTTTTGGCCACAGGTAGCTTGTATTTTTTGCAGATGTTCCAGTGTATCAGCCCTGCTACCTTGTCATGCCTTTGTTTGTAGTCAGTCTTTCTTCAAGTTGTCATTCTTAAGCCATTGCCAAGACTTGGTGATGTCTGATTTTCCACTTATATTGTGCAAAGATTGACCATGCAGGGGTTCTTTTTTCCATTTTTCTGCTCGGTTCTTGACTTGTTCTTTCTTGTAGGCCTGCTTTGTTTCGTTGGTGTTGAATAGTTTTGCGTTATTGAGCATTTTAAGTACATCTTCTTCTCTGTCCTTGATATTATTCTTCAAGGCCTCTTTTCTCCTCCTCTACTGTTTGATGGACTTGCAGCATTCCTCTTCCACCTGAGCTGTGAGGGAGGTAGAGCCTATCTACATCACTGCGGGGGTGCAGAGCATGATTGATGGTCATGATTTTCCTGGTCTTACGATCCAGCGTCTCTAGCTCTGCCTGGGTCCAGTCTATTATTCCTGCAGTGTATCTGATAACAGGTATAGCCCAGGTGTTTATGGCTTGTATGGTGAGTTTGGACTTGAGGATTTTTCGAACTCTCCTGATGTATTCACTTCCAATTTTTCTTTTAACTTCAGTGTGTGCGATGTTATCAGCCTGGAGAATGCCCAAGTATTTGTAAGGTCCTTTCTCTTCCAGGTTCTTGATCTTGCTTCCATTAGGCAGTTCTATTCCTTCTGTTTTTCTTATTTTCCCTCTGTTCATTATTAATGCAGCACACTTGTCTAGTCCAAACTCCATTGCTATTTCGCTACTGAATATACGTACAGTGTTTAGCAGTGATTCGATTTCTGACTGGGACTTTCCATACAACTTCAGATCATCCATGTACAGCAGATGGTTGATTTTACTTGATGTTTTAGATGTTTGGTATCCGAGGCCTGTTTTGTTTAGTATTTGTGAAAGTGGGGTCATGGCGATTACAAACAACAAAGGGGATAGTGAGTCCCCTTGGAAAATGCCTCTTCTATTATTATTATTATTATTATTATTATTATTATTACATTTATATCCCGCTCTTCCTCCAAGGGGCCCAGAGCGGTGTACTACATACTTGAGTTTCTCTTTCACAACAACCCTGTGAAGTAGGTTAGGCTGAGAGAGAAGTGACTGGCCCAGAGTCACCCAGCTAGTTTCTTTGCTGAATGCGGATTTGAATTCGGGTCTCCCCGAGCTAGTCCAGCACTCTAACCACTACACCACGCTGGCTCTCTCAGTGTTAACAGTTTTAAAATTTAATGTTTTAGCATTTTAATTCTGTTTTAATTTGTATTTTATTGTGAACCGCCCAGAGATGTAAGTTTTGGGCGGTATACAAGCATGTTAAACAAACAAGCAAATAAATAAATGCTGTCAGAGATGCCAATTATCAGAAAGAATGGAAAGCTATAGCAACTGATGCATATTTCAATACAACAATTAATGTTAGAAATGCTCCTAGTAAATGCAGGCGGAGTCAAATTGAGTATATTGAAAACTTTTTGAATAATAAAGGAATGGAAAAAGTGAAAACCATTCATTACCTCTCACAACATGATCTTAGATATTCTCTGAGTGACACACATGCTGCTAAAGCAACATCAGCAGTATCCCTTAATTATTTCCCTTTTCCTTCTTTTGGTTTCCCCTTCACTCTGGCAAATGCTTCAGCAGCCTACAAGCCTGTCTGCGACATCTGTATGTAGAAGGAGGGGAACTAAAAAGTGAGATGGAGTATTTCATAAATGGATTAGCTTTCTTAAAACTGCTCCATTTGGGACTTTGACTCTGGCACAGCCTAGTGACAGCTTCAATCCAACTGTATAGACCCAGAGGGAGCCGTAAAAGCTTCTAATATGACCTAAAATAGCTTTTTGAGACATAAAAATGCTGCAGCTTTTACAGCCCAATATCTCAGTATCCCCAGCCCTGCAGGGATAGAAGCAAGTGCTAGTCTCATGGGGTGTCTCTGTGCTAGTAGTAGAAAGAATGACTCATTCTTTATGGTATCTGGAGAAGGCAGGCTTTTGAAGTCAAAGACAAACGGCTGGAAAATTTGGTTTACTTTATGTCAGACTGGAATTTTATGTAAGCAGAAATTTTAAAAAATTGGCAAATTTGTATTTGAGGTCCATTATAATATTTTCAATAATTGATGCCTGAGGTGCCATAGGGTTAATAGTGGTTAACATTTTGGGGATATGGAACAGCTCTACAGAGCATTGCATTCTTATGTGAAGGATCTGTGATCTGTGGAGTCCTTACTTATGGATCTGTGTTCTCTGGAATACATTTTTGTATGAAGTCTCTGTGCTCTGTAGAGTACTTTTCAAAACTGCTCAGATCAAAGTACAGCAAGTTAGGACGTGGAAATATGAGCACATATCCACACAGGAGCTCCTACATTTCTGATGCATGCCTTTAGCCAACTGGAAAACTGTGGGAAACTAACTCTGGAGAAGGTACACTGTGGTGTATATGCTAGCTCACAATGATCCTTCCCCCCACAACCTATACACAGCACATAGTTAAGAACATAAGAACAGCCCTGCTGGATCAGACCAAAGGCTTATCTTGTCCAGCATCCTGTTTCACACAGTGGCCCACCAGATGCCTCTGAGAAGCCCACAGGCAAGAGGTGAGGGCATGCACTCTCTCCTGCTGTTGCTCCCTGCAACTGGTACTCAGAGGCATCTTGCCTCTGAGGCTGGAAGTGGCCTATAACCACCAACTAGTAGCAGTTAAAGTCAATTTGTTTCATGGAAAGGTATGGAATCTGTGTAGCAATGTAGGGGCTAGTTGAGGGGTGTGAGCAGAAACTTTAAAGTTCTCACAGATCAGAGTATGCTCTGGTGGTAAAGAAGTTTAGCCCAAGAGATTATCTGGAGATGTTAGGTTGAGTTCAAAAAACAAAGAAACATTTGCTAAGAAACTTAACATCACATACTGAGAACAATATACCCAAACAGGCATTAGCGATCAACAATTGAACAGTTCTAACTGAAGAAGAACAGACCTATTCCTTCTCATTGCTCAAGCATCAATCAACAACACAAATACGAATACGATGAATGTTTAAATACCATTTTTCAACATGCTGAGGATGGATAGGGCCAGTTGCTCCTCCACTCCTAAATAAAGAGAAGCACCACTGTAAAAAGATGCCTCTTTTGTTCAGTTAGCAGGGGATGTTAAAACTCCCATCATCTCTCGCAATGCAAGAAAATGATCTCTTGGCAATGGCTTTGTGATCTGCTAACGTCTTCTCCATTGGGCAGTATTTCAAAACCACAAAACCCGTTTTTTGTACATCACATACATAATGATATTTTGTCCCAATATGCTTTGTTCTGGATTTTCTCTTCTCCATTTGTAAAAGTGAAATACAACTTTGATTGTTCTCAAACAATTCAGTTGGTTTTGGTTCATCAGCTCCAAAGTCTTGCAACAATTTCTGTATCCATGCCATCTCCTGGCAAGCCTGAGTGGCTCACACATATTTTGCTTCTGTTGAGGAAAGAGCAACAGTCTTTTGCTTTCGACTGCACCTTCTTCGTTCAACCTTCATAAAAGAACAGATATTCACTTGTGGATTTCCGATCTGTTTGTCTTCTGCCCAGTCTGTATCAACATAACCCACTAGCCTAGGATTACTACTTGCTGGCAATTTAAGTATTAATTGAGCTGTACCTTTAAGGTACCTACTAGGGGATGTGCACAAAATGCAATTCGGAAACCAAATCGTGGCACTTCCCTTTAAAACAGAGGGATCACACATCACCTTCAACATGGAGGAGAGCAGGTCCATACCTGCTCTGCCTCTGTTCGCCATGACTTCCATAACCATGGCACTCCCTCCAGTTATGATTGTGCACTGGCAGAGTGTCTCCCACCTGCCCCTGCGTGGCCTCCATTTGTGTGGTCAGGAAGCAGATAAACCCTTGTTTAACTAACAACTGATTTAACTTTGTATTCCAGGCTCTTGCTGCTTGCTTTAAACCATAAATGCTCTTTTGGAGCTTACAAACAAGACCCTCCTTACCAGGTTCCTCAAACCCTGGCAGTTGCTCCAAGTAAATGCCGCCCTTTATACCACTATGTAAAAATACAGTTTTGACATCCAAATGTTCTACATACATTTTCTTCACTGCTGCAATACAGAGGAAAGTGATGGCCAGTGAGGGTGGCTCTGGTGGAGGCGGTGAGAGGCACCTTTAAAATTAAATTAGAAAGGCCTTACCAGTGGTACTGCTGGCACCTGCAAGCTGCCAAGAGCAGCGGCGCTCCACCCAGCAGCCTGTGTGGCAGCTTGGCAGCTCTGGCTCTCACCTGGCCTCTGCACCTGGCCTCACCATATTTCTGATAATATTCTTTAGCTACTAGCCTTGCTTTATAGTGTTGGACATATCCTTCTGCATCATGCTTCGCTCTGAAAACCGATTTTCGCCCTACAGTTTTTCTTTCCATAGGCAGCTCCGTAAGTATCCAAGTATTATTTTTATGTAGAGATTGGATCCCTTCTTCTGCAGCTGGCATTTTATCAATATCCTCCAATGCAAATGTTCTTCTCTAGTAATATATGAGAGTCTTTTTTGCTCGAACACTTCTTTGGTCCTAGCTGAGCACCTTATCTCTAGCTGAGTCTTAATGTTTTCATTTTGCTCTAGATAGTTAATTGGCACAATAATTACATTAACTCCTTCCTCTGATTTTTCTTGTTCAGGCTCCTTTTGCATCTGGATGTCCAGTTTAATATCCGGTACTTCCTAATGGCGCAGTGGGAAAATGACTTGACTAGCAAGCCAGAGGTTGCTGGTTCGAATCCCAGCTGGTATGTTTCCCAGACTATGGGAGACTCCTATATCAGGCAGTAGCGATATAGGAAGATGCTGAAAGGCATCATCTCATTCTGTGCAGGAGATGGCTCCTGTATTCTACCAAAGACAACCAAAGGGCTCTGTGGTCGTCAGGAGTTGACATCGACTTGACGGGACACTTCACTTCATCAGCAGTTGGATTTCTCTTCTCCCCCCAATACAGTTAAATTTTCCTTTCCCTTAAAAAATCCAACCAGTGCATTGCATCATCCTTAACTGAAACTTGTTTCACAGAATGCATGAACTTTTGACCCTGCCATTTTTTTTCATACATAGGAATTTGCAAGCACATAAATCCTATTTAAAATAATGAAGTGATTTGGGCCTCATTCCTTCACAGTCTTCCAAGCAGATTATTACAAACTCCAAACACAAGTCATCTTTGGCTTCCAATACATTTACAATAGGCTCAAAATACACTGGATATTCTTTTTTTAATTGTTCTCTTTGCAGATTGCAGAACAATCTGCAAATTTCTTCTTGTCTCTTATTTTTAGGCTTATTTTTAAGACTCTGTCCCCTAACTTCTGATTCCTGGACACACAACCCAATGTTGCAGAGTAATTTAAGAACACACAGCTGAGTTGAAGATAAAACAAGGCTTTTTATTTAGTTGCAGAAATTAAAAGAACAAAAGCACAATCTCCTGTCAGGAGAAAAACAGAATACTTCTTTACAGCTCAAAGGCTGAAACAGTTATGAGGATGCAGACACAGGACTGAATTCAAAAGTCAAATCAACCTATTAGTGAATTAAACTCCTCCCTTAGGCCAAACCACACAAATACACATAGACATGAATATTGTCTAGAGAAGAGCACAGTGCTCAAACTGACTCGGCTGGAATACTTGACCTCGAACTGAGCTAGCCACTTGAAAGTCTGAGGGTGATAGGGCCCAGTCTGAGGGTGATGGGGCCCAGTCTGAGGGTGATGGGGATGGTCAATAAAATTAAGTTTAAAAATTAATGATTTACTGCCATTGAGGGCTGTGGTGGGCTTGTGGGGGTGATGTGGTGGCCATGGGGAGATCTCTGGCAACTCTCCCTCCCCCTGCTGGCCTCCACCCGAGTATCCCTCGGCCGGTCCATTTTGTGGCTGTTTTGGCCCTCTGCACACATATGCTGGCCATTTTTAGAGCTGCTGCAAATCCACACTGGCCAATCACATGAGGCTGCAGAGGGTCTTTGGCAGCTCCCCCTCCCCCTGCTGGCCTCTGCCCGAGGCTCCCTGCGCTGGTTTGGACCATTTCAGTGCCTTTTTGGGCCACCATGCATGCACGCTGGCCATCTGCATGACCTGGGTCACGCAAATGGCAAGTGTGGATTTGCAGCAGCTCCAAAAATGGCCCGCATGTGTGTTCAGAGGGCCAAAACGGTCACAAAATGGACCGGCCCAGGGATACTCAGAGGGGAGGCCAGCAGGGGGAGGGGGAGCTTCCTGAGACCCCCTACAGCCACTGTAACACCTCCGAGGCCACCACAGCCCTCAGAGGTGGTAAATCATCACTTTAAAAACTCAGTTTTATCAACCCTGCCACCCTCAAACCAGACCCAAACTGGCTCGAATTCAAACCAAACCAGGTCTGGCTCAAGGAGGTGCCAAAACCGAACATGCCTAGTCCGCTTCAAATTTGGTTTGGATTCAAACTGAATCTTGAAAAGCACTTTTGTGCATATCCCTAGTAGCAGGTAGTCCACATCCTCTCCTTTCTTCTCATGGCCAAGGCCCCATGCATCTAAAAACAGTAGAGGGAGGTACAGCACTACCTGCTGGACCCAGGTGTGGAAGGGTATGGCTGCAGTTCCTTTTCCCAGGCAGCTCATTCACTCATGCTAGGTGGGTGTCCCTGAGCTGCCTCACCACCAACTTCCTCCTTGGTAGCTCCATCACACCCTCTGGCCCTCTTAGACCACCCCTCCCTGTCTTACAGGGGGACACTCTCCAGGTCTACAACATGGTTAGGATTCTGGGTAGCATTGGGAAAGTACCATGATAATGAAAGAGGCTGTTGCTGATACTCTGATGCTCCTTGTTTCTTTCATTCTAGCTTAGAAGTTTGAAATGGGAGGGGACATCAAGGAGAGAAAGAGTAACAGCGTCGGTTCTCAGAACTAAAAAACAGGTACTCTGTGAAAGTAAGTACTCTGTGTGAAATCAGAACAAGGCCTGGAGCCCTTGCCTCCCTTCTTCAAACTTCTTTTGTATTCTCTTATTTATATAAACTATATACTTAGGAAAAGTTTTTTCTTTCCCCTCTTCCAGTTACTTTTGAAACTTCTCACAGCAGGGAGCCTGCTGTTCAGGAAGCAAACCTTCCTACTGGTGAGTACCAAGGCACACAGGTTCTGTTTTGCTAGATGTCTGAATTGTCTGTTTTTTCCACTTCCCTTCTCTCATTAGCTACTGCTTGCCTCACTTATGTGTTCCAGACTCTCCTTTTAGCTTACCTGTCTTGCATGCTACAGAACTGCAACAACAGGATCAGCCAGGAGAAATAGAGCCACTTCCACTGAAGGAAGAAGTGTGGCTTTAGGACTCAAATTTCTAGTAAACTGGATACACTGAATACAACAGGCACCTCAATGTTGTTGGCATATTAAAGAGACAGGCGCTGTCATCCCAGGATTACCCTAAAGTTCACACTTTGCAGAGCTGTACAGCTGTGTGCTAGCTTCAGAACTATCTTGACCATTCATAGCCTAGGGCATCAACTGGAGCTCCTCCGCTGGTGTTAAAGCCAACTCTGGCAGGAAAGCTACGACTGATATAAAAGAACAAATTTTGATCACAATTTTTAAAGCATTCAAAGTCTTGCTACTTCTTTGAATGGTGGGTGGTGGGGTGGGGGAGCTCTCAACAGATTCTGGTAGGTAACACACAAGAAAGGCAGAAAAGGTCATATCTAGTCAAGGAAATAAGCCATGCCACCCATTGGGTTATGGTAGTTAGGGTTTCTCCTGCTCCCCCACTGAAATTCCACCCATTTTCTACTGTCTAGTCCTCCAAGCCTCAAGGGTAAGTCACTAGGGAACTCTGCAGGAAATCTGATATTACTTTCAGTTTGTACAGGAGACAATTTGCCTGAAGGGGGTGATCTAAAGAGTGATGAACTGCAGGGCTGGAAACTCTGCAAGATCTGTACAGTCTATAGGATCAAAGTCCTAGGGGTCAACCATGCAGACAGCCAAGGGTCACTGCTGTGTTGTCAGTTCAAACTCACAAAGGCCAATATTAAAAGCAAAGATCTAGAATCAAACAATTAAGCCAATGAAGAGGGGACATGAGATGCGTCAAGGCAGGACTCCAGGCGCGTAACAATGATAGGGCAAGGGGAGACAGTTGTCTGGGGGCCCCACTGCCTGGAGGGGCACCCCAGAGGCACCTCATGTGACTCCCCATTGCCTCCTGCCCAGCCCCAAGGCCCCTCAGCCACTTGCTCTGTTCGCCGTCTCTCCAGCTTGTTCTCCTGGCCGGCAATCCAGGCAGCAGACAAGCTGCAAAGAGCTCCTTTTCTCCCGCCTCTCAGCTGATCGGCGGGTGGGCGGGGTTTCCACCGAGGCCTCCGTGTAGGCCGCAGTGAAGCCTGAACTCGAGTAGGGCCCAAGCCAGCCAGGAAGGAGGAGGCAGCCAGAGTGATCTCTGCAGCAGAAGACCCCTTGCTGCCAGGTAGAGTGTGAACTCCTTTTTGTGGTTACCTTTCTCCCCCCCCACCCCCATATATAGGGATCTGCTTGCCATAGGGCTTGGATATGGGGGGGGGGGGGAGAGGGACCGAGAAGTCTCTGAATATTTATTTTGAAACAGCTTGGAAAATTTGCTGACTTAAAAAAAACTATCTAAAAAGTCCTATAAGTGGCTTGTTTCATGGCAGAAAACTGCAAAAACTTCTGGAACAGTATTTTATTAATTTTATTTATTCATTCATTCATTTATAAATGCACTTATGTTCAAGTTGTTTTGCAACCCAGAAGGTCTGAGTGAGAACTGTGAAGCATGTGTGGTGCTTTTATTTTATTTTTCTTGTGTGTGAACTGCTCCCCAATAACTTGCAGGGACTTCAGGGTAAATCTGGCCAACATGTGAATGCAGCACCTCCATTCCAGAGGAGAGGTGTCTTAAAGGGCTTTAAAAGCCTCCTGTGAAAAACCTCCTGCAATCAAACTTGACTGAATTTGTTCAGAATTCTGAGAAAACAAACATAGGCTCACCCTGCATGGTTGAAAGTCTCCTTTGCTAATCTGCAGCGAGGGGTCCATTTTAATAATTCATCTTTCTAGTGTGTTCTAGGCATTAAAAGTAATACAAATGTATAGTACTCAATGTATATCGCTATATATTGTGACGTGTGTGTGTGTATTCAGTGAAATGTATTTGCAGGCAGCATACTTATTTTGGAATATCAGACTTAAATCCTTGGGGGCCTGGGGTGTGCGGAGGCCCTGGACTTTGGCGGGGGGCATTTTAAAATCTTGTCTCTGGGCCCACTCCAACCTTGCTACGCCCCTGCAGGACTCCATTCATTAATGGACCATCAGGACAGTAGCTGGAGCCTGAAACAATAAATACAGTGGCTGACATCCAGAGCAGCCTAACCTCTGGCAGTGCTATCCCCCCCCCCCCCCCACTGCTGCAGGCTCACAGTGAAGTACAAGTTCCGATACTTTAAGGAGCTTGCCTGCACTCTGGAAGTGTTGCTTAGACCAGAAACATATTGCTTGGCTGTCAACAATGTGTTTTCAGTCTAAAGCATGCTTCTGGAGTGCAGATGAGTTTCTCAGACTCTTGCCCACTGGCTTTGCTATGAGCCTGCAGTACACGGTGGAATTACCGTGTACCACCACCCACGTTAGGCTGCTCTGAGTGACAATAGAGATGTGACAATAGAGATGGCTAAATTTCTAAATGCCTGTGACAATAGAGATGGCTAAATAGAATCTCCATTTTCAGTGGCAGTGTGCCACTGGATACCAGTTCCTGGGGCAATAGCAGAGGAGAACAAATGCTATCACACCTTGCTTGTGGGCTTTTTCTAGAGGCATCTGGTTGGTTACTTTGGAAAACAAGATACTGTAGTAGAATGATTTGCACATTGGGTTAGATTACAATAAATTACTACTACTGTCATAGACCATATCCTATTATGCAGGTCTTTCCCCAGCCAATCACTAAAAAGCCTCAAAGGGAAGGGATGGAGCACAAGGATAAGTGAAGATGGTACATCTGAACTATTGATTCCAATAAGGAGTTCCTCTAGGATATAATAGGTTAGTTCATGCCTGCCAGTTCACCACTGGATTTCTCTGAAATCACGGATAACTGAATACGTGGGGGGCAGGGGACACAGGTTAAATGAAGGTTCTGTTTCTGGTGGCTCATTCTCACACGCGAGAACGAGATGGCTCATTCTCACATGCTTGATTGTACTATCATCACGAGTCATGTGTGCTTTCATCTAGTGACCTCAGACTCCACAAATCACATGCTGGCCATGTTAGAAGTGAGAATTCTAAAAGCATTGCTTTATGATTGCAGTAACCTCTTCTGGCCTCTAGAGGCATGATGAGATGTTAATAGGTTTGTCATTGTCACTTAATTGTTCAGTTGTTGAAGGCTAGTGCCTGTTTGGGTATGTTGTTCTATGTCTCTCTCAGTATATGATATTTTAGTTTCTTAATAAATATTTGTTTTTTGAACTCGGCCTACTTTCTGCAGATAATCTCTTGGGCTAAACTTCTTTACCATCAGAACATACTCTTCTTTGTGATGATTTTAATCTTTCTCGTCACACCACTCAACAGGGTTATGGGCACAGAGATCTAAGACTGGTGAAGAAAGTAATTAGGCTGAATAAAAAAACAAGGTTTTCTCAAAGATGGAGACAGGACAAGTGCTATAGAGAATCGAGAAGTTATATGGTCCAGATTTTGAGTGATGGTCTTTCATAATGGAGATGCTCTTTAAAAAACCATGCACTCAGCAGGGTCTTACACCCAGAGAGCCATGTCTTTCTCCTCCTTCTCTGAGAAAGACAAGCCTGGGACAATGCAGATGATAGGAACATAAGAACAGCCCTGCTGGATCAGGCCCATGGCCCATCTAGTCCAGCATCCTGTTTCACACAGTGGCCCACCAGATGCCACTGGGAGCCTACAGGCAGGAGTTGAGGGCATGCCCTCTCTCCTGCTGTTACTCCTCTGCAACTGGTATTCATGGTATTCTCTGCCTCTGAGGCTGGAGCTGGCCTATAGCCCTCCAACTAGTAGCCATTGATAGACTTCTCCTCCATGAAGTTATCCAAACCCATCTTAAAGCCATTGAGGTTGATACCACATCTTGTGGCAGAGAATTCCACAAATTGATTATGCGTTGTGTGAAAAAGTACTTCCCTTTGTTGTACCTAAATTTTGTGGCAATCAATTTCATGGGATGACCCCAGGTATAGTGTTATGTGAGAGGGAGAAGAATTTCTCTCTATCCACTTTCTCCACACCATTCATGATTTTATAGACCTTTATCATGTCTCCCCGCAGTTGTCTTTTTTTCTGAACTAAAAAGTCCTAGGTGTTGTCATCTTGACTCCTAAGGGAGGTGCTCTAGGCCCCTGATCATCTTGGTTGCCCTCTTCTGCACCTTTTCCAGTTCTACAATGTCCTTCTTTAGATATCGTGACCAGAACTGTACACAGTACTCCAAGTGTGGCTGCACCATAGTTTTGTAATAGCCACTGGGAGAATCTGTTTATGTTTATCAGATATCATGACTCTATATTGGTGTATTTAATATGATGGTTTTTGAAGCAGCAAGGGGGCATCCTGCTATAGAATTGCTGAATAGATCCAATTACAGAAATTGGTCATTCAAGACAAAAATGCTGCTGAATATCCTGGGACTGGAACAAAGGTCAACAGAAAGTGGAAAGCAGCAACAACAATGGGACTCCTCAAACCTGTGAGCACATCTCCCTGACTGCAAGCGATCATTTGATCTACCACATAGAAGACAAAAATACAGCTAAAGAAATGTGGGATAGAATAAGAGAAGACTTTCAACAAAATATTACTACTAAAGTGTCTCTAATGATGCAATTGTGCAACTAGAAATTCAAAGAGGGAGATATTGTGCAAGTGTGTTTATACCTATTCCTGGGTATATTGAAAGAGTTAGAACAGCAGGAGATAGATTTGCCTGAGCTAGCAAAAACTGGACATTTGCTTAATACTTCAGTAAAAGAATATGACAGTATCATCGACTTGCTGCAAATTAAAGAAAATGTGATCTTGGAATTTGTGCAGGAGTGCTTGCAAGAATTTGATTTAAGGAAGAAAACAGAAAGAGAGGAATCAGTCCACAATCAAGTATATAATGTTGTTAATTACAAGCAGTATTTTGTATGTGGGAGCACTAAATAAATATGCTAATGCATGTCCTGACAGGGAACAGAAAGATTGTCCTAAACAAAGGAGAGACAACAAGAACAATTTCCAGAAAAATGGACTTCCAAACAAACAAGCTTACACATAAAACAGTAAAGGAAAAGCAAACAAAGCTGTTGAGAATGGAAACCTGTGCATTACAAGAGAAATAATTTGCAGGACTGATACAAATGAAAGTAGGAACAAGATATACTTAGACTGGGGTGTGCACAGAACCGGGAAGACCAGTTTAGTTCAAACCCAACTGGCTTGAACTGGCTGGTTCGGATCCATGCACATAGAGCCAGGTCCCAGTTAGGCTTGAGGCAGACATGCAAATGGTCTGTGCGCATGAGCAGCAGCCTTTAAAATGGCCACTGCGAGTAGGCAGAGGTCAAAAAGGTACGTAAATGGGCCAAACCGGCCCTAAAATGTCTGGGTGGAGGCTGGCAGGGGGAGCAGGGACCATTGGAGACCCCCTCTCACAGCCACGGCAGCACCTCCAATAGAGGCCACCAGATCAGGCAGTTAGTAAAGTATGCCATCAAGTCGATTTTGACTCCTGGTGCCCACAGAGCCCTGTGGTTTTCTTTGGTAGAATACAGGAGGGCTTTACCATTGCCTCCTCCCATGCAGTATGAGATGATGCCTTTCAGCATCTTCCTATATCGCTGCTGCCCAATATAGTACCAGTAGGGATTCGAACGGGCAATCTTCTGCTTATTAGTCAAGCACTTCCCCGCTGCGCCACTAATGGTGACTCAGATCAGGTGGTAGGTTTTGTTTTTAAAAAATTGTTTTCAAACCTCTGAGCCAGCCTTAGGAGTTGCACAGGAAAAGGTCCACATACATCACTATAAATCAAATCCAAGTTCTCATTGGATTGCTTTTCTGTGATTGACTTATATCTGTTTCTAGCAGCATTTGTTTTTACACAATCGATACAGTTCAATTCTGAATTACAAGGTTTAATCTTCAGATTTAAGGCTATTACCTTGTGTCCTTCATGATCTAAATCAGGGATTCTCAACGTTGGGTCTCCAAATGTTATTGGACTTCAGCTCTCATAATCCCCAGCTCCAGTGGCCCCTGGTTGGGGATTATGCCAATAATGTCTGTCCAAATCTGTCCAAAATGTTATTGGACAACAGATGTCCAATAACAGATGTCCCAGCAAGCTCCATAGTGCTTATCTCACCAGACTGTGGGCAAGGCACCAGAACATCTGTAGGGCAGCAGCCATTAGCCATGATCTTCAAGGGGGTGTGCCAAGTGCAATTGTTCCTTTTTGGAATGGTCCATCTGCCATTGGCAGGGAAAGGGCATTTTAATTCCGTTTAATGCCATTCAAGCCCTTCATCGGACAGCAATTGCACCGCCTCCCTCATAAGTGCCCTACAACAAAACTGTCTCACATAAGCACAATTTCTGGTGGGGTTGGGGGATGCTGAGGGGCATAGTTTTTTTGTTACTCAGGAAAAGGAAAGAAATATGACCTCCTTGGAGGGGATATGTATATGGGGGAGGGCAAAGGATCCTGGGATCTGCTCCACTCTGACCAAGGATACTCTTGCTCAGCCTGGCAAAACAGACCATGGAGACAAACCACACTCCTGCTCCTGTGGCAGCTGGCCTCCAGGGGACAAGCACTCTCATGAGAGGGTGGTTCAAAAACCTTTCGTCTTTCATTGGACTGTGTGCTCATGAGTTGAGCTATCCAAAGAAAGGGCCCCCTGCTTGTGTGGGGCCCCCATTCTCTCTGGTTAATGATATAATATTTGCACAGACACACACACACACACCCACTCCAGGGTAGACTCTGATGCACCAAAGGGAGATTTTGACACTCTATGTCTCTGGGCATAGCTGGGTGGGCAGATATGGGGAAACACCACGGCCAGCAAAAGATCATCTCATTCAAATTTCCAGGGTTTCCACCAGCATTGTGATGTATGCAGATCTGCCACCATGGTTCCCCATGTCTGCCCATGGAAGAGGAGCCCTGGTTGTCTGTGGCCCCAGGATACTGGGGTCACCGTTCTGGGCAGAAATAAAGATGGACATGTTCAAATGGGCAGATGGGCTGAGAGAGGGCCTGCTTTGACTACTTCTTCCTGGCAATCACCATGACAGGGAGAGCTGTTGCAGGGGTACCTGTCCACACAGCTTGCTTGTCTCGAGCAACTAGGCTGGGTGGCTTCTGCCACCCAGACCACATGTGTATCTCCATGGGATGGAGACCATGGGATGGAGACTGCTCTCTCTTGTGAGAGAGTGGTCCATGGAAGAAGGGATTTCATGGCATATTATTAGCAATTCTGCCTGACATCCTTGTCAGACAGTTCTTCTCATGAGTTGTGAGGGGTTGTTCCCATGACCTTACACTCTCATGAGTGAGCAGTTCACTCAGGAACAGCATCCACCATAATCACAGAGGAGGAATCTTCCCTGTCACTGTTGGCAATGCTGATCCTGCTGCCTGGCCCTTCTCATGAGTAAGTCTAGGGACCACAGGCATTCATCCAAGGGGAAGGGGCTGGGCCCCCCTTCCCCAACTCCATTGTGCAAAAAATAGACCTGAGCCATTCAAGAATTCCTGGTTGGTGGGGAGCAATATGGCGTTCAGAACGAAAGCACCTGATTAAACAGCTGTCTGGGCTTTCAGCTACCGTTTGGTCCTATCATCTTCCATCAGCCAGATGGAGATCGGAATGTGTGCAGGGCTTTGTCCTCCTCCTAGAAGTGTGGGTCCAGGGGGTCCTTAGACTCTAAAAAGTCTGAAAAACCCTGGATGAACATCTGGAGAGACCTATCTGCAATCATTGGACTGAATGGAGAGAGGCATTTACACCTCCCAGTCACAGATGACCTGCAATAAATCTACTCTTTTATCTTTTCTAATAAATCTCTGAGATGGCTACGGTCATGAGTTTGGCAGATCTATGGCTTATTTATTGTTAACTTTTGCTTATTTTCTGCTATCTTCTATTTTTGAAGATATTTTCTATGGACTTAGCTAGAGAGCTCAGCATTCCAATGCTGTTAGCTTTTAGTTTCACTTTGAAGAATTTTTTTAAAATGCTTGAGGCTACAGCAATTACTTATTTTATTTTGATCTTTAACCTACTTGTAATTTGTCGGAGATGATTATGGATTTTGTATTTTCTGAGAACCCCCCTTGAACTTTTCAGCAAAAATGTACGGCATCTGCAATGGAGAAGAAGAATGGAGAAGATTGGCTTGGAGGGAAAAACAGCTTTTTTATGGATCTGCTTTTTATTGTTCCACAATGCCACATATTTACACATTTAACCAGCTTATGTTTTACTTATAAAGTCCTAATTGGAAAGATCTAGTTTATCTACATCTTGGGAGGATCCACTTGCTAGGATTCTGAAAGATCTTCCTTGAATTTATAGTTCCTTCTGTTTGCATGGCTGACAAAGTGTTTTATGGCTGGACAATTATCTTCCAACTACCAACTATTCGAAGCTCTGATTGGGGAAATAAAAGTGACTGGAGAGAACTTGCTGTTTCGGCAGAAGAAGAGGAAGATTGTCTTTCTTTCTTTCTTTCTTTCTTTCTTTCTTTCTTTCTTTCTTTCTTTCTTTCTTTCTTTCTTGGAATCAGAACTTTCCTGTCTTTTGTAGTTTAATGCCACTGATGGAATTTCCAATTAATAGCCATTAATGTCAATTAGCATTTTGTATTGGGACTTTGACTTTACTTTGAAGAACTTCTAAACTTGTTATTCAGCTGAGTTGGAGTGATGATGATATATTATTCTTGTGTTGATGTTGCAATTGTGGTACTTTTTGTAAAATACAGAGAGGGGAAATTGGTATTGGGGCGGGGGGACTGTTAAGTGGTGGTTGACTTCCAGATAATTTAAGAAGATTTCACTAAAATAAGTCTGAGTATTTTAAGTATTTTGTTCTTATTTAAAAGGTAATTTGCCTTAGTTGTATGTCTTTTGGGTGTGTTTTATTAGAACTACTTGGCTTTTGGATAGGTAGCTATGGCAAGATTTACATAGAAGGATTCTAACTGGTGGAATTTTACTTTATAGAAACTTGATAACCTTTCCCCCCCGGAATAGAAGTTAAAGTCCTGGCATTGATTAGTCTCCCCCTTAACAAGAGAGTGTCCTTGGACACTGCTTTCAATATTTCATATTAACCCTATATTATGTGAGTTGCAGCTACCACTTCTTTTGTCTTTGTGCTGGGATGAATAAAAAGCCCAATATTTTTAGTGGTGTATCTATCAGCATTTTATTTCTCTTTGCTGATATATATTTAATATAATGTAATTATCTTTTCTCTCCTACTTCTCTTTCCCTTTGAGCTCATTTTTTTTCTCCTTTCCTCTCCTTTTGAGGTTTCCTTCCTTTTCTTGTTTTGTTTTGTTTTTTTACGATATGTGATTTACTTAGGGTCTCATATACAGTTTTTAACTTTGAGTATAATTAAATAATACACCTTATTAATTGGCCTTTCAATGTGTTTCCTGTGTTAATTGTTCTTTTCGCTCTCTCTCTTATCCATTGAGAATTAGGGAACTCTATATAGGGTTTAGCATTGAAAATATCCTATTTAGAAACTAAGATTTTTTATGATATACCCGAATGTTCTAATGACTTAAGGAATTGTCACATATCTTCATGGAAGAAATGATAATTTATGTGATTAATTTAGGGTTTCACTTATAGGTTTTATAATTTGAAATATAATTTCAAAGTTGAGTATAATTAAATATTATACCTCATTAATTGGCATTTTAATTAGGGAGTTCTATATAAGGTTTAATACTGACAATAACCTAATCAGGAATTAGGATGTTGTATGATAAACCCGATAGTTTTAATGACTTAAAGAATTGCCACATATTTTTTCTTTTGTTTCTTTTTGTTTCTTTCTTTCCTACTTATGGAAGAAATGAGATTTATTAAGAATGGGGGAATTAGGGAAGAGTGGATCTCTAGAAATAACCTTTAGAAATAAGTGGCTGCAATATTGATAATATTTTTAAATTTAAGGAATAAGATTATTGGCTATATTCTACTATATGACACTATAGTTTTAAAAGATTATGTATTGAGATATTCTACTTGGAAAGTTCAGTGTTTGATTTTTTTGGTATTCTTAAGTCTTGGTTTGAGCATTTTTGAACAATTAATTGAAGTTAGCTTTAGCTTCTAATTGAAATCTAGTCTCAGTTTTGCAGAAATATACATCTTTATCATTCCCATTTCTTTTTTCAGTATTTTTCTTTATTTTCATTTCCCCTATGAGTTTTTATTGGTTGTTATGAACTACTTTTTATTGGTTGTTGAATGACCTACTTGTTGTGAGCAAACAATTAGAAGGAAATTTAGAAGGACTATATGTATGTACTGGGAAAGATCCTAGTGTCATAGCTTGATAGCCTATTCTCCCAGTTATAGTTATAGAGAACAGTTCTGGCTGAAGTTAGTCTACCTCTTCATGAAAGAATATCTCTCCATTTATCCCTCCGGATTTTGTTTTTGTTTTTGTTAAATGAAGAGGAGGACTACTGAAGGTCTGACTGATTTCTGTCATTTACTTTATTATGACGTACACCTGTATGGGACGAGATGGTAACTTTGATTATAGAATAGTGGTGGATATGTGGTTTTGTGTTTACAATTCATACTTCTTTTCTTTATGGCAGAACTAGTGTTTTTTTTTTTTTTCATTTTCATTTTCTTCTCCATTGAATATTCTTGTTCTGAATCGTTCGATCGAGTCCAGAGGGAGTGCTCTGTGTGAGGTTTAGGGTTCATTTTTCCCTCTTAGATTTAGTTTTTTTAGACTCTCTTTTTCTTATAGATTATCTTTACTCATTTAAGTATACTTAAATACTGTGGGGTGTTTTTTTTTCATTTTTCTTTGCTGTGGATAAGTCATTGCTCTTATTCATGTATGACTATGTTGATCTCAGAGATGTAAAATGTTCTATTTCTATTACTAATAAAAGCAAAAATTCTTTTTTAAAAGAAAAGAAAAGAATAATTCCTGGTAGGGATGTGCACAAAACCAGTTTGCCCAGTTCGGTTCGAATTCGAACCGGGTTCGAACCGGGAGGGGGTGGTTCAGTTTTGGTTTTGTTCGAACCACCCCCTGGTTCGGTTCGAATTAGAACCAGTTCGAGTTCGAACCGAACTGGTTTGAACTGGTTTGAACCTCAAAAAGTAGCTAGGATGAAAGCTAACCTTGGGTGCCATCTACCACCCAAACCTCAAATCAATTGGACCTCCCTTTGATTTTTTACAAATTTTTAAAATATTTTCAAGTTTTTCCCATAACTCCCTATGTGGAGCACTTAGGGGCAAAAAGCTGGGATGGGTGGTAGGCACCCATGGGTGTCCTCCACCCCAAAAATCCCAAGGCAATTGGTTGCTCCTAGTATTATTGGTGAATTTTTGAAAAAAGAATTTTCCCATTGGATAGAATGGGGATTTGGGGCAGCCCCGGACCCGCCTCTGTGGGGTGGCAGCACCCCCAGAGTGGGTCTGGGGCCATGTCAAAAATGTCCTCAGTCCCTCCCAAGCATCCCTGGATGGATAGGAGTGATGGTTTATTAATTAAGATTTTCTAAGGCATTAAATAATATCTCATTGGAAATAATAGAATGTGTGTCAGTGGGTGAAAAGTCAAGCCAGCAAGCTCTAAGAGAGATAGTTATTGGGGGTTTCAATGTAGCAAGGGGGGTGGGGTGTTAGGAGGCAGGGGGCAGCAGTCCCAAGAAGAGACCAAAGGGGGGGGTATCAATGTAGCAAGGTGGGTGGGGTGTTAGGAGGCAGGGGGCAGCAGTCCCAAGAAGAGACCAGAGGGGGGTGGGGTATGGTTAGGGTATCAATGTAGCAGGGGGGTGTTAGGAGGAAGGGGAGGGGGCAGCAACAAACAGCAAACAACAGACGGGCAGAAATCTCAGGAACAAAAGACCAAAAAAAATAACTGGCAATCAGCAGCAACAGAAAATCCTTGGAAGAAAAGCCCAACTCGGGCATGCAGCAACAGCAGGGAGTGTGGGTGGGTGAGTGTGGGTGGGGAATCTGGATGGGAGGGGGGAGGGCAGGAGCAGAGGGGGCAGCAGGAGCAGGCCCAGTCAAGGGACACACAAATTAATTAACAATTCAACCAAAGCAGAATATATATAAATTAACAACAGCAGCAGAAGCAATAATCCAAATGAATGAATGAATCCAAGGTGGAACACAAACAAAGCACAAATAATGAAACAGCACTAAATGCAAAAAATACAGATGGATGGGTGTGGGGTAGGGGAAGCCAAATGATAAAGGAGCGGAATGAGAGAAAGAATGGAGGGTGAGGAAAGGAGGACAACAGAAGAAAAACAACAGGAATATGGGGAAAGTTAAGAAAAAAGTAAAGTAAGTAAAGAGAAGAGACAGACACAGGGCAGATGGACAAAAGATAAGAGCACAGAACAAGGTGGTACACAGACACTAAGGACGCACAGTCATGGACTCACACAGACACCAGCAGCAAACGAAGCAAGGGTCTCAGATGATGATCCCACAACTGCAGCCAAAGAGAATTTTCCAGGCAAGAGGCTTGGTTTAAATAGGTTTGAAACTCCCTCCTTTGGGAGCCCCCACCTTTTCATCCCCCCACCCCCGGCCAACAGGGTGCCAGCTCTCAACAGTGCAACAGCCAACAGCCTACCAGAGCGCAAGACTCATTCTGGCCAATCAAAGGATCAATAGCACAGCCAATGCAATGCCTGAAAAATAGCCTCACAAAATGGATGCCAGGAGCAAAAGTTGCAAGAAGGAGCCACAAAATGGAGGACATACTATTCAATTACTACAGACCCAATAGAGCCCTATGGCACATCCGAACTGGTCCGAACCGGTTCAGATTCGGAAGAGCCCGGTCTGGTTCGAATTCGAATCGGTTTGCACATCCCTAATTCCTGGTTGGGGCTGACCTTTAAACCTGACGTTGGGTATCGCTGCCCTGCCATAAGTTCCTGTCCCAGTGATCTAATGGGGTTGCCTCTGTTTATGTTGCCACTGTGACTTTATGTGCATGTGTACATACATTTTTACTGCTTCATTTTCAAAGAGCTAAGCAGCAAGTGCCCATATTGCCATCCCAACCCCTTTCTCTCCTGAGTGCCAGGAGGGGGGGGAACAAGGGACAGAATGGGAGGAGAGCATACCCTCATGTGACTTTCCAGTTTCACAGGCTTGGAGGCTTGGGGTGGAATGTGGCAGCATCCCTATTGCCGGGCAACTGCTTTCTTTGATTGGATACAAGGGGTGGGACAAATGCTCAGAACAGCAACTAGCGAGAAGCATCACAGACGTGGAGCGGGCATGATCTTGGGCAGGTCTGGGCTGCCCTCTCTAGGAAAGCACCTCTATGATTACAGTTCCAGAAATGGCACTTAACCATGGTTATGGTGGCGTCTGTGTTTGGACATAATGTTGCTGCTGAAAAACCACAGGTTGCAACGATGAAACTTACTACAAACCAAAGTGATGTCACTGGCATTGGGACTCTCTGTACCATGCTCCACAATGACACAATAGCTGATTTTACATGTTACAGTTGTGAAGAGGAACTTACCAAATAGAGTAGGCTTTCTTCCAGCAGCCTATGTATGGAAAATATAGCCAGTAGGCAGTCCAAAAAATGTAGCAGATCTGTGTCTTTTTGTACCAACTGAGCAATAAATGAATGTGTCCCAAACTAAAATAACATCAGCAGCAAGGTTCACTTTTTTATAGTCACTTCCATACTAATTTCCACCTACTTCCCTGCTAACTGGGCAAAGAGGCACCTTCTACTGTGGTGATTCTCTTTATTTAGCAGGGGGAGAGTAACTGGCCCTATCCACCCCCAGCACAGTACTTCCAGTGACTGTTGCTGGTGTGTGTCTTAAGTTTCTTTTTAGAATGTGAGCCCTTTGGGGACAGGGAGCCATCTTATTTGTTTGTTATTTCTCTTTGTAAACCGCCCTGAGCCATTTTTGGAAGGGCGGTATAGAAATTGAAGTATTATTATTATTATTATTATTATTCATTCAGAATAGAAGAGTATTTTCCTTGAAATCATATTTGGGATGCTAGAAAGAGGGCAAAATCAGTTTGTGTTGGCTGTTGGAGATGTTGGAAAGAGACACCAGGAGGAAGCAGTCTAGAGTGTGCTGGGAGTTTTCATATTATGGAGGCCATAATAGATTCTTTGTTGGGACCATCAATGCCTTTCTTATTATTGCATTCTCATAAATCCGTCTCCTACAAATTTTCAAACTCAAGAAATACAAGATGCACAAGGCAATGCACGTAGTTAGGAACACAGGAAACTGTCGTATACTGAGTCAGATCAATAGACTATCTAGCTCAGTATTGTCTACACTGACTGGCAGCAGCTCTCTAAGGTTTCAGGCAAACTAGCAGTGGCTTTCCAAGATTTCCCCTTCGTACCTGGAGATGCCAGTGATGAACCTGGGACCTTCTGTATGCCAGCAGATGCTCTACCACTGAGCTATGGCCCTATCCCCTAAGGGGGATATTTATAGCAGATAGTGCTCACCCGTAGTTAACATTCAAATGCCAACCAGGGCAGACCTTGCTTAGCAAATGGGTCAATCTGGGCTTGCTACCACAAGACCAATTTTCCTCCCTTAGTATGGATGCTGTCAGAAATGGTGCTACCGATTGTTCAGTGCTCCCAGCCACAGGGGTGCTTGAAAAAACAATTTCTGCATGGGAACTGAAATGCCCAGTAAAATCATTTCGGAAGGTTTTTGTGAAAACAACGGTCCACCAATACTTGGGTGCGACAACCACACACAGTGATGGACTGAAGAACAGAAGTGCATCAGTGCATTAAAATCTGAATTATAAGTCATGGTGTAAAGAACCAGCATTAAGCAATGCTTTTCAGAAACTGCTCCTCTGCATGTGTGCCTTCATCCTCATTCGAGCTGAGGAAGAATCAGGACGATGTTTGCCAACACCATCACTCTAACACTGACCTTTCCCCTTCCAACAACCATTGGAACCTGGGGGAAGGCATGCTGTATTGGCTGCTGATGTGTGAGCCCAGAGGGCCCTTGCCCCACCTGTGGATGCAGGAATAGTGCCTGCATAGGCTGCAGAGGTGCCAAGGCTAGGGTGCCTTGGGCTGGCTCCAGCTGTGCTGGCATGTAAGGTGCCTGCATGAGCATCCGTGGCTGGTACCATTGATGCTGGGAAGGATGAGCTGCTGCCTTCTCAGCCAATCATCAAGTTAATTCAGCCATCCTCTCGAGGTAGGCCATGAAGTGTTCAAATTGCCTCTCTCCTGCAGCATGAGTGCTTAATGGCCCTGACCACTTCCTGCACTGTATGCTCAGAGGCTGCCTGGAAGTTCCTCCTGTCATCTTCCTGGTTCTGGTCTTCATTGTGGTCCAGTTCTTGGAGGAGGGATGTGGCCTGTGAACTCTCTGCATTCTGGGTCACAAGGTCTTTTACAAGCTGCAAACATCTGCCTCCTGCTCCTCGATTGTGCTGTATGCTCCGCATTGGAGAGTGGCCTTCTGGTTGTAGGCTCTTCTGGAGATGCAGGATGAGTGTGGCAGTGATTCCCCTGGGGAGACATAACCTGAAGTACCTGGAGGGAGAATTGTGAAAAAGGAGTAGAAAACTGTTGTTAAGAACCATAGCTTGAACTTGTTTTAAAGTGGTTTGCAAGCAGCATATTAAGGGGTAATTCATATGGCTGAACTTAACCTACTTTCCCCCCAGATGACCAAACTTTCCTTTATCAGCATGCCACCTGCATGCCCACATGGACAGCTCTACTCCGTGCAGCTCTGTGAAGCACCAAGCAGGGCGGAGGGTTCTGGGGCCAGAGCTTGTTGTGCCGGCCTCCAGGCATCCCTCAATGCAAAGCACAACAAGCGTGTTCCATTGGGGATTCACCTATCGGACAGGCGCTCTATGCACCCATCTCTGTGACTCCTCGGGCAGCCCTAGGCATCACATGATACCTGATAGCTGGGGTAAGGGTGCAGGAGCACCCTTAACCTCAGCTAAGAGCCCGGGTTGTTAAGGGGGCTAGATGGGCAGGGAGTGGAGGATCCTTGAGGTAGCCCAGGCAGAGTTAGGCTGGCCGTGAGAACAGCCTCACAGTGTGTTTGGAGGAATGCCTCCATAGAATGCATGGTTATTCTTAAGGGATAGATAAGAATCTCTAGGAGCTGCAGAAAGTGTTTGCATCTACTCCCTCTTTCTGCTTCATATGAATTCTGTGAACCATCACCTCTGAGAGGCAGCCAGCAAGAAATGTTGACTGCCTCTCAGAGAAATTGACAATCTGGGTTGTGGTATGAGCTTGCACACAAAACCCAGGTTATAGCGGCAGCAGAATTTGGATGATATAATGTTGCCTTCTAACCTCAAGTTTCAGCAGTAAAACTGACTACAAACCTAGGGTTCAAATCTGGGTTTGGAAGCAAAAATGGAGCTGTGGTTAGATGATGAAACTGCAGGTTTACACATTCGGACGACCACAAACTCCAACCTCTGGCGTGTTTACCTCTGGTTTTGTGTTTTGTCTGAACAAGGCCTCGGTGTAACAGTATTAACTGATATGCCCTCAATATTAGCTTTTTAGATCCCCCTCAATATTAGTTTTTTGCTATCTCTGAGCTAACTGAAGATTATCATAATATGATGGTACCTTAATCTGTGTGAATAGTGCTCCTGAAAATAATCACTGCTTTAACTGCATCTTGTTAATTAAGAAAATTTCAAAGATATGGGAAACATGGCATTTTGTCTACTGGTATAATTTGTGAACTTTGAGCATTTGGACTGATAAGCCCTGGATGCAACTGACAAGCCCATGTAATTCTCTAACTGGAAATATTACTTAGCTGAACCACCATACATCCATTCATGTCTTACACCAATTTTCATCATTTTCCTAACTGAACAATGACCTTCTTAAGCTTCTTGTTCTCATTGGGCTCTTCTTCCCAAGGTCACCCACTTAGTTCTATACACCACAGATAGCTATGAGTTATCTTTTTACTTATACTTCCACTTGTTTGAAACATGCAGAAGATCCCCACCCTTTGAAATCAATATCTGTCACAGAAGCTAAGATACTTTAAAGTGCACGGTAAGCTAGAGAAAGATCTTTCCAAAGGTCTCTTTCATAAAGGCTCCTTTGAAAATAGAAAAGGAGTGTCATTTATCTAGCATGCTGAAAGCTTTGTGGTTTCATCATAAGCAAACAAGTTACATTTCCCTGGATGAAAAATAGTTTTGAAAACTGCCAGGGGAAGTATGTGCATATAAATGTCCACTTAAGTGTGCTAACTTTAACACCTAGGGAGTAACCAGGTAGAGTGTCTCCTCAAAACCTACCAGCATTTATGTAGGGATGTGCAAAAAATTTCGGGCACAGATCGATCTGTGCCCGAAACAAGCAATCTCGGGTGATTCGGGTCCGAACCGAATCACCCCCGATGTCCCCCAATATTTTTCAGGCCCGAGCCAAATCACCCCTGATTCGGGCCTGAAAAATTTGGGTGATTCGGGCTGATATCTCTTTGAATTTCCCGCCTTTTTGCCTCCATTGATTTGAATGCAAAAAGGTCTGATGTGATGTCAGCTTGAATTTTGGGTCCCATGGGAAAAATAGTGGGGTGGGGTGGTAGTGCCTAATGGATGGAGGCTACCACCCAAATTTCAAGGGAATTGGGCAAAGGGCTGATTTTTGGGGAATTTTTGAAGTTTTAGTGTCTTTGGGGCAGATCAGGGGCATAGCGTGGGATCTGGGCAAAAAGAGTGGGGTGGGGTGGTAGTGCCTAATGGTTGGAGGCTACCACCCCAATTTCAGAGTGATTGGGCAGAGGGCTGATTTTTGGGGAATTGTTGAAGTTTATGCATCTTTAAGGTTTTTCCCCATAGAGAAGCATTGAGGTGTCAGCAAATGTATAGCTTCACACGGGGGGCAAAAGGGTGGCCTAGAGCAGTGTGGGGTTGATGGTAGTGCCAGGTAGGGTCAAGGAAGCTACCTGATTTTTTTCAGAGGATTTGGGCAGAGGGCTGATTTTTGGGGAATTGTTAAAGTGTAAGTGTTTTTAGGGTTTTTCCTCATAGGGTATGCATGGAGATTTCAGCAGCCCCATAAGTGCACTTGGGGGGTGATGGGGTGGCCCAGAGCGAGTGGTAGTGTAGTGCACATAGGGTGCCAACCACCCCCATGGGTTTCTAACCCATGGGGTACAGGGTGCTGTTGTTTCAGAGGTATTCTGAGTGTGGATTCTATGATAGCAAATTAGAGTGGATTCATGGTGTTTCATTGAAAATCTCATTAGCCCAGATTTGGGCACAGAACAGAACGGGGGTGATTCAGTTCGGGTCCTGAACCGAATCACCGAAAACCAGAATTGCACACCCTACATTTATGAGTAATAAAGGAATAACCCTAACTACAATTTTATCCCATCTTCAGTTTTGGATTACCTGTTATTGCTGTGGTATATTCCTGGTCAATGGACTCCTGAAAGAATTAGTATACATCCTGCATAGGCAGACAACCCCAGTTGTGGTGTGCATAATAGATATCAGGATAGTTTTTTGCTTGATTGTCCTAAAGGCCAGATAAGAGCTAGTGCCTTTTATGCCTAGAGGGTAGGGGCAGGATGAGCAACCTGAACTGAGAAAAATATTGATACTGATGGTGGAACACTTGAGTTGGTGGGGTTTTAATTTGGCTTTATTTGTTTACCTCTCTGCATGGTGTTGTATGAATGGACTTAAGAACATAAGAACAGCTGCGAATGGAGTTAAGAACATAAGAACAGCCCTGCTGGATCAGGCCCAAGGCCTATTTAATCCAGCATCCTGTTTCACACGGTGGCCCACTAGATGCCACTGAGAAGCCCACAGGCAAGAGGTCAGGGCATGCCCTCTCTTTTGCTGTTGCTCCCCTGCAACTGGTATTTAGAGGCATCTTGCCTTATAACTCTCTAGGGAGACCCAGGCTATTGCTGAAGAAAAGTGGTGATAAGTGCTCACATGTGGTATTCCATCCAAATCCAACCAGGGTGGACCCTGCTTAGCTAATGGGAGAAGTCATGTTTGCTGCTACAAGACCAGCTCTCCTCTCTAGACCAGCAATCCTCTCTAGATCAGCTCTCCTCTCCTGTTAGAGGAAGATAAATCATGTATGGAGCCATAACCTCTTTGGGGGAAATGGGAAAATATAATTATTGATGATGAAGATAATTATGGGTAATGCTATAAAGTAGCCTTCAGCTACACTGCAGCTACTCTGTAGCTGGTTGGTGGCATGTAGGCTGATTCCCTGCCTAAGGACTTTCAGTTTGCCAATTCAAGACCAACTGGAGGCTCTCAATCTGATATTAGAGAACTAGCCAGTGTGGATACTAGAGGGCTGCTGGAATGGATCCAGTTATCAGTGTGACAATGAGATCAATGGTCTATCTTTCCAGGTATCTGCCTTGCTAATCAGTAAAGGGCTTGCTGTGGGAACCCTCAGAGGGACAAGCAAATTATAATAGGCAAAGTGCTGCAGTTCTTCTGTTACCAATGGGATGAATAAATTAAGGGGTAGGGACTTGTGTCTGCTATAATCCTTCTGCCAAGCAGCTATCTCTCATAATCTTTCATGATGACAGTATATAATGACACACACTGTGAAGTTGCCAGCTCTTATTAGGGCATGTTCGCAAAAACGGCAGTACTGTCATTTCTTTAAGCTCCCCTGTCTCTGCTATGGTGTGGCATTACAGGCTTGCTTTAAATCAGACATCTGCTCTTTGTGTTTATGGCCATATAGCAGGGTGCCAGCTTTATGGGAGCAAGTAAAAGCCAGGGTTTGCTATTTACATGAGAACATACTTAATCAAACTAATTTTTCGGGCTACATTCCTCAAATCACTTACTCTTGCATCGCTTGTGTGTGTCCCACCAAAGCCAAAGGTTTTGACAAATCCTGACAATAATTTAAAACCAAAACAAAAAAAGTTCCATTCAGAGTGTGATGAAAACACTGGTCATTAATTACTGCGCATTATAACAAAGATTATGCTCACTTTTGGCAGTTTTCACTTATTAACTTGTGTCCAAATATCCCTCATGCATAATATTAGCCTGGTTCTCACTAATGTGAATTTCAATATCTCATGACATTGACTTCCAGGAAATAAATGAAGATGAATATGACTAATTTTTTTCAAATTAGCAAGGAGCTTAAAGAGCAAACCTAATTCTGGAGCTCCACAAACACAATCTAAAATTGGTTCTACCTTTGTTTTTCCTGGAGCATGCATCATATTCTGCATCTTTCAAATCCATGGGATTTGAAACTTCTCTTCTACAGTTGTGAGGAGACTTGAAAGGGAACTCTCTATCATTTAAGCAGGTGTGTGTGTGTATACCACCTAGAGATTTTTTATAATAGGTGGTATATAAATTCAATAAATAAATATTATTAATAATAATTAAAAAACACCTGTCTGACTGTGTAAACAAGAAAATAATAATAATAATAATAATAATAATAATAATAGCAGCAATTGGCTGATGGTGATTTCTGTGGCCCCTATGCTGTTGAGGTGCTCTTCAAGGTGTTTTGGAATTGCACTCAGTAGTAATTGGTGCCCTAGGTGCAATTCCAAAACAGCTTGAAGAGCACCTCAACACCATAGGGGCCACAGAAATCACCATCAGCCAATTATAAAAAGCAGCTTTACTGGGAACAGCCTATATTCTGTGACGATATCTATAATAATAACAGCAACAACATTGATAATAAAATTCAGCCATCCCAGGTCCTTGGGAAGGACTCAGTGTCTGGATAAAACAAACCAGTCAATAACACCTGTCTGACTGTGTAAAATAATAATAATAGTAATAATAATATACCAGAAATCAGAACCTAATTTGCAATAGGCCCATATCAATCTGCCTAGATTAAATTTTAATATCATTTCTGCAGCTCCGTTCTGGTATATAAAAAGGTCCTCCCTTATCTGAAATACATGTGATAAGTACCAAAATTCAGGGACAGAGTCTTTTCAGTGGGAAGACCAGTTATGTTATGGTTTCCAGAGATGTTCTGTTCCTAGAGAGGACCAGTTGGTTCACTCTCTCTTACTGTTGCAGAAGGTTTTTATCCTTTTTATCTCAGAGAAGCATTTTTTAAAAACGGACAGTATGTTTTGCTGCTGCTTACAATGTTATGATTCATGTCTAATGTGTAAGCTGCTGTTCTTAATTAATTTGTTCTGTGATGCTTTTAATATATCTTGCCAGTTTGATACATTGTTCAAAATGGAATATAAATATATTTAATAAATATATGACAAATGAATAAAAGGTACTATATCTACATGATACATTGGGTTGCCAACTAGGGGATTTTATAGAGGACATGAGACTTCTTTGGGGACCAAATAACTTTATTTGCATTAGGAGGAAAAGCAAGTATTTTGGGGACCAAACAACTTTTCTTTGCTTTTATTGTGGTGTCCGAAGTTCTGGAACATTTTGTTGGCTCATGAGCAGCTTCTCTTCCATTGTCTCCATCCGCTGCCAGCATCCGACTGACCATCCATCCAGAGGGGATGGGGAAGTCAGAGAGGAGGTTCTGCTTCAGTGGCAGTTTGCAGAGCCACATGGTGCAGGAACACAGATAGGTGGGCCCAGCATGTGCAGCTTGCTTCCTTTACATGGTGGTGGTGAGAAGTTAGCAGTTCGCTAACTAACTTTACTCAGCCGTTAGCCCTGCTAACTGAGTAAAAAGGCACTCACTTTCCGCACTTTTAAAATTTGCACTTTTAAAGTGGCGAATCTCTTCTATTTCACATGGGGAGAGCAACTTGCCCTATCCAACCCCAGCACAGCATCCCTTCAGTGACTGATACTGGTGTTATTCTCAAATTATCCAATTTTTATCAATGTATGCATATATAATGCCATTAAACTTATGCACGTTTTATGCAAAGCTGAGACTTTTTGGAGACCTTTTTGGTGAAAAAGGTTTCAACTGTTTTGGCGATGAGAATTGACCTTTTTCACCATCTGGACATGACTTAATGATACAGTTCTGCTCCCTATGTGGTGTGTTTATAAGACTAGAAGGCCAAACCATAGTTATGGGAATGTTGCTGGACACAATAGAAGCATTGTGAAACACTTTCAGTGGCTGAAAATTAGAAGTCAGTTTGAATGTTGGGCCATTGTCTACATATTTTAAAATAAACTCTGCTACAGCTGTTTTAAACCAGGTTCGAATAGAACTGGTTCTGCACATCCCTACAAATATCTTTTGAGTGAAATCTTTTTAATTAGACACTACCACAGCTACTGCCTATGAGCAGAGCTAATGACAGCTTTCTTATACTGTTGCTCCCCTCTCTCTATCACCGAGATATAACAAATTTCTCTATCAGGAGATTCAACAAATGCGGCTTGTGTTGCACCAATTAAGTGCTCTTCTAGGTTGACAATAGCACCAAAAATGTGGAGAAGGAGAACAGCAGCTTGTTTAGAATTGGGGTGATTTTGGATCAATAATATGCAGCTTGTGTGAGTCTTAAAGGAAGAAAAAATGGAAGAACTAGAAATATAATGGAACCAAACAGCACACATTCCTAGGCCCAATCAAGCTGCCCCAAAATAAACCTGCAGGCAAAAGGTATGGAATGAATTGGTTCTCTCCCTAAAGATTCTCTTTCAAAAAGTGGAGATTCCAACAAATCCCAAGGTTCTGAAGCATGTGTAGAGGAGTGATTCAGGTGATCATGTGATTAAGGGATGCCAAATAGCACATTGGGACATCCTTTTGTGATGTCAGGGTAGGCATGTGCTTGGTGTGGCCCCCATCCTGCATGCTTGTTGCAGCAGGCTTTTTATGAACAAGCCCACTATTCTAAAGCATTTTCTGAGTGTTCAAAGCACTTTATATGCATGAAGTCCTGAGTTCAATGTGTGACTTCTCCAGGTAGGGCTGAAAGAAAGGTCCTACCTGAGGGGCTTTTAATGTAGGGGAACACTGACAAATGTGACACCCCTACCTGCAATCTGAAGTGGAGCAGTCCATTCTACCTCCTCATTCTGCTATGTATGCCAGACCTTATTCACAGACAGAGGTGATGCTGCTGTCGAATCACGAAGTGCATTTATGAACCAGCCCTGGGTTACTGTTTAATTGGGCAAGAAAGAGAGAAGAAAGCTGGCACTGGGCAGTTTTTAAAAAGCAAAATGGAAATAGGACAAACTTAGTTTGTTTCCCATTGTTGTCTTGCTCACCCAGGGAACAAAAAACAGAGAAGCAAAGCCCCCCCCCCCCATTTTTTTTTTAAAATGATGGAGGAGGGGAGGATGCAAAAAAAAAGTGAATGACTACAGTTTTTAACTAAGCAGATATGAGAAGCTTTGAAATATTAATAGGGAGGCTTCAAATGATACCAGAAAGGAAACAAAATTGAAAATGAACTGTGACCATTTAAAAGCAAACATTTGCTGCTGGGAACAAGTAAAATCCATTTAGGAGGGACTTGAATGTACCAGGTTGCCTTGAAATTAAACAGGCAAGGATAATAGGTGTACATTTAATTAAGTCCCAGGGTGGCCCTCAATATTTCCAGCCTTTTTATTCCCAGAGTTCTGAGTCACCTCTCCAAGGAATTAATGGCATATTTTCTTTGAGCTGAAAAATGAACATCTGAAACAAGCGTCCATGTTTACTATTTCAATCTGTCGTATTCAAAGTTCTCCTAAGATGTGTAGATTTAAACTGGAACTCTATAAGCTTACTTAAAATGAATCTAAATTTTATTTAGGACTCAGGAACTGTAATTTTCAGGAGCACAGATTAATATAAATGTTGATCGATAAAATCTTTATCAGGCATTGGATACAGTTTTCAGGTCATTTGTTCACACACCTCTTTGTGACTATACCCTTCAAAATGATGTCTTTGCTCGGAAAACTCTCTGTTTCCCCAGTGTTACCAGACAATCATCCCTAAGATCTTCTGTTGTATTTTAACATTTAACATGTAATGGATATACCATGTAGTCACCAAGTAGTCTTCAAGCCATGTATGTGGTATATTATTGGTCTAGGAGTGTTGGACTAGTGTTGGACTATGCGTGTGGTAGAGTGTTGGCTAACCATTTATTTCTCAGCTTAGCCCACTTCACAAGATTGTTGAGGATAAGCATAATCATCTACACTGCTCTGGGCTCCTTGGAGGGAGAGCAGGATATAAATGTAATAAACCAACTTAGATGAAGTCTGGTGAAGGGCTTGAAATACTTTCTGCTTTTGCAGCTTGCCTTGACTCCAAAAAGAGACGATTGTCAAGCACTCATTCTGGTCTTCTAAGGTCCTGGCTATCCGCTGCCCCCGGCTTTATGTCTTCTGCAGATTTGATAAGCATACTCTGTATTTCTTCCTCCAGGTCATTTATGATAAAGTTAAACAGCCTAGGACAGAGCCCTGTGGCATGCCACTTGTTACTTCTCTCCAGGAAAATGTGGAGTCATTAATGAGTACTTACTGGGTATGGTTATTCAACCAGCTGTGAATCCACCTAACCGTAGCATTGTCTAGCCCACATCTTACCAACTTGTCAACAAGAATATCATGGGAGACTTTGGCAAAAGTTTTGCTGAAATCAAGATACACTATTTTTGCAGCATTAAGAGAGCACCCCAGGGCAATTACTTCTATGGGGCACTTTAAGGCTCCAATTACATGTTAAATGGAAGATTATTTTTGACCCTTCACTTTTAAAAAACAAACCTAAAACAGTCCTGGGCAGCAACATCTGAACAAAAGAAGGTTAGATGGGGAGAGGCTCCTTAGTTCTTTTCCCTTCAGTTATTTTCTGTGGTGGGGAAAGAAAGCCATAGAAACTCTGTGTCTTTTCCTCTGTGGGCAAAAAAGGAGCTTGAGAGTGTGATTCTGAGCTGCAAAAACACCAGAGAGGAAAGGGTTCCCTCCACATACCCATCTTCCACTATGAAGGGCTCTTGTGGATTAAAAAAAAAAAACCTGCAGGAGAAAAAAATTAAAGAATAAAATGTACTGTGTATTTGAGCCTAAAGAGCTACATTACTGTAGTGAGCCCTGACTCTGCGTGGCCCAGCTCTAAGTGATCCTGCAGTGTGTACCATGAGGGCCTTCTTTTTTAGAATATGCAGAAAAATACTGCAACCTTTGCCCCCTTCAGCATCCATACAGTATATTGGCCCTCTCTCTACACACATACCTATCATCTTCATGATCATCATGATCATCCTCATCATCTTGTTAGTAAATATTCAGATCAATATATATATTTATCATCTCATTTCTGCTTACTGTAGTGATTAAGCCTCCTTTTCAATATGTTTTCCTCCACTATTTTAGCTCATTCCTCCTCTTTAATACAATACATGAATCAGAATTTCAACAGCTAAAGAAGGCAGAACTAATGCTAAGGATTTCTCTGGATGATTCTAACCCATTTGATGGCTTGTACAGCATGATGTCTGTGGGTGTACAATCATTAATGTGTGCAGTTCATTCAGATTCTCACATATCAATGGCAGCAGATGCTCAAATGGGTTCTGCTCTATAAATTCAGGTGCAGGAGGGGTGAATCTAAAATAAAGTGCAAATCTGATTTCTGGCTTCCAGCCAAGATAAACCAGTATTCCCACCTGTTAGAGAGAATTTCATCTGTGGAAGCTGAAAAACATCTTCCTTTGTATTTTAAAACTCAAATGTCAAACACACACTCACCAGCCACATTTGCACGTAATGTGAAATTGTAATGCAGAACCGCAAACCACTCTCCTGCCCCCATGGTGGCTTGCTGTCAGTGGGCAGTAAGGATGTGCATGGAACCACAGAGGTGTGGTCCGGCACTGGGGGGAGTACAGTATGTCTTTGAGCGGGGAGAGTAGTATTTACCCCCCCACACCGCTTTTCCCCCTCCGGCGCTGGACTTTCCAAAAACGTTCTTGGGGCAGCAGAGTTCCTCCCTGCCGCCCCTGCCCCCATCATTGTCTGCAAAGGGTTAAAGTAGAAAAAGCTGGCGGCGCACATGCGCCCTTCTTGACGAGCGTGCACGCCGCGATGGGCGTATGCACGCCACCAGCTTTTCCTACTTTAACCTTTTGCAGACAATGACAGGGATAGGGGCAGCAGGGAGGAACTCTGCCTCTCCAAGAATGTTTTTGGAAAGTCCAGTGCCGGAGGGGGAAGAGCGGCATGGGGGAGGAGGGAAGTACTACCGCCCCCCTTAAAGACACAGTCCCCCCCAGACCACCGGAATTCCGGACCGGTCCGGAGGCCTTTTCTATGGCCCCAGACCGGTCCGTGCACACTACTAGCGGACAGGCACTCTCATGAAAGGGTCAGTCTATTGGAAAGACCTTGGGCTCAAAAATCTTCAGTTTTCCATCAGACAGCCCACTCATGAGTTGAGCTAACCCAGTAAAGGGGGCCCCGCTTGTGGAGATTTTGATGCTCTATATGTCAGAGCCTAGCCACATGTGTGGACTGGGGAAACACCGAGTGCAGGGAAGATCTTTCTTCTCATTCAGAATTCCCGGGTTTGGACTGGTGTTGCACCATTTGCAGACTTGCCACCACAGGGACTCGTGAAAGAGGGGAGCCCCAATTTCCACCAACCCCAGGAGAGTGAGGTCGCTGTTCTGGACACAAAAAATGGTGGGCATGTTCAAATGGGTAGATGGGCTGGCAGAGGGCACATTTTGACAGCTACTTGGGGACAGTCGTCAAGACAGGGAGAGCAGCTGGCAGGGTACCCATCCCTGCAGCTTATTAATATAGAGCAACATGGCATGTGCTGTCTGGCCCCTATGGCCTGACACTCTCATGAGAGAGCAGTCTGTGCAGGAAGGGGGATTGTTGTCACACATTATTAGTGATTCTGCTCCTGGCCCCACAGATGGTTCTTCTCATGAATTGTATTCCCATGGCCTTATACTCTCATGAGTGAGTGGTCCACTCATCCATCTACCAGCATCCATCCTTATCGCATATGAGGAATCACTCCTTTCTCTGGAGCAATGATGATCTTGATGTCTAGCCCTTTTCATGAGTAAGCCCAGGGACCTCTCAAGTACCCCCAAGGGGAAGGGGCTAGGCCCCCTTTCCCCAGCATCACTGTACAAAAAATAGACCCTGGCCATTCAAGAATCTCTGGTTGGGGCTGCCTTTTAAACCCAACCCCTGGTGTCCCCACCCTGCCATATGTTTCTGTTCCAGGGCTCTAGTGAGATTGTCCTGCCTGTGAAGCCATCCCAAAATTGTGTACTTGTGAACATACATAATTGCTGCTTCATTTTCAGAAGCAAATCACTTAGTGCCTGTCTTGACATCCCATCTCCATTTTCTCCTGATTGCCAGGAGCGGGGAGCAAGGGACTGAGTGGGGAGATGGCATGCCCCTATGTGCCTTTATAATTTGACAGGCTTTGAAGCTTGGGATGGGATGCGTCAGTGTCCTTGTTGCATGGCAACTGCTTTGTTGGAACAGGGACAGGTTGTGTGTGGTTGCACGTTACAATTTGATATGCCTCACAGATGATTTGGGAAGCCATGGGGTGCTGCATCCATATGAGGCCCTCTTGCAAGATGGAGATAATGAGGCTCTCTTCATTGGCTTGGCTGGGTCCAGCTAGCATATGTCTCCTCCCTTCCCCAAGCTGTCTCATGCAGAGGGGGTAGGGCCTGGATTTGCAAGTGTTCCTCTTCTCTCCCTGTCCCTTTCTTCTTTGGGGGCTATGAAATTGCAAGCCATTAATTTACCTCCTTGCGTGCATTGGCAGAAGGGGACAGTATATCAGTGCAGTCCATAAACAAGGAAGTGGCTTATCACTGACTGGTCTGGCACTGGCTTTTGCTGGAGATGTCCCAAGTACGTTTGTCCTAGTCTCTGCATGTTTAATGCCTGGCCACCTATAAAAGTGGCTTTTCGTGTTCCTCTCTGCCTATTTATTTCCCTGCTGGAGTCAGGTGTGGTTGTATTTATTCTCATAGAGAAGTCAAGACAGGGATGAAATGATGGTATTGTTTTGTAACCTCACTGCCGGAGAATGTCAGAGTTGACAGTGGGGAGCAGATGGTAATCCAGGGGAAGTAAATTGAGGGTTAGCATTAATCCATGCTTCTCAAGTGCATTGGATCTGTCAAATGGTAACTGACTGCTGGAATTTCAAAGGGCCCACAACAAGTAATTATTTAAGCACTGCCCTAGTGACAAAAGTCACAATGATATAATTAGAGGGGACACGCTAACAAGAACAGCCTGAGACATTTTCGTATCTGAGCAACAAAATTCAGTTCCCCTTACCCCATGGTGACAGCTTGCTGCCCAGTGATGATAACTCAGAATCCCATTGTATTCAGCCGGGATCAGAATCCCGGCTGAATTGGCAACTCAACTTGCCATTGTCCCATGGTAAGGTTAGCTGCCAATTCAATATTTATTCCTAATTTACAAAACTTCAGATTTTATAGTTATTTATTTATTTATTTATTCATTCATTCATCACATTTATATACTGCCCAAACTTTCATCTCTGGGTGGTTAACATAAAACAATTAAAACACATATAAAAAGTTAAAACAATTCAACAATTTAAAATCAATCACAAAATTAAAACCAACAAATTTTAAAAGGCGGAGAAAGCTTGGTTAAAAAGATGGGGGTTTAGATGGGTTTTTTTTAAATTGCCAGAGATAGGGGGGATCGTATCTTAGTGGAGAGTGCATTCCACAATCTCAGAGCAGCAACCAAGAAGGCCTGTCTCTGTGTAGCCATCAGACGAGTTGGCAGTAACTGGAGACAGAGACGGATGGAGACATTTTGGATGCCCAGGTTAAATGTTCTATTAGAGATGCATAGAAGTCTGAGGATCATAGTCTGCACCAGGGGAAAGCTAGTGACAGAGAGGGGATAGTGGGTCATCATTTTGTGGGGGTAGTAGGAGGAATATCATTCAGGGGTGTTGGGGAGGCATGCAGTACAGTTCAATTAACCATATGCATGGAAGAAGCACATTTTCCCCACCTCCTGTGAGTCTCTGTCAGCAAATGGTGAGCTGCTCCATATGCAACTGTAGTGTAGGGAGATTTTGACTCAATTAGAAGCTCAGAAGCCCTTTAGAGGTAGGCTACTTCTCTAGGTAGAATACATGGGCAGTGATAGTCCCCACCTTTTGATTTATGTGTGTGGGCTTTCTACAGGTGTCCTCATGCAGGGGTTCTCAACCAAGGGTTGCCAGATGTTTTTGGACTCAGTCCCCTCATCCCCAGCCACAATGGCTGGAGAAGACTGTAATCCAACACATATCTGGGGACTGAATGTTGGGAACCCCTCTCCTAATAAATGTTTGTACGTTGAGGAGTGAAGCCCGAAGCCATGATGCCAATTCAGCCCCATCTACATTCATTCTATCTCAATGAACACTTTTCAAAGACTTCTATTTGTCAGGAGTGAATGGCTAAAAGAAAAACCACATAACTGCTCTCTAGGACATGTGAGGGGAATTTGAGGGACATTTTATGTATGGACAAAAGCTCCCCTTTATCCATGACAGTTTTTACACAAACTTGCCAGCTGCCAGGATTAAAATGTAATGCTCCTTTGGAATGCAGTGTGTTCCTTTTTATGGCCTTGACATTAATAATGTACTGCTAATGTTTTGATATACACAATACACCATTTTATTAAAGTCTTACAGTGCATTTTTAATTTTGGTGCTCTTCAAGTGGCATAACATGCATGAACAAAGCAACTTTTGGCTCCACTGTGGCACTGATCCAGAGAGCAATTATTTACTTTGCCACATGCACATGTAACACACAACCACAGGTCCATTCAATCCGTGATTTCACTTTCCAACCCCACTCCCTCTCTCCTGTCCAAATTCGGACGTCACAGAGAGCACACTCTTTGCAGTTAGTGAGACTGCAGAGAAGAGTGGGAACTGGCTGCGCAGACTTCCTTGGGGCATGAAGGACAGCCTGCATAGCCAATCAGGGCTGGAGCTGAGGGAGCAGCTTTGTCCCTCAAACCGGAAGGGGACACAGCCTGTGGTTCTGAACTTGGATGCAACACAGTCTGAGTTTAACCTCAGATTGCAACAATGAAAATAGGGGTGTGCATGGAACCGGCTGGTCCAGTTCGGTTCAAGTCCTAACTGGACTCGAACCTGACTGGCCCAGTTCGGTTCTGCATCCCCTCAAACCCCCCAGTTCAGTGCAGTCCAGGGGGGTTCACAGATTTTTTATTTTTATTTTTTTTAACCTTTTAGCCCCTACTGGGGGCTTCCTCTAGGCTTCCAGGGGGTGTGTGTCTACAAAGATTCCCCCTCCCACTGCTGGCTTCCACCATCAGTGCCGCAGCCTGTCCGGCTGCTTTTTCTGGCCCATTTGAGCCTCCATTTCTTGGTGCGGTGGCCATTTTGGATGCTGCTATGCATGTGCAAGGCCTCTGTGAGGCTTGGCATTGCCCAGGGCCTTGCAATGGCCATTTGTACATGTGCAGTGGCCTCTTTTTTTGGAGGCCATTTTTAATTTAAAAAAAAATTGGCCCCCATGCATATGCAAATGGCCTCTGTGAGGCAATGCCAGGCCTCTCAGAGGCCATTTGCGCATGTGTAGTGGCATCCAAAATGGCCACCACACCAAGAAATGGAGACCCTAATGGGCCCGAAAAAGCGGCCAGACAGGCCACAGTGGTGATGATGGAGGCCAGTGGGGAGGAGTGGGAACCTTGAGGACCCCCCCAAGACAAAGTCCCCCAAAGAGGCTAAAAGTAAAAAAAAAATCACGAACACACGAGGGGGTTCAATTCCAGTCCAGATAGAACCGGGGGGGTTGGTTTGACCCCGGAGCCCCGGACCATCAAACTGAACCCCCAAATTGCTGGACCAGTTTGCAGTTGCACATTTTTAGATTAAACTCATGACAACCTGAGGGTTCAAACTGGAAGTTTTTTTAAAAGAACCTCTGGTCAGTCGCTGCACAGAACCGGAGTTGCATACATTCGCATGTAACAGTGAGAAAACCTCTGCCTCCTGAAACTCCGGTTCCGTGTTATGTGTGAATGCGGCCACTGCCTTTACATAAAATAAACTTGTTCAATTTACTTCTATGGCAGAACATTATATGCAGGGACGGGGTACCATGCTTTTCTGTGGTGAAGAATCCCATCCCATAGCTCAGTGTTTCCTTGTGCCACTTGGTGGTGTTGGAAAGGCCCACAGGTCTTTCCCCTAGTTCTGTTGTTGAGGGGAAGGAACTAAGGCAAGGAAGTGAAGGCCAATCTGGTCCCAGCTTCTCCTTGCTTAACTCCCTCAGCAACAGCAACAACCATCAATAAGAACAATGCATGCCGCTGAGGAAAGGAAGCTTGGATCTAGCAGCAAGAACCAGGAACACGGAAGTGATTGATGCTTTAATCATATGGAGTCTTCTCATCATTCAAAGGCTTCTGTGTGAACTGTCCCTTGGGCAGGCACGGCTCGTGAATGTGCCTCCGGGGGGGCCAGGGGGGCGGCTTCTTCAAGGTAAACGGAGCCGGTGCTCCATGCCGCCCAGCAGCCCCCGCGGCGGGGAATCACCTCCACCACTCACCTGGCTCCCGCGGAGGCGAGCCCCGCTAGCGGCCAGGTGAGTGGTGGAGGCAATTCCCCACCGCAGGGGCTGGTAGGTGGCACGGAGCACCAGCTCCGTTTACCTTAAAGAAGCCGCCCGCTGCTGCCTCCCAGAGGAGAGTTCACGAGCCGTGCCTGCCCTTGGGAATAGTTCACATAAACAAGTGGAACATATTGATATACTCATGCACTCTGTATGGTTGCATGAATAAATATTTGTGTCAAACTGCATGTTTACAAACCTGTGGCTATCCTGTTTCAAGACACCATAGCCATGGTAGTAGCTAAGGGTATCTCCATGTATGCAGCTGGTTCACAGTGTCTCCCACAGTCATTTGCTTGAATAACTGCTTGGAGAAAATGATCACCATTCTTTGTGTGAACCTGGTGTGAAGATGTTTCACCTTATTGAAGATAAATTACAGTCTGCCCTTCTGCCTTTATGAATGAAGGGTAATATTTTCAATATTTGCATATTTGCTTCCTCACTACTTTTTCTCAAAGGTCAGAAATAGTTGCCTTCCCTGTGTTTTCTCAGCTCCGGTTCTGCTTCTTAGTAATACTTACATGCAGGGACTAGGTGGACATATGGACATATTAAGTTCCTTAGAGAGAGTCACACCATGGTCCATCAAGCCTAGTGCTGTCTAGGCTTTTAATGGAAATTTTAATGTGTTTTTAATCATTGAAATGTTTATCTGTTTCAGGAATTTTAACTGTTTTATATTGAGTTATATTATGTTTTAACTTGTACACTGCCTGGAGATTGCTATTTCAGGCAGTATAGAAATATGATAGATAGATAGATAGATAGATAGATAGATGTCTCAAACCTACTTCTGATATTTTTTCAACTGGATAGATCAAGGATTGGATCGGAGACATTCCACATGCAAAGCATGCACTGTATTGCTAAGTTATGGTAGGTCTGACCTAATCCCCAATCACACCTAAGGCTGCATGGCAAGCCTTTGCCTCTTCCACCACTCTCACTCAACCCTTGCAGTGCGGGGTTTCCTTACACTCACACTCAAGCAGAGAAACTCTTTCCTAACCCTCACTGGCCGAGAGAGTATTCTTTCCACTTTTCCTCCTGGAAAAACCACCAGAGGAGGGCCTACCTCTTCCTTCCTTCCCCAGAAAAGAGTGAACTCTTTCCTCCTCCTCCTCCTCCTCCCCTCCCCCACCTTCCCTTCCTTGATGCAGCTTCTGCCACCATCTCTTCCTCCTCAAATTACTTGCCTTTTGAAAAGTCAAAGAGTGGAGATTTCAGAGTGGAAGAAAGTGTGAAGGAGCAGAGTAGTGGTAAGAGGTCTATTAATAATGGTTACTAGACAACTCAGGACAGGTCTATCAATGGCTACTAGTCTGGTGGCTGTGGGCCCCCTCCACCCTCAGAGGCATGATGCCTCTCAATACCAGTTGCAGGGGAGCAACAGAAGGAGAGAAGGCATGCACATACCTCTCACCTGTGGGATCCCCAGAGGCATCTGGTGGGCCACTGTGTGAAAAAGGATGCTGGACTAGATGGGCCTTGTGCCTAATCCAGCAGGGCTGTTCTTATGTTCTAAGAGTATAGGGCAGCACCAGTGATAGCAGAAGCAGAGCACCAATCACAGCACCAGAAGACATCACCATGTAGGTGCCGGGGTGGGGAGGCATGGTCAGATATACAGCAGAGGTGGTGGGTGTGTGGTGACCTGCCTCCTTTGCCAGTCTGTGATGGCCACCTCATGGTGTTTCATCAGAGGACCAACCCTCAGTTATGGCCTCTTCCTATGGCATTTTTTGCCCTGGACCATGCTTCCAATTTACATGTGAAATATGAGTCTGAGGAATGGATGATGTTTATTGTTATGTATGAATATTATCATTCACATAAATGCACACACTCAGCTCTAGTAGGTTTGATGAGAGGAAAATGCAAAAGAAGCAGAAAGAAATGAGCATTCACATTAGCCTAGTCTCAGCCTATGGAAACATATTACAATAAGAAGTTGATATTTATTGTCACACACCAATGTGAGCAAACAATATCCAAATGAACAAAAAGAAATAGCATCCCTCCCCACTTGCTTCCAGAAGTGAGATTATATTGCAAATGAAATCTTCATCTTCTGTGAGTTCTATCTTTTGCTCGCACTTGTAATTATTATTGTGGTGTTGTTTCTAAGATCAGTGGGTTGCAACAGCCCAGCAGTAAAGAATGAAGAATGTGTACTACTCAACAGAGCTGGATGTTAATTGTAGTATTCCACTGGCATTTGGAGTAAAGCCATAGTTAATTTTCTGGGTATCAAGCCAAGATGAATTAAGTCAACAGCAGCCGCCGTGTTGCTCAGTTGTGTACTGCTGCTTTTTAGTAACACGGAATGAACAAGAAAGAAAGCTGTTGGCAGTCTACCTTTCCATCTTCAAGGCAAATGCATGCAGCAGTGGTGAGTGTGTGTGTGTGTTTAAAGCTTAGCACAACTAGCTGCTCTTAGTCTTGTCAGAAAAAAGCAGCCATTTAACACTGTTGATTTGGTATTGTGCCACTGAAAATTACATGGAGAAAAACGGCATTCAGCCATACCATAAGGATCCAGCTCCATTATGAATGTTTTATATGGGCTTTGTTCCCTTGCCCTGATGAAAAGAAAAAAAGAAGAAATTATCTGAGAAATATGCTGAATAGCTCTAAATAATTCAGGTAGCTGAAAACCTGGATGCTCGCCAACCGACAAGCAATGTTGGTGCTGACTCTTATTTTCTCTGCTTCACTTAATCAGATAAATCCAAGCTGGACTTCTGGAGACATATTTTCCCTTCATCTGATGCACAGGGAAGTAGCAGACCTGTTTCTTCTGACAGCAGGAAGAGTTGTATACCATATTCCCAGATTGAACTCAAAATGAACACCACTTTTTGAACTGAGCTGCTAAAGTTTTTAATGCATCTGAGTTCAAAGAGCATCAGGGGATGGCCAGTGATACTTGCTATTTCTCATGTTGACAAAGAAACAATACTACTTCCTCCATACACCCAGTCTCTCCATTGAATTGCCCTCCTCCTCCCGCACCACACCCAGACGGTTCCCTCTGCTTTCCTCAAGTGCTATAGCACAGTCTGAGAACATAGGCTTTAAGGCAAGGTTCTTCTGAGCTTCGTGTATTCAGTTGGCTACTCTTTCCCCGCCTCCCCATTTCATAAGCGATGCCCTGTAGACATAGGACTCGAGTCACAAGTGGGGATCTTGATGGAGCAGGATGCTATATGCTTCAAGATGAGAGGCAGTAGGCTCACCTTGACTTGAAATCAGTGCTCTGCCTGCAACAGGGCTTTTCACACCGTTCCTCTCCTCTTATGTTCGTGGAATACATGAAGGTAAAATATGACTGCCCTCCATCGTCCATAGTCCCGTGCTGGATGTTAATGTGAAGTAGCATTAATTAGTTAATGTGTGTTCACCTATACATGTGTACACATATGGGAACCCTGGTCACCTCAGGATTTCCAGTTGCACAGAGGAGCCCTACATGTGCTCAGCTGCACATATGCAGAGCACCTTTTCACCAACATCTAGTGTATGGGTATTAGGGAGTGTGACCAGTGCTGGCCTCAACACCAGCAAGCATTGCGAGTGGGCAATGTCCCATTTCCCCCTAGAATTGAGGGATGAATGATCAGCCCTCATGTAGCGTGTTAGGAGCATGTGAGGAAGGACTATATTGTTCTCTTAGCTTCATGCCTTACTCTCTTTTTATGTAGCAAGCAGGATTGCACTGAAAAGACCTGGAAGTTTGCCACACCCGGCTTTAGCCCGCATCTCCTCCAGAATGGAGCAGGCACATTCATATAGTGGGCAGATTTACCCCAAAGTCCTTATGAGCTATCGGGGAGCACTTCACATACGATTTGGATTTTTCACTGCTCGTTAGAGTGCAACCTGATTTATATCCGGGGTAAAAAAATCCCACTTCTCCTATCAGGTTTTTTGGATAGCATTGAGTTCTCAGTAAAGCCTCACAGTAAAGCCTGCTGTGTGGAGAACTCCCAGGAAGACCAAAGTTCAAAACTCCATTCAGCCACAAATCTCACTAGGTGATTCTGGACCAATCATTTATCTCTTAGCCTAACTTACCTTGCAGAGTTATTCCGAGGATAAACATAACCATGTACACTGCTCTTGGCTCCCTGAAGAAAGAGCAGAATAAATATGTAATAAATCAATAAAATAAGTTTATTTTCAGCCTAAAGTGAAATCTGAATTTTATTCAGAAGATCCTGTTCAGTGGATCTCCCTAAAAACTCTGAAAGATTTTAAAAGAATTTCGTTAAGCATCATAAAACTTCCTAGGGGGAAAAAATCAACATTTATTTAATCCCCATAACGCAACAATTGCCTCAAATTTGGAGAAACCTGCTCAGAAGAAACATCTAGAATTTACAAAAGGAAAGGAGACTAAAATAATTTTGAATGGAGTTCATAAAACATTCTCATGGGGCTTTCACACATCTCTATTTTCAAAGCTGACTTGGAGCTAATGCAGATATTCCACTTATCAAGAATATTAACGAAGGCTGAATTTTAAAAATTATGCTTACCTGCTTATCTAAGAGTAGCTCCCGTTGAGCTGAATGCAACTAACTTCTGAGTAGATTGCCTAGGATTGCACTACATGATGGTAAGCATCTTGCAAGCCCAATTGAAGAGTATCATAAGGTTTTGCAATTTGCTATTTGAAAACTGACCACAAGATCTTTTATTTCTCTTTTACGTTTGTACCTATATTGGCATGATTCCCAAATAATATGAAATAAATTGAGACCATAAATTCTTTAAGCTGAATTGGAAGCTAGCTATTGTATGTATTTGCATTTCTTTCCTTGTAACTATGATGTAAACTGAGCTATTTATTGTTTCTCCCATTGAATTAATTTAATATCCCAGAACTTCTTTTTTAGCCTATTTTCCAGTAGGCTTATGAGATCACCCAGCATTCTGTGTGTGTGTCCCCTATCAACTTTGCAATGCCTGGACCAAATCAGGTACAATTGTAGGGACACATAGGAACACCTCAATGGCATAGTTTGTGATGATGTCAGGCACCCTGATCCAAGATGGCGGACACATAAACTTTTGAGGCGCAAGTGGGCTAACTTGTGAACCACTTACTCAATTTGAACCAAATTTGCTACAGCTGTTGGGACACAAAGGAATGCCCTAATGGCATGGTGTGTGATGATATCATCCATTCCAATTCAAAATGACAGCTGCATGAACATCTGAGGTGCAGGTGGGCTAATTAGTGGACTGCCTTACCTATTTGAACCAAATTGGGTACAGCTGCAGTGAGTGACACACAGGGACACCTCAATGGCATAGTTTGTGAAGATGTCATACACACCGATTCAAGCCAGTTTATTTATTTATATCTATGTAAACTGCTTTGGGAACTTTTTGTTGATAAGTGGTATATAAATATTCATCGTATTTGTATTCTTAAGATGGCGGACACGTAAACCTTTGAGGTGCAAGTGGGCTAACTTGGGAACCGCTTAACCGATTTGAACCAAATTTGCTACAGCTGTAAGGACACATAGGGATGCCCTAATGGCATGGTGTGTGACTGGTTTTTTTCCTCCTCTGACCTTTCAGATGTTGGCTTGAAGCCATCAGTTGATAGCTAAATCTAGTACAGCTTACAGATCAATCTGTGACCAAATTGACCAACTGACCTTCTATTACAAACCATACAAGTCTGGGAATAACATATGTTCACATGTTCCCAATCTGTTGGCACCATCAGATTGTTTTCATTGAATGGGATATTATATGTTGTGGGAATTATGATACTCTGTAATTCAGCCCAAAGCTGCTTGGACAAATTACGACCTATGGATGTTTTGAGTTACATGTTGTTTGGACCTTTGTCTTCTACATGTTTCCATGACTGGAAAAACAATTCAGCTTGGGGGACCTGAAGCTGGGGGAGTTACTCGAATGCTAGGGCAATCCTTTCCCTACTGCAGTCAGTGTAGACCAGCTGGGGAAACTGGCAGCTATCTATCTGGTGGAGTGCACCCATGAAATCCATTTTGTTAAAGGAGCACAACACAACAATTGCATACTGAGTATGGGTAACAGGAGAAGGATTGAAGGTCCAAGACCAAGAAGGGGGAAGCAAGGGGATTATCTAATCAGGCTGCTTGTGGGAAAAGTGAAATGAGGGGATGGGGAACAGAGCAGTTATACCTCTCCTACTTCTGCTGAGAGTAATGTCAGCAGGGATGAATCTTGGCTGCAGATCTGCACTGCAGTAAAGCCTTCACTGGGAGAGAAGGAAGGCACCCAAGGCTGCCAGGTCCAAGGCCTCTTCATCCAGCGGTCCGAAGCATCTGGGTACTGGGCTATTACCAGGGATGTGAATCATGTATCCTACAACCTGGTTCAAAGAACAGGAGTCAGTGCAAAGGCAGTTGCCAGTTACCAAGACTGGGAGGTTCCAGGGCAGTACTGGGAATTCACAAGAAGTCCCACATCTGGAATCACACTGGTTTCTAGGTTCCTGGGTCAGTTACAGGGATTCAAAACAAAACAGAAGCAAGGGATCTTCATTCATTCATTCATTCATTCATTCATCCATCAAACCTATATATACTGCACAAACGTTCATCTCTGGGCGGTTAACATAAAACAATTAAAACACATATTAAAATTAAAACAAATCAACAGTTTATAATCAACAATGAAAATAAAACATACAATTTTAAAAAGCTAAGAAAGGTTGGGCGAAAAGGTGGGTTTTCAGGTGTTTTTCTAAAAATTGCCTGAGATGGGGAGGATCGTATCTCAGCAGGGAGTGCATTCCACAATCTTGGGGCAGCGATCGAGAAGGCCCATCTCTGTGTAGCCACCAAATGAGTTGGTGGTAACTGGAGACGGACCTCCTCAGATGACCTCAGTGGTCAGTGGGGCTCGTAGTGAAGAAGATGCTCTCTTAAATACCCAGGGCCTAAGCCATTTAGGGCTTTATAAGTTATAACTAGCACTTTGTATTTTGTCCGGAAGCCTATTGGCAGCCAGTGTAGCTCCATCAGTAAAGGAGTAATGTGGTCTCTCTGAGATGACCCAGAGACAAACATGGCTGCCATATTCTGAACCAACTGAAGTTTCCTGACTACGTACAAAGGCAGCCCCACGTAGAGTGCATTACAGAAGACAAGTTTGGAGGTTACCAACAGATGTACCACTGCTTTGAGTTTACTGATCTTGAGAAATGGGCACAGCTGGCGTATAAGCTGGAGCTGATGGAAAGCACCCCTGGCCACCATCTCAACCTGAGAAACCAGGGAGAGGTGTGAATCCAGAAGTACTCCCAGACTGCGTACCTGTTCCTTTTCGGGAAGTGTGACCCCATCTAGAATAGGTAGATCAAAATAATCTCTAGAGTTCTGACCCCACACAATAAGTACCTCCGCCTTATCTGGATTCAGCTTCAGTTTATTCTCGCTCATCCAGCCCATTACTGCTTCCAGGCAGGCATTTAGGGAGGATATGCCATCTCCTGAACAGGTTGACATGGAGCAGTAGATCTGGGTGTCATCATCATACTCCAAATCCCCTCATGATCTCTCCCAGCAGTTTCATGTAGATGTTAAAAAACATTGGAGAAAGTACAGAGCCTTCAGGGACACCATACTTAAGCACAGATTTTGAAGAGCAACAATCTCCAATCAACACCATCTGGAATCTGTCCGAGAGGTAGGAGCGGAACCACTGTAAAACAGTGCCTCCCACCCCCAACACTCTCAGATGTTACAGAAGGATACTATGGTCAATAGTATCAAAAGCCGCCGAGAGATCCAAAAGGACCAACAGAGACACACTTCGTCTGTCAATTCCCAATTGGAGATCATCCATCAGGCCAACAAAGGCAGTCTCCACCCCATAGCCCACCCGAAAACCAGTTTGAAATGGGTCTAGACAATCAGTTTCCTTTAAGACTGCCTGGAGCTGAGAGACCACCACCTTCTCAATTAACATGCCCAGCCATGGGAGGTTTGAAACAGGCCGATAATTGCTCATTCTGAGGGATCCAATGCAGGCTTCTTTAGATCTAATAATTGCCTCCTTAAGACAAGGAGGCATCCTGCCCTCAGTCAGAGAAGCATTTATAACTTCCACCAGGCTATCTACAACAGTGTCCCTGCTAGATCAAATAAGCCATGTTGGACAAGGGTCAAGGGAACAAGTGGTAGGCCTCACCACTCCAAGCAGCTTGTCCACATCCTCAGGAGTCACAAACTGAAACCGATCCAGTAAAATCACATAAGAGGAGTTATTGGGCACCTCCAGTTCAGAGATCAAATTAATTGTGGAGTCTTCATCTAGGTCGGCCCGAATCAGAGAGATTTTATCTGAGAAAAACTCTTTAAACACATTGCATTGGGTAATGACTCCAAATTCTTTTTCAAGGTGTGGGGCAAATATTAGTCTCCTCACAACCCTGAACAACTCCGCTGGACATGAACTCGCAGAGGCAATACAGGCAGAAAAGAACCGCCTCTTTACTGCACGCATTGCCTGAACATAGATCTTAAAATGTGCTCTATGTCGCAATCTGTCAGATTCGAGTTGAATCTTTCTCCACTTGCACTCCATTTGCCTGCCTTGCCTTTTCAGCCCCCATAGATCTTCTGGGTGCCAAGCGGCCAATTTTGAAGCAGGTTGGAGGGGACACTTAGGAACAATTGTGTCTTCTGCCCTTGTGAGCAATTTGTTCCAATTCTCAACCAGGGCATCAACAAGATCACCAGCAAAGCCAACATTGAATCCCTCCAAGGCTTCTTGGAATCCTACTGGATCCAATAACCTCTTTGGGCCGGCCATTCTAATAGGCCCCTCACACCTGCGGAGGTGGGAAGTGGTTGTAAGTCCAACCTTAACCAGATGGTGGTCTGTCCATGACCATGGAGAAATCATAGGAGTCCCCACCCATGGAACACCACCCTGATCAGAGTAAAAATACCAAATCAAGCATGTGGCCTGCAATATGCTTTGGTCCAGAGACCACTTGGGATAGGCTCATAGTAGTCATGGCCACTATGAACTCCTGAGATGCCCCGGACAGATTGGTCCTGAAATGAACATTGAAGTCACCCAGCACCAAGAGTCTGGGAGACTCCAATGCGAGTTCCGCGACCAAGTCCATGAGCTCTGTAACGGATTCTGCTGGGCAACAGGGCGATCAGTACACCAAAAGAAGTCCCAATCTATCCCTGGTCCCCAGACTTAAGTACACACATTCAATATGGTCTGATATCCTAACAGGGACCCTGGTGAGGGAGATGTTAGCCTTATAGACTACAGCCACTCGACCTTCCCGCCCGCATCCCTTCACCTGCTCCTCTACAGAATATCCTGGAGGGAGAAGCTGGGACCAAACTGGACCACTAGCCTCCCCCAACCAAGTCTCGCTAATACATACCAGGTCGGCCTCTTCATCCATGATCAAATCATGGATTTCGGGTTTATTTTGAAGCGAACTGGCATTGCAGAGGAGCAGGGTAAGGCTATGTGGGTTGTTGGCAGTGCTCCCTGAGGTTGAAGAGCTGGCAAGAAAGCCAGAAGAGGAGACAGCTGTTCAATTTCTGACTAGCCTTCCCTTGGAATGGCCTGCTGACCTGCCAACGTTACATCTTCTATTCCCCACCACTACTGGAACAGCTGCCTGATAATCAGTGAAGGCGCCCCCTGTCCCCCTATATCCAGAAGAACCCAAACACATTACAACAACTTCAACCCATGTCCAAAACAGCTTAAAACTGATTAAACAGAAGCCCTCTAGCCCACTCTTCTGAGTGGGAAAATCCCAGGAACTCAAAAGGGAAGGAATTAGATATAGAAATTTGTTATTGAGAGTTAAGGGAACTGCATGGGTAGGTCGACATTATCTGGTAGGAAAAAGCAGGCCAAAAATTGTACCAAAGATTGGGGCGGTGCAGCCTACCACTTGTTCTCTGGATATTTACCTGATTTGGCCACTTCTATCTAGAAGGGAAATTGTTGGAAGTGGCCTATAATGCATCACTGAGGAAGAGTAGGATTGAGACAGTGGGGGCTAACCAGCTCCAGGTGGTTTTGGAGGAAGCAGATTATCTAGACCCATTTCAAACTGGCTTTAGAACTGGATATGGTGTTGAGATAGCCTTGGTCAGTCTGATGGATGACCTTTACAAAGGAAACAGAGGGAGTGTGAATCTGTTGTTTCATTTGGATCTCTCAGCAGCATTCGATACCACTGACCATCGTATATTTCTGGACTGCCTGGGGAAGTTGGGGATAGAAGGTACCACTTTGCAGTGATCCCGCTCCTATCTCTTGGGTAGATTCCAGATGGTGAAGCTTGGTGATTGCTGCTCTTTGAAATGTCTTAAGCCAATGTTTTAAATGAATGTTTGTTAGGTTTTTTTTTGTTGTTTTTGTTGTGCACTGCCCAGAGCCTTTGGATAGGGCAGTATAAATATGTATTAAACAAACAAACCAGTTCAGAACCAGTTTGGCAGTTCAAGGGGTATGCTTGTAAAGGGGAATCCAGTGAGGATTCCCCTTTACAAGCAAAGGGGAACCCTGCCCTTAAAATACTTCTAATGGTGGCGGGTGTGGCAGCAATATGGTACCTTAGCACAAGTGGCAGTGGCAGCTCCAGACTAGGTCTAGGGCTTCCATCAGGGTGGCCCAGTTCTGGTCTCCACACATGCGTGGAGGCTAGAACTGAGCTATGCTCCTGGGAGCACCAGTTCAACCCGCTTCAACTAGGAGTGTTGGTTCAACTAGGAGCACTGATTGAACCAGGATCAACCATTGAACTGAATCTGGGGCCGGTTTAATTCAAACTGACTAATGGACCAGTGTTCCTGTTCAAATTCAGTTTGAATTAAAGAATACTACACAATGGTGACCTAGAGAGCTGCCATAATGGACCAATTTTATGATATATAATAGTGCTGCATAGCCTAATCTTTAAAATCACCTGCTCTTTGAAAACTAGCTGATTTATGAGCATGCCATATGAGTAGAAGCATGTGGCGAGAGGGCAATGTAGAAGTTACATGGATTCAGTAGATGGACATCTTACTTACAGACTTACTAGGGACATAAGAAATTGTACAGTAAAAATGTTATAATTAGATACCTAGTTGTTACAGTGTTCATCCCCTTCAAAGTATCTTCTCTTCATTAAGGGCATTACATCCTTTTACCATGTCTATGTGAATTTTTACCAAGAATATTTTCTTTTAAACATTTATTTTGATCAAGGATATCTCCAGGGGCTTAAGTTCTATTGGGCAAGGGGAGACAAATGTCTCTAGGCCCACAGGGCCTGGAGGGGCCCCCAAGGCCCCTTAGCCAATCCCCCTTGCCTGCTGGGCCCCTCTCCTGCTAGCCCTCCTGCTTTGGCCAGGGGAGCGAAGCAGCATGCCAGCAGCTGCAGCCCCTTCAGTCTCCACCTCTCAGCTGTTCATCGAGTGGAAGAGGCTTCCAGAGAGGCCTCCATGCAGACCTCCATGAAGCCTGACCTTGAGTGCCAGCAGGCAGGCATGTAGGCAGCAAGGGAGGAAGGAGGGAGGCAGGGTGGCCAGCACTGGTTGCTCTTGCCCACCACAGCTCTGCCCAGCTTTTGACTCCTCAGGCTTAGTAATGGAGGTAGGATGTGATTTCCTTTTTGTGGTTATTCCCTCCCCCCTTGGATATTTAGGTATTGCTTTAATATAAGCTGGGGTGGGGGTGTAGGGCAGGTTGAAATGACTCTGAATATTTCATTCAGAGATTGAGGAATTTGCTGGTTTAAATTTTAAATAAACTATTTTTACAAAAGTAGTTCCACCCTGATATGGAAGAATCTACCTTGCTTGCACCCAGGGCTGCAAGACTGTGGGGCTCTGGCTGGCCCAATCATGAGGAGCATTATGGGAGTTCCGGGGACCTCCCAGCCCGCAAACCTTCTGGTTGCTGGTAGCAGCCAGCCAACGTCTGGGTGAGCCACCTACTCACCCAGCAAGAAGACCAAGATCATCTGTGGGGGAGATAAGCATATTAAGGCTTTCTTCCCTCAGTATGGAGCCCTTTCTCTGTGACTGTGAGAAAGGGCCTATGAAGTCCAAATGTGTGGTTTCTCAGCAGCAGTGAAACATGTTTTATGACCTGCCCCCTTAAGTATTGCTCACAGTCTCAATGCATCCTGTTCGTATCCCTAAAATATCTTCTGCAGAGTCAGCAGCAAAAAAATTATATCCCAGGATCTTATTGCCACTCCTTCTGTATAAAGTAGTCTGCCATGGTAGAATATGTGAGGAAGCCAAGCAGAGTTCTTCTATTTTCCTGACCTATGCCCATAGTCTTCAGAGCTAATACTTGGATTAAATTTGGCAAGAGAGCAAGAACTGCAGTATAGAGAACAAGTCTGGCACTTAGTTGAAATGTTAAGGTGAAGACACCAGATATATACTGTAAGCTCTTTCTATCATCTCTAGAGACAATGATTTCCCCTTGCCAAACTCTCTCTTTTTGTTTGTTAATTTCTATTCTTATTGCATCACAAATGACCTTTTGTCTGTGGCAGTTATTTCCCTTTCTTTTGCTAATGCATTGCTGAGTTCCCAAGAGTTTTTTCTAAATAAAGGTTTAGCACCAGAATTTTGAAGAAAGGGGAAATCTACATGAGCAGAGCATTACGCTTGTTTGAATGAGCACAGATTCTGTTTAGGTATCTGGAGACCAGTAGTCTAGATTTATAATTCTTATTATACCAACTACCATTGTTCTGGTTTGCTTGTTATTTTTGGTCCACATTTCTTACCTTACAACCACCACTTGGGAAGATGCTTAAAAGGCTTCTAAATTTAAATTTCTGCATTTGTCCTCTGAGGCTACATTCTGAGGCATATAATGTCTCCATTATTTGTTTGTTTGTTTGTTTGTTTGTTTGTCTTCTATACCACCCCATCCAAATGCTCTGGGCGGTGCACAACAAGTACAATACAACAAAAACCATTTTAAAACAAACAAGTTAAAACAATACAAAAACAAATCTAAAACAGGCATGATATGGTCTCTCAGGGTTGCCCTAGAGACCAGTCTAGCTGATGCATTTTGAACTAACTGAAGTTTCCAAATTATGTACAAAGACAGCCCCACATAGAGTGCATTGCAATTGTCAAGCCTGGAGGTTACCAGCTGATGCACCACTGTTTTAAGATTATTCTCTTCAAGGAATGGATGCAGCTGTCCAATCAGTCAAAGTTGATGGAAAGCTGTCTTGGCCATACCCTCTACCTGGGATACCAGGGTGAGACCTGGATCCAAAAGCACTCCCAGGCTGTGTGCCTGTTTCTTCTGAGGGAGTGTAACCCCATTCAGGAAAGGGAAGATCTAACTCATCCCTCAAATTCCAATCCCCCACAATGAGTACCTCCATCTTGTATGGATTCAGCTTGAATTTGTTATCCCTCATCCAGCCCATTACTGCCCGTAGGCAGGCATTTAGGGAATGAATGCAATTTCATGATGATGTTGATGATGATGATGTATAGATTTGGGTGTCATCAGCATAATTATAACACCCAGAACCAAATATCTGGATGACCTCAACCAGCGGTTTCATGTAGATGTTTAAAAGCATTGGTGACAGAATGGAACCCTGGGGAGCCCCATATAATACCTCCCATTTTGAAGAGGAACCACCAGCAAGCTCCACCTTCTGGAATCTGCCTGAGATAGGAACTGAACCACTGCAAAGCAGTGCCTCCTATCCCCAAATCCCTCAGGTGATCCAGAAGGGATACCATGGTCGATGGTATCAAAGGCCTCCGGGAGATCCAGAAGTACCAACAGAGTCACATTCTCTCTGTCAATTCCCTCTGGTCCATCAGACCAGCCAAGGCCATCTCAACCCATAGCCTGCTCTAAAGCCAGTTTGAAATGGGTCTAGATAATCAGTTTCCTCCAAAACTGCCTGGAACTGGTTAGCCATTCTCTCATTCACCTTGCCCATCCATGAGAGATTGGAGACCGGCCTATAACTATCCATCGCTGAGTGATCTAGGGAAGGCTTCTTAAGAAGTGGTCTAATCATTGCTTCTTTCAAACAAGAAGCCATCCTGCCCCCCCTCCCAGTGATGAGTTAATGATATTAACTAGGCCATCTCCAACAATTTCCCTGCTAGATAGAACCAGCAAAGTTGGGCAAGTGGTAGGTTGCACCAACCCAAGCAGCTTGACTATGTCCTCAGGCATCACAGACTGAAACTGATCCAATCCACTACTGCAAGAGGGATTGCTGGACACCACCTTAATAGACTCTGCAGAAACAGTGGATTCCAAGTCAGCCCAAATACAAGAGATTATGTCTGCAAAGAACCCATTAAAGGCATTACAGCAGAACATAGTCTCTGGGGACTGATTAAAAAATGGAAGGAGCTTGAATCACAAACCGGGACAGCTCTGCTGAATGCGAACCTGCAGATGCAATGCATGCAGACCAAAATTGTTTTTATGCTGTATGCACCGCTTCCGCATAAACATTCAAATGAGCTCTATGCTGTGTTCTGTCAATTTCAAGCCTAGTTCTCCTCCACTTGTGTTCCAGTCCCCTACCTTGCTGCTTCAGACCCTGTAACTCCTCTGTATACCAGGGGGGCACTTTTAATCAGGTTGGAAGGGATGCTTAGGAGTGATCGTGTCTACTGCCCTGGTGAGTTCCCTATTGCACTTCCCTGCCTGGGCATTCACAGAATCACTGGCAGCACTAACATTGAAACCCTCCAAGGCGTTTTTGAATCTTACTGGCTTTTTTGAATCTTACTGAGAAGCAGCCTTCTCAGGTAGACCATCTTAATAGTTCTACCACCCCTGCAGGGCTGGGATGTGGTCATGAAACCAAACTTAACCAGGTAGTGGTCCATCCATGACAATGGCGAAACCATAATATCCCCCACCACGGAACACCCGTCCCCAATCTGAACAAAAGACCAAATCAAGTGTGTGACCAGCAGCATGAGTTGGTTCTTAAACTAATTGGGATTGTCATGGCCACTATCAACTCCTGAGCTTAACTAGACAAGTCTGCCCTAAAGTGGATATTGAACTCCCCCAGAACTAAAAGTCTGGGTGACTCCAAAACTAATTCTGAGACCAACTCTGTCAGCTTACTTAGGGAGTCAGTTGGACAGCAGGGTGGACGGTACATCAACAGAATCCCCAATCTATCCCTAGTCTATCCCTATCTATCCCTCAGAGTCACCCCTCTCACAAGTGACTCCAAACTGAGGCAAATGAAAATTAGTGCCCACAGGTGGAAATTGACAGGATCCCGAGAGAACAAGGGAAGCAAATCAGCAGGTCACCAGCAAAGCAGAGCTGGCCTTCTAGATATCCAAGCTGGGCTGGAGGGGTGGGGAGGCTCTCCTATATCTCCAGGCCAGGGCCAAGGTGACAGGCTGACAAAAATCCAGGCCCCTGTATCTTCTCCTCCCATCCAATCGCTGCCAGTGCTCCCTCTGTCCTTATAAGCACGCAAGAATTCAGAGTCACTCCTCTCACAGGTGGCTTCAAGCTGGGGCAGATGAAAATTAGTGTCTACAGGTGGAAATTGACAGGATCCTGAGAGAATGAGGGAAGCAAAGCAGCAGGTCAACAGCAAAGCAGAGGTGGCCTTCTAGGTATCCAAGCTGGGCTGGAGGGGTGGGGAGGCTGTGATATATCTCCACGCCAGGGCCAAGGAGACAGGCTGACAACAATCCAAGCTCCTGTATCTTCTCCTCTTGTCCACTCCCGTCTACTTCATCCCTCCATGAGGGACAACTATGCACTCAGCAAGGCAGAAAGCCTTTTTGGAGTTTTTGATGGACCACTTGCTCTGCTGAAAAGGCAAGCTGCATTTCAGTTTGAATTTAAGTGGAAATGTGCTGCCTCAACAGTATCACGGGTTTGGGAGGCATGCAAATAGCAAGCCAGGTTAATATTGGGAGACTATCTGTTGTTAAATGGACCAGAAACATGTTGATCACATCAGCAGAGAATAGCTAGTACAGCCTAGTTACAATCAATGCATTGAGAGAATAGCTTAGAAGGGCTGTCTTAGCCTGTGAGCCAATAAAGCATTGGCTCCTCCTTTGCTTGGGCATTTCGCCTTTTCCCTGCCTGTCCTACAGGAAAGGGCCCTCTCTGGGAAGGAGGGAAAGAGGCCTTCAATCCTCACTTGAACTCGGCTGAAGACAATGGTCTTTTTACCTGATAGGTTTAATGTCCATGTATCACCAGTCAATCAACAAATTCTGAGGAAAAAGCAGCTATGAAATGTGAATTATTCTTTGCATGCTAAACAATCCAATAACCTTGGATGTTGCTTCATTTGAGTAAACTGCATGAAATCATCTGATGTTCAGAACTGGAAAAGTGGGCTGCTGCTTCTTCAGCATGTTAAAGAAACTTCAAAGATGCTCTTGGGAACTTCCCACACAACCCACCTGTCCCATAAGACTTCATTCTTCAATTCGCACACCTGCACTTTGGGAGTGCTACTTGCATTATTTTCAATGTAAGTTGTACTCCCAGGTGTGCTACTTCAAGTATATGCACTCTTGTGCAAGACCACCAGCACTTCCTCATGAACCCACAGCTCAAACAGCTCAGTATCACCATGTTACACTGTGAAACCTGCCTGTCAGTGACTGGAACAAGCTCACCCAGTGGAATTCCGGTATGAACCACCTCATACCATACCATATAGACCACCTCCTCCCACATGATTATGCCCACATTTTGAGATAGTTATCTGGGTCACTGCTTTGGGACCTGCTTCTTTTGCTAGGTGATGACCTGGGACAAGGCCTTCTTTGCAGTGGCTTCTTAGCTATAGAATACCCTCCCCTTGGAGATTAATTGGACCCTTCCACTCTGACCATTTTCACTGCAAAGTGAAAACTTCTCTATTTTGATGCATGTTCCCTGACTGAATTTGACCATTGTCAGTCTTATACTGGTATATAATCTGATTGTCTTATTGTTTTTACACAATTGTTTTCGTGTATTTTCTTTTACTCCTACCTTTTGTCAATGGGGTTTTATTGTACACCACTTTCAAGAAAAGCAATATAGAAATTTAATAATTAATAACAGTAGCTTTTTGTATGAATGATGTCTGTGTGAGCCAGTGCTGTGTGCCCATAAGCAAAGAAATGGTGATAGAAAATGGGCTATAAAATACCAGTTCCACAGCATCCTTTTGCATCTTACACTAAAAAACCCCCCCACAACACTTCAGGTTATGAATTGATAGTATTCATCACCACTGTTCCTGTGTTTTTTAATTATTCAAGGAAGCAGCATGTATGATTTTTGAGGTGATTTGGAAGAATAATCTACTAGTACTGATAGAAAAGAGCATCAATATTTTAACTTTTAAATAGATTTATGCACTTCAAAAGTATTCATCATTTTTGAAATTCCATCTAAGGTCAGAATTATTCTAAACCACAGAGGGAGTTCTGAGTAACTCCGATACGTAAAGTGCATTCTTGACGTTGTACAGAGAGTCTTGCTTGCTTTCCAGCTTTTCTTACAACATGAAAATGGGAACTCACATACCTTAAGTAGGAAGTGTGACATCAGCTGAGAGAGACACATCCAGGTTTTGCTGTAAAAGATATTGAGTCTAACTAACTGCCTTAAAGAGCCATTGTCCTCCCCTGTCCTGGCCTTGGCCTTCCCCGTCTCTCAGATCTGATGTGCCATTATTCTCACTCTGGAGGCAAATATTCGCTGGGATGGAAGGTGTGGGGAAAGGGAAGCATTTTCTCCCCAGCTCTTTCTCCCACCACTCTTTGCTGGCTTTGTACACATTTCATCCTTAAGCATGATGCTGTATATTCAACTTCAGCTGTCTTTCCCCCTTTAACAGACATGTGCAAGAGTTTGCATATTCAGATCCCAATAAAATATTCCCTGATGGAAGTTAGATAGAATCAGAGGTGGGAAGGGCCTGGGATACTTTTCTACACCTTTTCCATATCTGAAAAATCGTATGTAGTTTATGTACAGCCTACACATTCAAAACATAGTTCCACGGAAGAGAGTATTAAGCTTTCTGCCCCTGTCTCCAAGGATCAATTGCTGACTGATTCAGAGGGCCATTCTAGATTAATATGCTGTTGGTCTGTCAAGGTAACAACAATAGTAAAATAAAAACAAAGGTCTCTCTTCAGTCCAGTTGGGTTTAGGAAACGTCACTCACATTCCAATGTGTCTTCATTTTCTGGCAAGTATAACATTTTTACAGCGTTTCATCAGGATCTTGCCTTGCATTCTATTTCCAACATAGACCACACAAATGCCTCTGAATTTCAGAAGCCAGGTGTGAAATTAAGGTGCTTCCCCTGTTGTTTGTCCTCAGCATCTAGAATTCAGAGGGCAGGTTCTCATATTTCAATATTTGCTTACCAGCAAATCCCATGTCGCCCAGCTATGTCTCAGAGCATATATTTGAACTCAGTCATTTCCATCCATCCCAGATTGGTACAGCAAAAGCCTGGTGTTTAACCAGGATTGACCAGTCAAGTTCTGATCAAAGATTAATGATCTCAGTTAAATATTGGTTGGTTGCAGTGAGGATTTGGAATTCATGAAAAAACCCAAAATTCACATGGCACACTCCATGGGACTTGGGCACAGCTGAATGATCTAGAATTTCCTTGTAAGTGGACATTAAAATGATTGTGAGAACCAGCCCAGAGATATACTGCCTCTATAAATGGGAGCTCCGTTTAGGTCTTATATCTAATAGGTCTAAAACACCTTTCCTCCAGGACTTTGCATAAACCCTGATTAAAAACAATGTAAACCAGTGGCCACTCTCACATCTTCTGGTAGTAAATCCTAAATTTATTACATGTCATATGGAAGAAACACTTCCATTTGTCAGTTTTGAGCCTATACCAATCTGCTTCTATAATTACAAATATGAAAAATGTTTATATACCGCTTTTCCACAGAAGTTCCCAAAGCAGTTTACGTAAATATAAACAATCAAATAAATAAAATGGCTCTCTGTTCCCAAGGGGCACACAATCTAAAAAAGAAACAGCATCCCTCCAGCCACATCTACTGGAGGGATGCTGTGTTGGGGATGGATAGGGTCAGTTGCTCTCCCCTGCTAAATGAAGAGAATCGCTACTTTAAAAGGTGTCTCTGCTCAGTTAGCAGGGGGAAAATTTATTCTATAAGTGATTCTCTAAGTGATTCTGACTAGTCTGATAAGAGGAGAAAGAAGTTCCTGTTCCCACAAGACTGATTTTTTTTTTTTAACAAACCCCTGTCGTATCCTTTCTTGGTAATTTATTATTATGATTAAAAAGACTGAATGTTTTTGTGTCTTTAGAGGGATTGATGTAGGTCTATCATATGGAAAAGAGGACAGGTTTCCTGTACCTTTAAGGGCTTCATAGAAGAGGGAATTTCAGCAGGTGCAGCTTGTTATTCAGGAGAAAGAAGAGCTACACCTGCTGAAATCCCCTCTCCTGTGTAGGATAATGCACAAAACTGGAAAACCCAGTTCAGTCTGAGTAGAACAAGACTCATACCAAACCGTGTATGGTCCGGTGCTGTGCACACTAGAGCCGGGCCTGGTTTGGCTCTAGTCCAAAACAGTTTGGGCCCAGCTTGGGGGGGGGGAGGGGGGGACGGGGGAGGGGATTTAATGAAAACAAGTGGTTCTAGTAAGAACTAATCAGCCTACTTTCCTTTCAGTATCTCTACATCTGGACTTGGTGCAAATCGAGATCCACAAGTTAGATCTCTTGTGACTCAAATGTGCATGTGTCTGCCATCTCAGATTGGGGTGGATGTCATCATTACAAACTACACCACTGAGGCATCCTTATGTGTCCATTCAGCTGTAGCAAATTTGGTTCAAATCGGTTATACTGTCCACAAGTTAGTGCACTTGCAACTCAAAGGTTTGTGTGTCCACCATCTTGAATTGGGGTGGATGACATCATCACAAACATTGTCATTGTCACCCTAACCCTATGTGTCCCTACAACTGTAGCAAATTTGATTCAAATTGGTTAGGCGGTTCACAAACTAGCCCACTTGCACCTCAAAAGTTTATGGTTCCGCCATCTTAAATCAGGGTGTATGACATCATCACAAACTACACCACTGAGGCATCCTTGTGTGTCACTCACTACAACTGTACCTAATTTGGTTCAAATCAGTTAGACAGTCCACAAGTTAGCCCACTTGTGCCTCAAATGTTCATGCGTCCACCATCTTGGATTGGGATAGATGACATCATCTCAAACTACACCACTGAGGTGTCCTTATGTGCCATTAGGGCATCCATTAGGGCATCTCTATGCAGCTACAGCATATTTGGTTCAAATCGGTTAAGCAGTTCACAAGCTAGCCCACTTGCGCCTCAAAAGTACACATGTCTGCCATCTTGAATTGGTGTAGATGACATCATCACAAACTATGCCAGTGAGGTGTTCCTGTGTGTCACTCACTGCAACTGTACCTAATTTGGTTTAAATTGGTTAGACAGTCCACAAATTAGCCTGCTTGTGCCTCAGATTAGTCATGTGCACGGACCGGTTCGGAGGCCATTCTAAAGGCCTCCAGACCGGTCCGGCACGGGGTGGTTTTGGTTCGGGTGGGGGGTTCTAAAAAGAATAGGGGGGGGGCTTTACTCACCCCTTCCAAGAAAGTCCGTATTCTCTGTAGTAATTGGGCGGCAGGGTGCCGCCCGCTTCAATCTCCGGCGCGGGCTCCTTTTTGTAAACATAATCGGGCGGCAGGGTCGCTCCCAGTCCCTGCCGCCCACCCTCCTCAACTTTAAACTTCAAGCCGAGCAGGCCTCCCTCGGCTGGCGGCCGCCCCCTGTAGGTATCAGGGGGTTCCCCCCTCCCCGCCGCCCCCTTCTTGAAAGATGGTCCCCAATTACCAGGGGACGGCAGGAGAACTCCCTGCCGTCCCCTTCCCCCTTGCCGGCTGGGCTGCAACTGGCTTCTAGGAAGCCTTTCGCGCGCCTGCGCGAAAGGCTTCCTAGAAGCCAGTTGCAGCCCAGCCAGCAAGGCAAGCGGACGGCAGGGAGCTCTCCCGCTGCCCGCTCGCTAAAGTAAAGTAAAGTAGCGAGCGGGCGGCGGGAGAGCTCCCTGCCGTCCGCTTGCCTTGCCGGCTGGGCTGCAACTGGCTTCTAGACTGTGGGTCATGGCCGGCTCTTGAGCAGTACTGTTTGCATTTGGCATTGTGTGCAGTCGCGAATAAGTCTATTTGGGGGGAAGCCCCAGAGTCTGAAAATAGGCAGCAGGTAAGTGTTGTTCAATTCCCACTTGTGCCGTTCTTCCATGGTAAATGAGTGACTCAGAACGTCTGCTAGGACATTCTCTGTCCCTTTGATGTGAATGGTTAATGGGGTGATGCTGTTCTCGATGCACCTGTGCCAAATCTGTATGCTCAAAGCACACAGATATCTGGACACCGTCCCCCCTTGCCTGTTCAGATAGGCAATTGCAGTAGTGTTGTCCAACTGCATCTGTACTACTCTCCCTCTGAGCATTGGAGGAAAAATCTTCATGGCCTGAAAGACTGCCAATAGTTCCAGGAAGCTTATATGGAATTGCCCCTGGTGCCAGGTCCATTGGTCCTGAGTCACTCTGCTATTGCAATGGCCACCCTAGTCCTTGAGTGAGGCATCTGTAGTCACCCATACAGATGGAGTTTGCAGTTGAAAAGGGACTCCTTTTTAAAGGTTGTCCATTCAAGTCCACAAACTCAAGGACAGAAGGCTCTGTGGAGGAATGGTCAGCCTCATTTGGGGGCTGTCTAAGTTCAGGTGGAATGTGGATATGAACCATAATTGCAGCTTCCTCATCATTAGATGCATATAATGCACTGTGGTTTCGCAGGAGGCCATAAGGCCTAGCAGGCATTGTACTTGCCTCGCTCACTGGATTGGATTGACTTGAAATTGATGCTCTAGTTCCATAATGGTTTGGTATCTCTCTCTTGGCAAGAATGCCCTTCCTCTCTCGGTATCCAGTACATCCCTAAGTAGGATATTGTGGTTACTGGGTTCAGATGAGATTTTTTCCTGTCGACCTGTACTCCGAGGTCTCGGAGAAGGCTCAACAAGTATTGTATCTGAGAAAGTAACTCTTCTTTGTCTCCTGACGTCAGGAGTCAATCGTCCAGGTATGGATATATCTTCAAGCCTTTTGTTCATAGATGCGCCATCACTGCTGCCATGCACTTGATGAATACACACAGGGCAGGGCAGAGGCTGAATGGTGGAACTTGATATTGGTAGAGTGAAGTCCCCATTGTGAACCTCAGGAACCTTTGGTACGATGGTCTGATCCCTATGTGAAAGTAGGCATCTCTTAAGTCTAATGTTCCAAGCCGTTGCTCCTGGTGTAGAAGTGGTAGGATGTCCCAAAATGTTGTCATCCAATACTTCTTCACATAGAAATATTTGTTTAGATGTCTCAGGTCCATTATAGGTTGAATCCCCCAATCCTTTGGGGGGATTTGAAAGTAGCGGGAGTAAAACCCTTCCCGCCTTTGAGCCCATCACACCCGGACTATTGCTTTTTTGTGTAGAAGCTCTTGGACTTCTTGCTGAAGTGCAGGAGTCATGCTTGTGAAACGCAGACCTCTGAAAGGTGGGAGAGCCTTGAATTCTATCATGTAGCCTGATGTGATAATCTTCAACACCCATCGGTTTGCTGTTAAGTTGTGCCATGCTTGGGCATGGCCTGCCAATCTAATTGTGTTCTTGGCTAATGGGGCCTGATAGATGAAGTTGTTGTTGGCCGCCACATGTTGCCCCTTGGTATTCTGAAAGGTGGTAAGAGCAGGTTGTCCTTCGACATTTGAGAGTGTGATGTCCACGTCCTCAAGGACGCTGTTTTGGGGCCTGTCCCTGTTTGTTACGTTGGCCTTGATTGTTTTAAATTTTCTGTGGATAATGTCGCTTGGTGAAGCATTGGTACGTTCTCCTATAATCTCTGCAGTCTTGTGGCCTATAATTTGACCGTGGGTGGTTGTAAGACTTTGATTTTTCACATAGGCAGTTGATGTAGAGGATGAGGTGAACGTTTTTGCCATAAATTTTGATTTCTTTAGTTTCTCCATAGTGGCATCTGTCTGTTCAGAGAACAAGCCTTTCTCATCAAATGCAGTCCCTCTATCATCTCCTTCTTGTCTACCAGTAAAGCTGCATACCACAACCAGGCATGGCATCTTAGGGTGATAGATGCACTCTTGGCCCTGGATTCTGATTCCGCTAGGTGTTTTGCGGTACTAAGCTATTGACACGTTAAGTCACCTGCTTTTTGCAGTGTTCTTTTAAAGCGAGCTTTAAATTCTTCTGAAGAAAGTGTGTCCAGCTCTTGTTCTAATCTTTCCCACAGGCAGTAATTGTATTTGGCCATGCATGCTGAATAATTGGCTATTTTGACCGAAAGGCATGCAGTTGAATATACCTTCCTTCCTAATACATCTAATTTTCTTCCTTCTTTATCCGCAGGGGTCGTGTGGCATCTACCAGACTGTGAAGAGGTTGCACAGTCTATAACCAGAGAGTTGGGTACAGGATGTTGGATTAGGTAAGTATTGTCTTGCTCCTGTACCCTATACAAACCCTCTAACCTTTTGGAGGTCAGAGTGGAGGTATGGGGGACCTCCCAGGCACATTGTGCAGCCGTCAAAATAACTGGCAAGAGTGGCAAGGCCACTGGTTGGGCCGTTAAAGATCTGGCCATTAAGTTGTAAACTGGGTCATCGATCATGGCGAGCTGCGACTTCAGGTCCAGACCCAACACTGCAGCCATTTCTTTAAGCTGAGAGTGGTATGCTTTCAATTCTTCTGGGGGGGACACATGCGAAGGAGTCACTACATCCGGTAAAGGGTCCAGGTCAGTAGTTTCAGTGTTGGACTCAAAGTCTGAAAATCCATGGTGACTTCCCTCCGATGGTACCGGGGGAGACTGCAGAGGAGAAATTCTATCCGGAGAAGGCATGGCCTGAGTAAAGAGGACTCATCCGTTTCGACTGCTAGTGACATCACTTGTTTCTCTTTAGTTTGTGTGTGTTTAGAACACAGAAGGTGCTGCATCTGTGTTGATACTGCTACTGTCTTCACTATCTGGGCCGGAACTGTATGGGGTGCATCCCCTCCCACCAAAGTATGGATTGGTATGGTGTAGGGGCTAGCCTGAGGACTGTCGCCATCCAATCCCCTTGGTCACCAGGTTCTGTCTTCTGCATAGTTATAGGCCAAACCCAGGGAGGTTCGGCCTGTCAGTGCAGCTTGTCTTGGTGGTGTTAGGGTATGAGTGAATCTGCAGGTGTGCCACGGGGACTCAGTAGATAGCTGTGCCGCAGTTAAGGTGTGTCGCAGTTAAGGTGGTGGTTGACAAACAGAATGCTCAGAAGCCAGACCTGTGGATAAAGCCGAAGCCTCCCCAACTTCTGAACGGGGGAAACCTCTAAATGTAGATGGATTAGTTGTCTTAGGGTCCAGCATAGTCAAAAGAGACTGAGCAGTGCCAGGGTCTAAAGCTGCTCCCTCAGTTCCTGCAGTGTCATCTTCCTCGATCTCAAATGTCAGCAGAGCTCAGAACTGAGGTGTTACCGAAGTCAACATGACTGGAGTATTTAGGCTTCAAGACTGCTCCTTAGCTCTCAGTGTCGAGGGTGATCTTATTGGAGTTGCTGCTGGTGACAAAGGCTGTGTTCTCGAGGTCTATCACTTCGGTATCGACGGGCTCTGTGGTCTCTGCATCAAAAGCCTCAATGTCGTGGACCATCCCCTCAACATCAGTGCTCGTGCCGATGGTGAGGATCCTCTTGTCAAGGGAAGAGTGTGCTCAGCTGCCCTCAATGTCAATGGGCATTCCTTCGATGTCGTAGTCGGAAGCGGAATATCATGTGTTGTTGGCACCGAGCGCAGCATCGACATCGTCGGCATCGGTGGTCTGGATACTGACACGAACACAACATTCTGAGCTGACATTGGTGAAGTAGTCAATATCAACGTTGATGTCTTATATTTCTTCTTGGCATGCTTGGAGGCCTCCGCCATTTTGTCTCTCTGCCTTTTCGAGGCCTTTGAGCTTTTGAAAGTCGGCAACGAGGGTTCAGATTGGGACAAAGCCTCAGCTCTCGAGCCGCTCTTCCCAGGAGTTGTCCCTTCCTTAGATGGACCGCGGGAAGTCAGCACTTCTTCATAGATCACGGCTCTTAGCCGGAGGTCACAATTGTGTCGGGTCTGCTTTGAAAAAGACTGGCAAATTTTGCACAATGAAGTGTTATGGGTCTCACCCAAACACATAAGGCATAAATCATGGTCATGTTGGGAGGGCAACTTCGGCTTGCATTTGGAACATCCTTTAAACATTTTTCCCTCTATTCATTTACTGTTATCCATGTCCTTTCCAAAATCGTAACCAATTACCCGTCTAATTTTTTCAGCCAAAATAATCCACTACTCACAAATGCAGTCCAGTAATCCAGTCCGGGGTCAGTTTGTCCCAAATTATCCATCCAATCTTTCATCACAACTAGTCCATCAAAGCTCAAATTGTAGTCAAAAAGCCATTCTGAAGGTCAAATATATAAAAAATAAGCAACTCAGCTAAGCAATAAGCAATATATAAATAATTGCAACTCAAAAGGAATGGTTATCTCTGATAGAAGCAGCCAGGAAAAATGATTTAACACATTTTTGGAGGCTGATTTCATTATCCCAAAAGAAGGTAAACTCAGAACAGGCCTGTCCAATTGCCCCTGAATTATGGGAATCACACTTTCGGGAACTCTATAGCAACCACACATTTAAACCCCAGATTGACCTACATATAGATACTTTACCTTCCTGGCCTACGGTCTCCACCTATGAGGTGGAACAACTAATTATGCAGCTGAAGGGTGGAAAAGCACCCGGGAACGATTACATCCCTCCAGAACTATTAAAGGCTCATATAGACTGGTGGGCCCCAGCATTGGCTCTTTTGTTCACCTATATAGATCAAACTGCACAATTCCCTCAGCAGTGGGGCTCAGCCATGGTGGTCCCGATCTATAAAAGAGGCAATAGGGAGGATCCCTTTAATTACAGGCCAATTAGCCTTTTGAATATAATAAGTAAATTGTACGCCAAACATCTGTGTGTAAAACTTTGCTCTTGGATGGAGCAGGAGCATATAATCCATGATGAGCAAGCAGGTTTTAGACCGAATAGATCGGTTATGGACCATTGCTTAATTTTACAACAACTTGTGGACAAACAAGTTAGGGTCCATAAAAGACCACTGTTCGCCGCCTTCGTGGACCTTAAAATGGCCTTTGACTCAATTTCAAGGAGTTTACTATGGACTAAATTGGCTAGTACATCTATAGATCAAAGGCTTTTATTATTGCTCATCAAGCTCCATGAGAACTCCTCTTTAAGAGTACGTTTAGACACTGCCGGCAATTTCACCAATTCAATTCCAACAGAGAAAGGTGTGCAGCAAGGGTGTGTGTTGGCCCCTTATTTATTCAATCTTTACATTAACAATCTGATTAAACGGCTGCAAAATGTTGATATCCACGCACCTAAATTAGCCAACAAAAAGATCCCGATCCTGATGTACGTGAATGACGCGGTTATTTTATCTCAAACCAGGGTTGGGCTCAAAAGAGCTTTAGACGTTCTAACATCATATTGCCAGGAGGAATACTTGAAGATCAATTATAACAAATCTAAAATTATGTGCTTTAAAAATAAACCAAGGAAATTTACATGGACCTTGGATGGACATAAATTAGAACAGGTCAATCAAATAAAATATCTTGGGGTGGTTTTTCAACAAAATGCTGGGAAAGCGGCACATATGAGAATGGTAGCTGACTCAGCAAAACGCAGTGTGGTGGCAATTAACAGATTTTTCAGAACGCAGGGAGCAGGTTTTATTCCTGCGGCTTTAAAACTATATTTAGCAAAGGTTATCCCTCAGCTGTTGTACGGGATCCAATTGGGACCTTATGCGAACTTTGATATGCTTGAAAGAATTCAATCCGGTTTCTTGAGAGCTATCTTTGGGACTACAAGATGCACCGCAAACGTAATACTGCGTATGGAGGCTGGCCTCATAAAGATCGAATCTCGTGCCTGGCTATTAATCATTTACTTTTGGTTGAGAGTCCACCTACGCCCAGTGGGCCTAATTCCTCAGTTTCTATCGTTAAACCCACAACCGCAGTGGTGCACTGTAGTTAGTAAAAAGCTTGCTGCTCTAGGAATAGACCCTGAACAACTGCTGGAGTTAGACTTGGGAAATGCTAAAAGAATAGTAAAACAGCGTTTGACAGATATTGAATTGCAAAATAACTGGGCCTCTTTGACAGAATTCTATAAAGGAGTAAGAACTAGATGGGATCTTTCACCAGCAAATTATTTGTCCCATATTACACTCAGCAAATTCCGGTGGGCATTTACAAGGGCAAGAACAAATTCTTTTCCCTCTGCACTATTAGCCGGGAGATACAGTGGTGTTCCCCTGGAAGAATGCTTCTGCAGATGCGGCAGTGGGGAAATAGAATCTATTGAGCATATTCTATTATCCTGTAAAATACATAGGCAATCAAGGGAGCACTTAATTCTACCTCTGGTCTGTAAACAGACAGACCGATCTGCTGAACAAATTGTTAAATTTTTACTCTCTGATGAAAATGTTTTTAATTTTAACTCTGTAGCTAAATTTTGTTATATTGCTTTTAAGATGTATAATGAGAACCTATAGAGTTTTTATAAATTGTTCTGCTATTTGTATGCATGGATTGTTTGGTCTAGGACCGTAAATAAAACTTGACTTGACTTGACTATAAAAAATAAGCAATCTCTTTCAGTAAAACTCACTACTAGCACAAGGAACCAAAACGAGGAGCCGCAGAAACTGAGTAACCGATCCCTATGGCGGTCACAATGAAACTGAAGTACTGGTGCTTCCTCTCACCTTAAATAGCTACATGGTCACGTGGGGCAGAGCACAAGCACTGAGAGGAGCTATGGTACTCCATACCGAGAGGCTTCCACACAGGCGCAGAACCCATTCTAATGGATTCAACGGATCATGCACCAGAGTATGAATTTACCTCATAACCCAGTTACCCCATAACTAAAGTTGAGGGTTAAAAAGCCTAAATGCATTTCCTTCTTGAGCAGGATTTCTTCCCATTGTTGCAAACTGAATAAGGTAACTGGTAAGGGGCCCACTTTTGGATAGATAGTACAACAAAATTCAGGCAACAATATAACAAGAAGTGCATAGCTGGGAGTGTAGTAGTTGGCATGTTTATACCAGTGGCAGCTTTGGGGGGGGGATTGAGGGGGGCACAGAAAAGTGTATTTAGGGGTTGGCAAGCTGTATCCCATGTATTAGATTTCTGAAATAGATATGTGGAGGCAGGTGGGGGGCAAACTACTGGCCTGGGGGGTGCTTGCCCTTTCCCTGCCCCCGAGTTGCCCCTGATTTATGCAGTAAGGGGTCGGAATTTACCCCATAACTCATTTACCCCATAATTCAGGATGAAGGTTAAAAAGATCCAATGCTTTTGCTTCTTCGGAGAGATTGATGCCGTGTAGTGACTAAAAGACTGAACTGCAAATTGTTGCAAATTGGGAAAAGTGCAGGGATGTTTCTTGCACTACCACTCAATCTCTCCCATTTCACCAGGGAAGGAACTTCACCCCCCAATTCACTTGCATTTTTCTGTACTTTTTCCAGTTGTGCAATATCTTTTTAACGATAGGGTTACCAGGATGGCACAGAATAGTGGAAATCTGTGAAGAATACAACATTGCATGGATATCTGATGGAGGACAATAGTATTCTTTGGCCATGTTCTAAACCGCCTTCTTGCCCTTGCAGAATAAACAGATAAAATACACTCCTCTCCCTTTGATGAAGTCTCTCTTTTTCTTGATTTGCTTGCCGGCCAAGCTCTTTCTGGTGTTTGAGTGATTTATAAACTCCCTGTAAATCTTCAAGAGGCAAAGTCAAATTATCCAAAACTGCTCTGTATGAGTGTACGATAGGAAAGGTCTACTAAATTGTCTCTCTCCCTGGCAGTTCTGTAAATTTGTCATGCTGTAGGGGTTTTTCCACCTTGTTTTCCTTGCCTCCAGTTTTTTTTCATGCTGAGTATGGCCCTCTTCACATCAGGAAATCTATATCACTTTGCACTAAATACGAAAGGCACAGCACAATATTAAACTACCAATGAAAATAAAAAAGAATAGCAGGTTATATTCTAGTGCACGAAGAGCTGAGGCAGAAATATTGAAGTACATATTGTATCACTGAAGGTGTTTTGATATCTTTGGTTGTACCCTGGATTGAAATAGAGCTCTTCTGAATTACCATTACTGTAAGAGAATCCAGAGAGCTCCTGAAATTTAAACTGACAATCCGTGGGAAATGATTTTGTTGCTGTTCATTTTATTTATGTGATATCTGGCAGATCGTAAACTTCAAAATCCTCAAAATTTGCTTTCTATAGAAAGCAATTTATTTTGCAGTGCTGAGACTTGAAATGTGATTTCCATTTCCCAATAGCTTGGTTTTCCATTGGTTCCACTTTTCTGCTCGAAGCTTGCATGAAGCAAGAAGCAAGGCATCAATGTCTTTGACCTTTTCACCTCCAGTAATACCACTGTCAAGAAACACAAATAATTTGCATCTTTTAAGCCATTGGCCAAAATTTATATCACATGATCTTATCTGCTTAAAGAAGCCATCCCACATGCCTAATAGGCCTTCAGACCTGTGAACATCCTACATAGCAAAATGCTTTTGATACAACTTAAGAAGTTTTATCAGAAGTCATATATGACCCAGCATGATTCAATGTGGAATGGAAACATTCTGCTGTGACGCTTTTAGTGGGTTCTTTGCAGACAAAATCTCCTGTATTTGGGCCAACTTGGACTCCACTATTTCTGCACGGTTAATGAAGGGGGTGTCCATCAATCCATTTTGCAGTAGTAAATTGGATCAATTTCAATCTGTGACTCCTGAGAATGTGGAAAAGCTGCTTGGGGTGGTGCTACCTACCACTTGTACTCTGGATCCTTGTCCGACTTGGTGGCTTCTATCTAGCAGGGAAATTGTTGGAGGTGGCCTAGTTAAGATCATAAATGCGTCGCTGAGGGAGGGTAGGGTGCCTCCTTGTTTGATGGAGGAAGTGGTTAGACTGCTTTTTAAGAAGTCTTCCCTGGGCCCCTTAGCGGTTGATAGTTATAGACCAGTCTCCAATCTTCTATGGTTGGGCAAGGTGAGTGGTGGCTGACGAGCTCCAAATGGTTTTGTAGGAAGCTGATTATCTAGACCCATTTCAAACTGGCTTTAGTGCTGGCTAAGGGGTTGAGACAGCCTTGGTCAGCCTGATGGATGAGCTCTACCAGGGAATTGAAAGAGGGAGTGTGACTCTACTAGTTCTTCTGGATCTCTCGGCAGCATTTGATACCATCCATCATGGTATCCTTCTGGATCGCCTGGGGGAGTTGGAGATAGGGGGCACTGCTTTCAAGTGGTTACGCTCCTATCACTCAGGTAGATTCCAGATGGTGGAAGTTGGTGACAGTTACGCCTCAAAACAGGAGCTGTTTTGACCCTTGGACCCCTTAGCAATAGATAGTTATAGGCCAGTCTCCAATCTCCCATGGCTGGGCAACGTGGGTGGTGGCTGACCAGCTCCAAGTGGATTTGGAGGAAGCTGATTATATAGACCCATTTCAAACTGGCTTTAGTGCTGGTTTTCGGGTTGAGAAAGCCTTGGTCGGCCTGATGGAAGACCTCTATCAAGGAATTGACTGAGGGAGTGTGACTCTGCTAGTTCTTCTGGATCTCTCGGCAGTATTTGATACCATCTATCATGGTATCCTGGATCGCCTGGGGGAGTTGAGGATAGGGGGCACTGCTTTGCAGTGGTTCCACTCCTATTCTTCAGGTAGATCCCAGATGGTGGAACTTGGTAACAGTTGCCCCTCAAAACAGAAGCTGTTAAATGGAGTCCCCCAGGGCTCCATTCTGTCACCATGCTTTTTAATATATACATGAAACTGCTGGGTGAAGTCATCAGGAGTTTGTTGCTAGATGTTATCATTATGCTAATGACACCCAAATCTGCTTCTCCTTTTCATCTTCATCGTCAAGAAATGGCATTCATTCCCTAAATGCCTGCCTACAGGTAGTAATGGGTTGGATGAGGAATAAAAAATTGAAAATGAATCCAAGCAAGATGGAGATGCTCATTGTAGGGGCTCAGAATTTGAGTGATGAGTTAGAGCCTCCTGTTCTGGATGGGGTTACACTCCCCAGAAGGAACAGATATGCAGCTTGGGAGTACTCCTGGACCCAGGCCTCACCCTGGTATCTCAGGTGGCAGCCAGATTTGTCTCTGGGACAACCCATAGAGGCCATATTATGCCTGTTTTGAAACAGTTGCACTGTCTGCCAATATGTTTCTGGGCAAAATACAAAGTGTTAGTTATTACCTTTAAAGCCCTGAACAGCTTAGGTCTGGGTTACCTTAGAGAGTGTCTTCTTCTACATGATCTCCACTGCACATTAAGGTCTTCTGAGGAGGTCTGTCTCCAGTTACCACCAGTATGTCTGGTGGTGACTCAAAGGCAGGCCTTCTCTGTAGCTGCTTCTGGGCTGTGGAATGCACTCCCCACAGAAATCTGTAATCTGAATTCATTAGTGGCCTTGAGGAGAGCCCTTAAGACCTATTTGTTTGGCCTGGCCTTCCAGGGTTTTTAAACTGTAAATGTTTGGCCTGGTTTTCCAATGTTTTAAAACTGTTTAACATGTTATATTTGTTAATTGGTTTTATATTGTTTTTATAGTTTTTTTTTTAATTTTAACTGTGAATTGATTTTAATTGTTTTCATTTTCATGTCAACCTCCCTGAGCCATTTTTGGAAGGGCAGTATAGAAATCAAATAAATAAATACATGTTCAAAGTGGCGAGGGGGGGGGACTCAGAATTCCTGCTGGGCACTTGTAAACCATTGGTTAACAACATTCCTTTCGATTCAAGGCCTATATGCAAGAGAAGTGGCAGATATTGAGAGCAAAACCAGACATCACCACAAAAAAGTGGGTCACAGTTATAGCATTACTGAATGGCAGCTTTGAAGGGAGAACTATATGCGAGTGGAGGCAGAGCCCGGGGGAAAGCTGGTGAAGGGAGCCACTTTGTCCTCACATAGCAGCTGAGTGGCCACATTCCCCAGGAATTTCCTCTACTTACCTAGAGCATCGGTGACCCAAACATGTGTAGTTTCACACCTAACCGCATTTAAAGGTCTGTAGTGTTGTTCCTCTTTTTTGTTCCTTTCTCCCTTCCCCTGCTGCCCGCCCCCCCAGCCTTTTTTAATCCACTTCACCAGAGGCTCTGCCAGGGGCGGGTAACAGCCCATAGTCCAGTTGTGGAAAAAACTCTCCCACACGTACTCTGCTGCTATTGCCATAGGTACTGCTGATGCAAGAGGTGACCCATATCTTGAACTATCCTTATCTCAGCAAACCACGCTCACTGTAAAAGAAAACACTGCTTCTCTATCAACCTGACTCACCCTCTGAAAAACCCTTGACATTTACTAGCCTCATTAGGAACTGCTGCCTTTCTGCCCTCCTAATTAAATGTTAGTTGCAGTTAACACAATCCTGAGCACACCTTAATTCTTGTGTATTGGCTTTATGAGAACACAAAAATTCTCAAACCCCTTATGAAGACCCTTGATTCTTTTAAGTAAAAGAATCCTGTGCATACATACCGGGGAGTAAATCTCCTTGAATCCATTAGACCTCTAAGGAAACTCTGGCCAGAGTCCTAACTGATTACATTGGTCTTAAATACAGAAGGAGGCTATTCTCACAATGGGGAAAAACTGGCCTAAAGAAGCCCATCAGTTTTTCCCAGTCATGAGAACCAGTGGGCTCACAGGCAAGCCCGGTGGTTCTCTGGCGGCCAGCCCACCAAAGTAGCCCTCCCCTTAACCCAGGTTAGCAGAGCGAGCACTCCGCTAACCCAGGTTTTTGGATTGTGTGCTGCCATGCCACAGCTCCACGCCACAATGACACATGAGAAGACCCCCACCAGGAGGCTGCAAGCAGCCTCCCAGGCTTGGGGGTCTCTCCAGGATGTCCTGTGTGCTTGCACGAGGCATCCTAGAACTTCCAGGGGCTATGCGGCCTCTGATCCCCGCTGCCACTGTCAGTTCCATGACGGAGCCGGCAGTCATGTGGTGGTCAATCCAGCCACTCAGCTATGAGCAGCTGCTCATCTGCAGGGAGAGTGGGCTAAGCCTGCTCTCCCCACAGAGTCCTCTCAGGCACTTCACACCGATCGTGTGAAACACCTCATTGTTTCTCATGCACCCAGTGGTTCTGGTTGGAGCTCTAACTGGATAGAGAAACTTTGGCACAGGCACAGGGCTGGCATCACAGATGGAGAATTTGGGCGCGGGTTTGAGGGCTCACACCAATGTCATTAAAAGTGAGAATCCTAAAGCATTGCTCTTAGCACTGCAGTAACCTCTTCTGGCCACTATAGGCATGATGAGAAGTTAACAAGTCTGTCTTGGTCAGAGAGGCCGCCTTTGGACATAACTTTTTACTGTGGATTCAATGGACCCGCAATTTACCTCTGGGTCTGGGAGACTGCAGAGAGGGCAGAACTAGCTACGTGGGCTTCTTCTGACCCAGGAAGCAAAGCCACAGCAGCCAACTGGGTTTCAGAGCGAGAGGAGCCTCCTACCTGGTTTGGACAGCTTGCACAAACCAGATGACACTCTTCATCCTTCAGACTCATGGTTTGGTAAGTGTACCTTACTTCAAGCCAAGGGTTCATTCGGGTGGTTGTGGGTTGGAATTGGTGCCACAGTTGATTCTTGGAACTGCAGTTCCAGTAATTCACATGCCACACAGGGCCAGCCTGAGGTGTGTTTGCACATCCAAAGGCAGCCTTACAGTCAGTTAAAATTCAGTTGTTGTTGAAGGCTAGTGCCAGCTTGTGTATATTGTTCTATGTCTCTCTCAGTATGTGATGTTTTACTTTCTTAATAAATTGTTGTTTTTTTAATTCAACCTACAGTCTTCAGATAATCTCTTGGGCTAAACTTCTTCACCAACATAATCTGCTGTGTGAGTATGTTTCTCCTCACACCCCTCAACACATACAATGACCACTTTGACATCCAGTTGATGCCTTTGCAGTGGAGGACTGCTCTATATATACCAAGAGAAGAAAATATGGAGTTGTGGTGACTCTGTATAGTCTTATCTGTATATGTGACTTGTGCAGTGGCTCTCCCATGTTCAGTGCCCCCTGGGCTCTGCCTCCACTCGCATATAGTTCTCCCTTCAAAGCTATAGTTCTCCCTTCAAAGGTCTTTCAAGGAGGAAGGATCACCAGAGCTGCTGCCCCTCCCACCAAGGAAGCGATAGCACCCAGGAAGCTATTGCCTGTGAACCAAGTGTGTGTGTGTGTGTGTGTGTGTGTGTGTGTGTAGGGGCTTGCTCAAAGACACATAGCAACCTGGTGCCAGATCTGGTAGGGCCAGTGAAGTAGTTATTTCCTATCTAGAGTGTGAAATAGTATTTGTGTGAGAAGCAACCAGGTTGTTCTTTTGTCACATCAACATAGCTCCTTCATCAAGCTCATCACAAGATGATTATTATGACAAAGATATCAAGCAGATATTATAGCAATAGCAATAACACTTACATTTATATACCGCTCTATAGCCAAAGCTCTCTAAGCGGTTTACAATGATTAGCATATTGCCCCCCAACATTCTGGGTACTCATTTTACCGACCTCGGAAGGATGGAAGGCTGAGTCAACCTTGAGCCCCTGGTCAGGATCGAACTTGTAACCTTCTGGTTACAGGGCGGCAGTTTTACCACTGCGCCACCAGGGGCTCATTCTGTTGTTTTCTATTCTGTTGTTTTCTGTTGTTTTCACATATTCTGTTGTTTTCACAGTCACTGCACATTCTGCAACACTTGTTCCACTTCCACCCCATAAAAAGTATTATGTGAGGCTAGTCAGTGAAGAAGTGACTGGAAACCACAGTACAGCACATTGGGTTGGTAGGTTTCCAGTTCCAGGGGGGAAGGTCCAATCCGGGATCAGAGGACAAAATGGCAACGAGATGCCTGTGGAGACATACGTGAAATAAAAGCCTTGGAGGACAGGCAGGAACCTTCAAAGTTCAGAATGGACAGAAAATTAGCAATCTTTGTGTGGATGGGGGGGCAGGGGAGAAGCTGAGATAACCATTAGCTGAGGCTTGGCTCAGGGAGAAAGATCAAGTGACTTATTACATGTCTATACCACTCTTCCTCCAAGTTGCTCAGGGCAACATAGACAGTTCCCTGCTCCATTTTAACTTCGTAACAGCCCTTTGAGGAAGGTTAGGCTAAGAATAAGTGTCTGGCCCAAGCATTGAGATGCATAGCTGAGTGAAGACTAGAACCTGGCTCTTGCCAACCCTAGTCCAACACTCCGGCCACAACACCACATTGTACTGGCTAACAAATAACAGAAAACCTGCCAAACTAGTGTTTTACCTAGGACATTTAATATGATGGGTCAATATGCTTTTATCATCAATAGGCTTGCAATTCGGCTGGAGTGGCACCTCTCTGGACCAGGATAGTCCATAGAGTTGGGGTCATATTATCTGCCTATAAATAATCTTTGGGAATAGCTGAATACCAGACATGGACCCATAAAATGCATACTGCTTGAAATGAACATATATATATTATTTTTATTCCTATTCATTTCCTCTTTCTTTGCTTGAGCTGAAGACCTAGTTAAAGGAACATGGATTTTCTCGACTGCAATCCCTGAATCATTTTCTTACCCAGAACATCTATCTTTTTATTCAGCAGCCATTTTCTCCCATGGGCTTTTTAGAAGCCCTGTCCAGCTGAGTTACTTTTACTTCCTCTTAACTCTGAATTGTTTTGCTGGCTAGCTTTTGTCAAGTGTCTCTCATTCAACCATTTAGGAGGGGATATAGTTCTTTACAGCAATTCCATATAAACTCCATCATAGCTGAACACACTCAGAAGGCAAAAGGTCCTTCTTTTTTTAGCTTCCACAGACTCTCAGACTAAAAATAATAGCACTTTAGTATGTTTCTTCTGAAATTGGGAATTTTAAACAATCTGTCTAGAACTACAAAAATGGAATGGAGATCACTGTCCCCAGAGTGTTAACTGAAGATGACTGTATGTATCTATGGCTACTATATTTCCATTTTGTACTCTGTAATGTGAATCTTGTATGCGTCTAAACTCTAAAGAAGATTGAAGAATCTGATACTTTGCTAAGTTTCTTGTTCAAGTTGTCCAGTGGATTCAGGAAACAATTCTTGTTTCCGCAATCTACTGGACAACATGCACAAAGAACCTTAGCAAAGTATCAGATCATGGGAGGTTGGGGTCTAGGAAGCCTAGCTTTTTTCACCACTTGCTTATTCAGGAGGCTAGGACTGTGAAAAGCATCATCCCAGTGAGCTCCTGGGATGTGCCTCCACTGCAGTGAACAGATAGTGAAATCTGTATGATTTAAAAAAATCAAATCCAACTGATTTCAATGGGAAAACCAGATACATGATTAACTTCCTACTGTTGAAATCAACAGCTGTTGAAAGCAGGGATGTATGAATCGATTCAGAATCAAATCGATAAACCTCGAATCTGACTGGTTTTAGTGTTTCAACTTCAAATTGAATCACCCCTAAAAGGTGATTGGATTCGAAGCTGAATTGAATAAGCCAGATTCAGATCAAATCTATCTGAGTTTAGTCGAATAAGGGGTGAGAGGGAAGGGAGAGGGAAGAGAGCCACATTTCTGCCTTAAAAAACAACAACAACAAGGGGTGCCAGGGCACCCTGAAATTACCATTGTTATGCAGAGCCCACAGCGGGGGCGGGGGAGGCAGCAGCCTGACCCCCCCCCGCAGTCCCCCTGAGGTCCGCTGGCCACTCCTTCCAAAAAGAAGAGGTGTGGGGGCCCCCTTGAACCTCTCATCAGAGCGGTAATTGCAGAGCACACAGTGGTGGGGGGTTTGCACCTTTGTGAAAGCTCAGAAACAGTGGGCTATCCCTTCAAATGGCCTCCACATGCATGTGCAGAGGCCATTTAAAGCATAGCCTGGTCCTGCTGTGAGCACTGAGCAGCTGGCTGGTCGTGGGGAAGGATGGCATGTCGGGTTGGGTCACCACTGCCTCTCTGAAACACTGCATTACCACTCTGACGACTGGTTCAAGGGCACCTCCGCACCACTTCTTTTTGGAAGGAGTGGCCCACAGGCCACATGGGGATGATGGGTCGGGTGACTGCCAGCTCCCCACTGCTGCGCACAAAAGGTACTGGTACTACTGGGCACCTTGGTGCCTCTTTCTTTAAAACAGATATTCAAAGGAGACTCTCCTCCTTCCCCCCATTAAACTTAAGAAAGTCAAATCGATTTAGACTGACTCAAATCCAAATCAACCCAAATCGAATAAGGCCTGTTTTAGGGAGATTGGATTTGAGGTCAAATCGAATCCCATGTGTTTCAATTTAACTTGCAACACAACATTAAAACATCCAATAAAAACACATAAAACACATCAAATCATAACACACCAAAACAAGAATAACAGTACAATACAATTTAAAAACTTGTGAGGTTTTTTTAAATCAATTTTAAAAATCAAAATTTAAAAGCTTGAGAGTAAACAGAAAGGTCTTCACCTGGCATCTAAAAGTTACGGTGCCAGGCAAACCTCACTGGGAAGTCTGTTCCATAAACATGTTGTGACCACAAAAAAGGCCCTCTCCCTAGTAGCCACCCACTTCACTTCATTTGGCAGGGGCATTCAGAGCAGGGCCTCTGAAGAAGTTCTTTAGGTCAGAGTTGGGACATATGAGGCAAGGCACTCTCTCAGGTAATCCAGTCTGAAGCCATTTCGGTCTTTAAAGGTTTAAACCAGCACTTTGAATTAGGCTTGGAAATGGACTGGGAGCCAGTGCAGCTGACAAAGCACTGGCTAATATGAGCAAAGTGCCCAGTCTCGCATTTTAAAATTTTATTGATTTTAACAATACCTTAACAATCAAGTTACACTTAATTAAGTAAATATTGACATCCCACTTACCAGTCTGCGCGGTTCTTGTTAACTATACATATAAGCCATTGCTATCATAATACAAAGCATATGTACTCCATCTTACAATTTGATTTTACCCTACCCAACCTGCTGTAATTACTAAATTTCAAACCCTGCTGAAAGGTCCATGTTAGAAAAATAGTTCTTTAAGTAAAGCAAGAAAGCTTCCCAATCTTCTTTGAAACATTCCAAGTTTTCATCCCTTATAAGTGTTGTAAGTTTTGCCATCTCCGCATATTCCAAATTTTTTATCAACCAGTCTTCTTTTGAAGGCATTTTATTATCTTTCCATTTCTGCGCGTATTCTATTCTAGCCGCCGTGGTTGCATGCATTAAAAAAGTTAAGTTTCTTCTGGAGAACTCTCCTTGAGTTATTCCCAGCAAGAAGGATTCTGGCCTCATAGGATATGTCATTTTAAAATTTTTCTTCAACTCATTATATATCATATCCCAAAAAGCCTTTGCCTTCCCGCATGACCACCACATATGAAAGAAAGTTCCTTCACATTGTCCACATTTCCAACATTTATTTGAAACATTTTTATACATTAATGCTAATTTTTTCGGTGTCAGATACCTTTGAAGAGAAGATGACCTGTACAGCATCTTATAACAATTTTATTTTAAAGTATAACAGGCAGTGAACTTTAAATCAGTTTTCCATCATTTTTCCCAAGCTGCCATCTCTGTATTATGACCCACATCTTGACCCCATTTTATCATAGTTGTTTTAACCACTTCGTCTCTTGTCTCCTCCAAAAGCAACAACTTATACATCTTAGAGACTAATTTTTCATCATTTTCACAAAGCTCCTTCTCACATCTCGACATCTGATCCTCAAATCCAGCTTTAAAATCCTTCTTGTAAATTTCATTTAGCCGATGGTACTTAAACCAGTTGCTAACCAAATTTTGGACTTCGGCTAGATTTTTTAATTTACAGCCCTTATCTTGAAAACATAACAAATCTCTATAGGTACCCCATTCAGACTGCATATGTATCTCTTTACGTGCCAAAGCTTCAATAGGGGATACTAGGGGTGTGCAATTAGGATTTTCGGTGATTCGGTTCGGGACCCGAACCGAATCACCCCTGTTCTGTTTTGTGCCCGAATATGGGCCACCCGAATCACCCTTGATTCGGTTTGGATTTGGATTTAATCTGAATCTGAATCCAAATCGATTCAGGGGAAAAAAGGGGCCCAGGGGCAAAATATTTGGGTAGGGTGGTAGTGCCCAATGGGTGGAATCTACCACTCCAATTTCAGGGCGATTGGGCAAAGGGCTGGTTTTTTGGGAATTTTTGAAGTTTTTGTATCTTTGGGGCAGTTTGGGGGCAAAGCATGGGATCTGGGGGGAAATAGTGGGGTGGGGTGGTAGTGCCTAATGGGTGCAGGCTATCACCCCAATTTCAGGGGGATTGGGCAAAGGGCTGATTTTTGGGGAATTTTTGAAGTTTTTGTATCTTTGGGGCAGTATGGGGGGCAGAAAGTGGATCTGCCCCAAAAGAGTGGGGTGGGATGGTAGTGCCTATTGGGTGGAGGCTACCACCCCAATTTCAGGGGGATTGGGCAGAGGGCTGATATTTTGGGAATTTTTGAAGTTTTGGTGTCTTTGGGGCAGATTGGGGGCAGAAAGTGGATATGCCCCAAAAGAGTGGGGTGGGCTGGTAGATAGTGCCTAATGGGTGGAGGCTACCACCCGTCCCCAATTACACCTGTCCCCTCAGAAGTTTTTCTGAAGGGATGTTATTCCCTTATTTTCTGAGGTGTGAATTCTCATTCTATGATAGCAAATGAGATTTTTTTCAATTAAACAGCTCTCATGACCCCACTTTCACTTTTTCACACTCTCATTTACTAAGAATATGATGAATGGATCAATCTAGCACACTGCACCTTATGAAGAAAAACCTCAGAAATTCACCAAAATTCAGCCCTCTGCCCAATCACTCTGAAATTGGGGATGGGGGGTAGCCTCCACCCATTAGGCACTATCTACCAGCCCACCCCACTCTTTTGGGGCAGATCCACTTTCTGCCCCCAAACTGCCCCAAAGTAACTAAAACTTCAAAAATTCCCAAAAAATCAGGCCTCTGCCCAATCCCCCTGAAATTGGGGTGGTAGCCTCCACACATTGGGCACTACTACCCCACCCCACTCTTATGCCCCGGGCCCCACTTTCTGCCCCAATCTGCCCCAATCTGCCCCAAAGACACGAAAACTTCAGAAATTCCGCAAAAATCAGCCCTTTGCCCAATCCCCCTGAAATTGTGGTGGTAGCCTGCACCCAGTAGGCACTACCACCCCACCCCACTCTTTTCCCCCAGATCCCATGCTATTCCCCCGAACTGCCCCAAAGTCACTAAAACTTCAAAAATTCCCAAATAATTGGTCATGAGCCGAATCACCCGAATTTTTTGGCCCCGAAATTCGGGTGATTCGGCTCGGCCCCGAAAAATATTGGGGGGCATTGGGGATGATTTGGTTCGGCCCCGAATCACCCGAAATTGCTTGTTTTGGGCACAGATCGATCTGTGCCTGAAATTTTTTGCACATCCCTAGGGGATACCCATAATGGAGTTTTAGGTTCCAGTCATGTTTTATATTTTACTCACACTTGCATTGGACTCCTTCTTACATAGTGATTAAGAAAATCTTTATGCACTTTAGTTTTATCTTACCACAAATAAGAATGCCATCCAACCCTTCTAAAAAATCCTTCCAAATCAAGTATTCTGGAATTTCTTCATGTTATCCATTCCTTTAACCACGTCAAACAAACAGAATCAAAATACAACCTTAAATCCGGCAGGGTAAGACCACCTCTTTCTTTAGAATCTGTTAAATTTTTGAATTTAATTCTTGGTCTTTTCCCTTGCCAAACAAATTTAGTTATGTCCTTTTGCCATTGCTTAAAACAAGTTAAGAACATAAGAACATAAGTATTAATTATACATATTAATGATAGGAATATAAACATATTAATTATAGGAATAGTCTGAAAAAGAGACAACATTTTAGGTAAAACATTCATCTTGACAACTGAAATTCCTCCCATTAAAGATAAGTTCATTCTGGTCCATCTTTGCAAATCAATTTTTACTGTATTCCATATTTTGACATAATTATTTGAAAACAACAAAGAATTTTTATTTGTCAGCCAGACACTCAAATATTTAATTTTCTTCTCCACTTTCACTTCGCTTATTTCATAGAGTCTATCCTTAGATTTCTGGTCCATGTTCTTTGTCAACACCTTCATTTTAGTCTTATTTATATAAAACCTAGCCAATTGGCCGAATTGTTCTATTTTTCCCAAGAGCCTTCCGCTCTTCTCTAATGGATTTTCACAAAAAAACACCACATCATCCGCAAAGGCTCTAAGTTTATACTCCCGCTTCCCTATTTTCAAGCCTTGTATTTGATCATCTTCTCTAATATTTTTACAAAGGACTTCCAGAACTAATATAAAAAGTAATGGGGAAAGTGGGCAACCTTGTCTGGTTCCTTTTTGTATTTTGCAATTATTTGATAGTTCCCCATTTATAATAATTTTAGCATATTGCTCTGAATATATTGTCTTAACCACTCTAGTGAAATTCTTGCCAACTCCCATTACATCCAGTAGCCTCCACATAAACTGCCAGGAAACATTATCAAATGCTTTCTCTGCATCCAGAAAGATCATAGCTATTTGTTTATCATTGTGTTTTTCATAATACTCCAGTGCATTCAGGACTGTTCTCACATTGTCTCTTAATTGCCTTTTTGGCAAAAAGCCTGCTTGATCTTCATGAATAAAAGCTCTTAGTACAACCTTCATTCTCCTTGCCAAAATGGCAGCAAAAAGTTTGTAATCATTATTTAACAGTGAGATTCGCCTGTAATTCTTAACTTGTGTTAATTCTTGATCCAGTTTTGGAATAACTGTAATGTTGGCATACTTCCAAGACTCCGGCATATTTCCTCTTTTTAAAATATCATTCATCATCCATTGCAAAGGCTGTAAAAATTGATCTTTAAAGGATTTGTAGTATGAAGCTCGTAGGCCGTCAGGCCCTGGCGCTTTATTGGATTTGCTTTAGTTTATTACTTCCGTTATTTCCGTTATTGATATTGGTGCATTCATCATTTCTATATGATCCTTGGAAAGTTGTGGGATATTTTGTGTCTTCAGAAATTTATCAATTTTTATATCTTCTACTTAGTTTCCTTTGTATAATTCAGAGTAGTATCTAAAGAATTCCCTTTTTATTTCCCTTTCATCATAGGAAAGCCCTTTTTAAATATATCTTGGATATGTGCTTATTCTTTTTCTCATTTCTAATTTTCCAAGCCAATAACTTGCCTGGTTTGTTTGCAAATTCGAATGACTTTTGCTTTGCATATTTTAAATTCCGTTCAATTTCATTTAATAGCAACATAGAGAGCTGCTGCTGAAGCATCTTAATAGCTTGCATAGTCTTCTGCTTGTCCTTAGTCCTTAGCGAAGTGCCCAGTTTCAGTTAATAATATTGCAGTCCTATTTTTACCAGCTGCAGTTTCCGGACCATTTTCAAAGGCAGCCCCACATACAATGCTTTGCAGTAATCTAAGCAAGAAGTTACCAGAGCATGAGCAGCTGTGTGGCCAAGCTATCTCTGTCCAGGTGTGGTTGCAGTTGGCATATCAGCCAAAGCTGATAAAAGGTAATCTGGGCCACCGAGGCCACTTGAGCCTCTAGCAACAATGCTGGATCGATGAGCAACCCCAGACAGCAAACCTGGTTTTTCAGAGGGAGTGCAACCCCATCTAGAACAGGCTGAACATCATTCATCTGGGCAGAGGAACCACTGACCAACAGTACTTCTGTCTTGCCTGGATTGAGTCTCAGCTTGTTCACCCACATCCAGTCCATTACTGCAGCCAGGCACTGATTCAGGACAGTCACCGCCTCACCTGTGTCTGATGAAAAAGAGAGATTGTGTGTCATCTGCATACTAATGACACCTCAGGCCAAATCTCTGGTTGACCTCTCCCAGCGGTTTCATGTAGATATAAAACAGAATAGGGGAAAGAATGGAGCCCTGCAAAACCACAAAGCACACCTGCCAAGGGGTTGAGCAGTAAACCCCTAGCACCACCTTTTGGAAATGGGTCTCAAGGTAGGAGCGGAATCACCTCCAAGCAGTGCCTCCCTCACCCAACTTGGCCAGCCTATCCAAAAGCATACCATGGTCAAGGGTATCTAAAGCTGCTGAGACATCCAAGAGAATTAACAGAGTTGCACTCCCCTTGCCTCTCTCTGCACAGGTCATCCCACAGGGTGACCAAAGCAGTTTCTTTTCCAAAGCCAGGCCTAAAGCCTGATTGAAATGAATCTAGATAATCTTTTTCTTCCAAGAGTGTCTGGAGTTGGTCAACCACTACAAGCACCTTGCCCAGGAAGGGAATATTGGCCATAGACCTATCGCTGTTTACCTCCTCTGGGTCCAGACTAGGTTTATTTAGGAGTGGTCCAATTATAGCTTTCTTCAACATAGCTCAGACCACTTTCTCAATGAGGCATTTAGAACATGCTGGACACAACTAAAAATCCCCTCGCTACTAGATTTAATAAGCCATGAAGGGCAAGGGTCAAGCAAGCACTTGCTTGGCCAAACCCAACTAAAAACCTTGTCCACATCCTTGGGCATCAATAATTGAAACTCTCCCAGCAAAACTGGACCAGATGGTACTCTGGGCACCTCTCCCAATGACCCTGCATCAGCTGTAGAGTCCAATTTGTGGCGAATGTGAGTGATTTTACCTTCAAAGTGCTGTACAAATGCATCACAGTGTGCTACTGAGAGTTCTAAAGTGATCATGATCTTGTACCATTATGTTCCTCTGAGAAGCATATCTACATATTGAAACCTCATAGAAGTGGTCTCTTGTAGAACCCTTTAAAAAGGTTTTGACACAGGAAGTTCTGAGAAAAAATTGTTCACATTTTTCTAGAAGTAAACAATTATCTGGCACTAAAGCTTCTGGAAATAGATTACTTCGCAGAGGGTTATTTATTTTCTCCACTTGATGTCAGATCTTGAGCACTTCATTTAGAGAATTTTGTATGAAGTCTTGTGGGTCTCCATGGCAACATACAACATCAACTGTACAGTGCACCTTATATTTAGAATAGTTCTCGTTTTTAGTGACCATAACCTCTCTTACTGTTAATCAATGACAGGAGCTGTTCCCTACAGTTCTAGATATTTCTGTCCTCCTCCCCCCCCCCACCCCCAACGTGGTCAGGGATGTGGGATATAGTTCTTCTCAGAGTAATGTGAAATTCTCAATGATAGCATGAAGGCCAAGATGCACAGCAGATCATGTGGTACAACTATACCACATCAAGCTGATGAGATGACTGAATGCTCCTTCATATAAACGAACCTCTAGTCTAGCTCCTCCTTGACTTGTTACTTTCCTCTGTTTACAGGTGTGCTACCTGACACTTCCAGACAGGTTGGTTAGTCTGGAATTGTTACACTTTGTTCACTCACTTTCTATGGGAGTTAACACAATGTCATCATTCATTTGTTGGCAGCCCAAACTTTCCCTACACTAAATAGTGCCATTGATTAATGGAGTGTTTCTGATTAAAAAACAAACAAAAAACAGCAGTACAGCTGTGCAATGACTATACACGTGGACTATTTTTAGTACTATTGTTCTGCCTTTTTACATAGCCTATATGCTTTTCCCCCTAATAATAACAAAGCACACAGAAGCAGGTTGGTGTGGAAGTGATGTTCAGCTGTTTGTGTGTGGTCTGGACCTAAGCTTGCATAGTTATAAGCACCAACTAAATCAGCAGAGACCTGAAAAGGCTTCCCTGACAGATCCTGTGAAGGATCACCAGGTGACAGCAGAATGAGGCTGGTTAGCTCAGTTGCATGGATAATGTCCCAGAAATCAGTGGCTTGTACAAAAGATAAACAGTTAACTATTGTAATGTAAGCTAGGCAAAACAGGGAAGCTTGCAGCCTCCTGAGGGCCGCACACAAGAACTGGATTCAAACTGTCATGAGTTTTTAACCAGACTTCTCTGGTTTTAAGATCAACAGTAAGCTTGTGCAGTTTCAGACCTATATTAGACCCTTGTTTCCAAGGTTTTTTCAACACAGTCACCTTGTGCAATCACAGTCCCAGAGCTACTGTTGTTCAGAACTGCTACAAAGGATCTTCTATTCCAACTTCTCACTGGGCCTTCTCTCAGGCTCTGTTCTCTCTCAGGCTCTGTCTTTTGATACCCATTTTTTTCAGGTTTTCCCTGTCCCTCATGCTCCATGACAGTTTTTCTATCCTCTCCTTCATCCAGGAAGGGCTTCTCCCTTCCTTTCTAGGCTGGGCCAGGCACAACAGGTCGCAGCAAGGGCTGTTGGGAAATTCCTCATTACATAATGATCCCCATTCAGAAAGCATTTAGTATCTGTGATCTGTGTGCCACTATTGAAAAATGCCTCATCCTGTGCTTCCTTACCAGGAGGAGAATAAAGGAGGGTGATACTTTAGAGCATGTGGTTTGTTTGTTAAACGTCCCAGGTAAAATTTACACCATCACCAGTGGAGAAAGATCTCCATTCAAGACACTGGAGAGCCACTACCATTCAGAATATAAAAGATAATACTGGACAAGTAGAAGGGCCAATTGCCTATTTAAAGACAGCTTCATGTATTCATAATACATGCCAAAACTGTGAAGATCCCTCCCTCTTTCTCTGTGTCCTCCTGATTGACTTGAATATGCTTTGGTGGCGGTGAAGTTTCATCGAAACATGACACACTGCTCAGTGGCTGTCCTTTCTAATAGCTTTCTTGCCCGTAATCTCATAGTCGGAGGACCCCGGATCGAATCTTGCCTTCCGTTCTTATGCATTTTAGATTGTTTCTACAGAGCCTGACAGCTTCTTTTTCTTCTCTCGAAGCAGTTCCCATGGGAGCATTCTTCAGCATTCTGTCTTTGGAATACTCACTAGCAAAGTTGATGTCACTTTAGCAAAGTGATAAAATGTCCCCCAACGGCAAGTACCTGGGGTGCTTTGCTTATTAAATATGAACTTGCACACCAATGCATACAGTGCAGCAGTCAGATTCATTGCCGTTATTATAAGTCAATTCAGCGCAAAAGCTGGGAAGCCGAAGTGATGAATGCATATGCTCTGATATATTCAAAGAGCTGTGTCTACATGCAAAAATTCTCCGTCTGATTTCTACTTTCACTATCTGCCACAACATCTTGCCAAGCCAGGAGATTGAAACTTAATAGAGAATGGGATTTATCCAAGCAATATAATGCAGCATAGGATTTCATAACAGCACCAACAAAAAGCCCTTCAGGGAACATGAACTTTAAATGTAAAATACTGTCTCTGGGTTTTGCATTTCAGTGCCTTCTTCCAAAGCTTACCAACAATGAGTTATCTTATTAAATGCAATTTACCATTAACTGAAATGATAATGTTATATGAGAACTTATTTATTTGTCACCCCATATTTTGTAGTTTCTTCTTGCATCAGTGCCAAAGAATTCAACCGATACAAGCCATCAAACAGCAGGGACGAAGAAGGATTGGATTCTATGTCATACAGAAAAAGTAAGCAAAAACAGTGATAGAAGAATATATGTGGAGTTTTATGTGCTATATACCATCCTATTTCTCATTCTGACTGTGTAGCAATAGCAATAGCACTTACATTTATATACCGCTCTATAGCCGAAGCTCTCTAAGCGGTTTACAATGATTTAGCATATTGCCCCCAACATTCTGGGTACTCATTTTACCGACCTCGGAAGGATGGAAGGCTGAGTCAACCTTGAGCCCCTGGTCAGGATCGAACTTGTAACCTTCTGATTACAGGGCGGCAGTTTTACCACTGCGCCACCAGGGGCTCATGTAGTCGTGTAGACTGGTGTAATGTATTAAACCCTTGGTTGATCACAGCACATCTAGATTTTCCACACTAAAAATCCCCCAATTCACTCACATTTTTCATTAAGCAAATGATAAAATTAGCAAAGAAGCTGAAGTGAACCAGCCAATGCGTAGAATCATAGGAAGCAGCTCTTGCTGGATGGGACCACTTCTTACTAGGGAAGATTCAAATGTTTGAATGCTCCAACATAGAAAAATGAGTCCATGCACACAGAAAACTAACATGTCATTTAAAAGGGCTAAACTTTTAAAGTGACATGCTTGTTTTCTATGTGCAGTTAGATTTTTATGTGGGGACACATCCCAATATGTAATCACACACCTGTAATATGGAGACATCCAGGGAATGTTGCACCACATGGATCTGCTTGACTATCCCCTTCACAGGCTACATTTCAACAACTCACTCTTAAGTGCCCATATGGACATATGATAGATATCTAATGACCCAAATTGGCTTCCTTGCTTTTTTCCCATAAGGATCTGATCCAGATTAGGACCACAGCAAGGGGATAGGAATAAATCCACCTCTCCCCACCACAGTCCCAATCTGGATGGCCCTCTCACATATGCTATTTTCAGGGGGTGGGGGGAGCAAGCATGTCAGAGTCATGAGAACAGTCCTGCTGGATCAGTCTCTAGAGCCATCCAGTCCAGCATCCTGTTTCACACAGTGACCCATCAAATGCCCCTGAGAAGCCTACAAGCAAGAGGTGAAGGCATGCCCTCTCTTCTTCTTCTTCTTCTTCTTCTTCTTCTTCTTCTTCTTCTTCTTCTTCTTCATCATCATCATCATTCGATTTCTATATCACCCTTCCAAAAATGGCTCAGGGCGGTTTACACAGAGAAATAATAAATAAATAAGATGGCTCCCTGTACCCAAAGGGCTCACAACCTAAACAGAAACATGAGATACACACCAGCAACAGTCACTGGAGGTACTGTGCTGGGGGTGGATAGGGCCAGTTACTCTCCCCCTGCTGTTGCTGTTGTTCCCTTGCAACTGGTATTTAGCATCCTCTTGCCTCTGAGCCTGGAGGTGGCCTATAGCCACCAGACTAGTAGCCATTGCTAGAGCTGTCCTCCATGAATTTGTCCAAGCCCCTTTTAAAGCCAACCAAGCTACTGGCCATCATCATATCCCGTGGCAGAGAATTTTATAGATTAATTATGTGCTGTGTGAAAAAGTGCTTCCTTTTGTTGGTCCTAAATTTCCCGGCCTTCAGTTTCGTGGGTTGACCCCCTGGTTCTAATGTTATGAGAGAGAGAGGGGAAAAATTCTCTCTCCACTCTCTCTGTTTCATGCATAATTCTATACACCTCTAGCATGTCTCCCTGTAGTCACTTCTTTTCCAGATTAAAAAGCCCCAGATGCTGTAGCCTTGCCTCATAAGAAAGGTGCTCCAGGCCCCTGATCATCTTGGCTGCCCTCTTCTGCACCTTTTCCAGTTCTACAATGTCCTTTTTTAGATGTGGTGACCAGAACTGCACGCAGTACTTCAAATGTGGTTGCACCATAGTTTTGTACAATGGGATTATAAAGAGCATTTTATTTTCAGTCCCCTTCCTAATGATCCCTAGCATAGAATTTGCCTTTTCACAGCTGCCACTCACTGAGTCGACACTTTCAACTACCTGTACACCATGACCCCAAGATCTCTCCACTGATCAGTCACTAACAACTCAGACTCCATCAGTGTATATATGAAGTTGGGGTTTTTGCCCCAATATGCATCACTGTACACTGGCATATATTGAACCAAAATTTGCCATTTTGTCTCCCACTCACCCAGTTTGAAGAGATGCTTTTGGGGCCCCTCACAATTTCACTACCTGAAATAGTTTAGAGTCATCTGCAGATCTGGCCACTTCACTGCTTACCCCAATGTCAAGATCATTTATGAACAAGTTAAAAAGCATTGGTCCCAGTATGATTCTTGGGGGACCTCACTTCTTACTTCCCTCCATTGTGAAACCTGTCAATTTATCCCTACCCTATCCCTATGCCTACCCTTGTCAAAAACAAACCTCTAGCCAGCCAAAAATCAAACCCTAGAAAAGATTAGCCCTAACCAACTTAGCTTGTCCGTTCCCCCTTGTTTTCTTGTTTATTTATTTATATATTTGCTTGCTTGCTTGCTTTCTGTCTTCCTTCAGAAAGAAGACACCTCCCCTAGTCTGAGCCTTGCCTTCTCAAGAGCTGTTTTCAGTGGCATAATTAGGATAGTTTCATGATTAGAGAATGTTTTGTGGGCTACAAAAAAACCTTAAATCCTGGATTGTCAGGACACCAACTGGATATTTAACCGCAACCATTAATCTTGGATCTGAACCCTGCTTGTCAATCTTGGTTAAATTTTGGTTAGTCCCCTTCCAACCTGAGATCGAAAGGTTTTTTGCAGCTCACACTACATACTCTGTGGAAGCACGTGCCCACCAGGAATCCCTGATTCCTGATTAATGATTATTACTACTGATCATGCGAACCAGCCCTGTATGGAGTAAACATTAGAATCAAGAAATTCTAGTATTTCTAGAACTAAAACCAATCAAACCACCACAAAACTCTCAATATTTGAAGCATTCTAATATTCCAGGCTCCAGTTCTACCTAGTCTGCTGCAACTGATTTAACCATCTGAAATACTTCCACAACATCTGCAGAATTTACTGTTTCACCATATACATTATCAACAATAAGAGATAGAAAACAGGACACATGATAAATGTCATGGAAATGAGAGCAGACAGTGATGGCAAATTTAAACACAAGAAGGTGATGTATCCCTGACAGATTTCTAGAAAAGACTTGAGAGCATCTTTTATTGGTAATGACAATGATGTGCCACTGAACACAACAGACAGGCAGTCATTCTTTACCCATCCTACACTCTGTGTCTTGAATTTAAATATAGTCAAACAAAGAAGGAACTGAAAGGGTTTGGGTGACCAGCCAGTGGTACAAAAGTGATCAGAATAAATTAGAAGAGGGACCTGAATATATACAAATTAATACTACTCATGCTGGTGCAAAACATTTCATATGGATTAAGAGACTGGCCTTCGTAGTCTTCAGCCATTAAGATGCTGTGCTTGTTTTAATGGGATTGGGAAAGGCATTGTCAAAATGTTTTTGCTTCGCTTTCAATTCTTCTCATATTTTATCTGAGGAGGAGCCTCCAAATTTGGTGCAAATTTCACTTTGGGATGCATGCAATATCCCTCCAAAATTTAGCTACTCTTCTTGAAACTTCTAGAAATTATTCTGATGTTTCCTATCAGAAGGAACCTCCAAATTCACTTTGAACTTAAATGTCGGAGATTCACATCTGGAATTTGTAGATGTACAGGTGAAACTCGGAAAATTAGAATATTGTGCAAAAGTCCATTAATTTCAATAATGCAAATTGAAAGGTGAAACTGATATATGAGACAGATGCATTACATGCAAAGCGAGATAAGTCAAGCCTTAATTTGTTATAATTGTGATGATCATGGCATACAGCTCATGAAAACCCCAAATCCACAATCCCAGAAAATTAGAATATTACATGGAACCAAGAAGACAAGGATTGAAGAATAGAACAATATCGGACCTCTGAAAAGTATAAGCATGCATATGTATTCAGTACTTGGTTTGGGCCCCTTTTGCAGCAATTACTGCCTCAATGTGGCGTGGCATGGATGCTATCAGCCTGTGGCACTGATGAGGTGTTATGGAAGACCAGGATGCTTCATTAGCGGCCTTCAGCTCTTCTGCATTGTTTGGTCTCATGTCTCTCATCCTTCTCTTGGCAATGCCCCATAGATTCTCTATGGGGTCAGGTCAGGCGAGTTTGCTGGCCAATCAAGCACAGTACACTGTATACTTTTTGGAGGTCCGATATTGTTCTATTCTACAATCCTTGTCTTCTTGGTTCCATGTAATATTCTAATTTTCTGGAATTGTGGATTTGGGGTTTTCATGAGCTGTACGCCATGATCATCACAATTATAACAAATTAAGGCTTGACTTATCTCACTTTGCATGTAATGCGTCTGTCTCATATATCAGTTTCACCTTTTAATTTGCATTACTGAAATTAATGGACTTTTGCACGATATTCTAATTTTCCGAGTTTCACCTGTAAGACATTTGCCACATTCAGTGATCACCTAAGGCTGTGATGATCATCCCAGAGACGTTTTGCAACCCTTATCAAAACTCTGGTGGCTTCCTTTGATATTCCTTTGATGTTTCAACTGACAAGAAGCCCTTGCCCAATTTTATTTCAAATTTCATTTTTGGCAAAATTTTCTTGGCAATTCTAATTGATTAAAGTATGGAAATGAATGATAGCTTTGCCAAGTAAAACAACTGGCGGAAAAGCTATGAGTTCCAACCTCAACTAGTAAGCAGTTACATTATTCTTAATGGAATTCCACATTAATTCAGTATGTCAGTTCTTTAAAAATGTCATTCATTTATACACAACTAGCTACTCTAATTGGCTACTCTAAGAACATTGCATGGCTCAGCTTCAGGCATAAGTTTGTCCTAGAAAAAGAGAAAGAAGCTGATGCAAAGTGATATGTGCACAACTGTGTCTCTTCTACTGATAATAGTTCCCAATTTCCTTCTCTTATCCCTAAAGCTGCACAGTGCTGTAGTTACAGGATGTCATATCTGATACATGTTTTATTCAGGATAGCATATATGTTGGGATTTGTTTGGAGGTTATTGCCCACTTTTGAGAAATGAAAACAAAATTCTATCCAATAGGAGCCATTTCCCCAGCTGATGTTATTTGGCAGAGCTGTGCTGTATTCAATTGAGCTATTTTGATTTCACACCCGCTATGGAACTGGTTTTGTGAATCCTACAGGTCTGGTGAGAATTCACTCTCATTCTTCTTTAGCTTCTCCTGCTCTGTAACCTTTGTGCCTAATTCGGAAGAGCGTGCCCTTCTCTGCAACACCGGCTTTTTGTGCCGTCTAATGAGGTACAGAATTAATTATTGATGGAGCTCTACTGGTGCCCAGCAGATGTAGAAGAAAGACAAGGTTTCTGCCCGGATGGATTTGGTCCCCCCCCCGACAGAGTTTGATGGATATCACAATGAAACATTTTTTTGTTTTTCCTGGCAGGAGGGAGAATAGAAGCGAGAAGAAAACTGCCCCCCGCTTTAAAGGATGCTTCTTCTAAAGGAGAATTATCTAACAGCATCTATCACACATAATATCATAGTAATTAAAACCCTGACTTTGGATCTCAAAGTTGATACATCTCTTCAGATTTCAAAATTGATATGTTTATTCCCCTCCTGTTCTTGAAAAACAAGAAGTTTGGGTAACTTTTGCTAAGTGGGCAAGGCAACGAGGTTGATTGTAAAAACTTGGTTTTATTTGCAAAGGTTCAGGCAGATATTGTAGGGGTGTAGGTACAAGTACATAGTACAGGTGGCCCTCGTTATCCATGGTCCCAGCACCTGTGGCTTTACTTATCTGTGGTTGGGTCATATGAACCCAGTTTCTTTATTTGCGGTCTGAAAATAGGGTTATTTTCACCTATCCGTGGTTCTTGAGTGGCTGGAAATTACTTCTGACAAAATTTCCTGCTGCCATTTTGTGGCTCTTTTCTGTTGAGAAAATGCTGTGTGTGTGTGTGTGTGTGTGTGTGTGTGTGTGTATTTAACACATTTATATACCACCCTATATAAAATCTTAGGGTGGTTTACAATCTAAACAAATGGCAGCTAAAACACAAAAATCATATAAAACAGATTATAATTACTGTAAATAAAACTTGAAAACTTGAAAACATCAAAAACTAAAAGCCTGATTAAACAGGTGCGTACATTGTCTGTGCTCTTCTCTATACAGTACATTTGTCCATTTGAAAGTATCCATGTACTGGTTTAGGGGTGGAGGTCACTATGTTTGTCTCCTTCTCACTTGCTGTCCTGATTTCAAACTGAGAGGCTCTCCCTCTCCCTGCATAAGAGACGTTTAGTCTGTTTGATAGTAATAAATATCAAACTCTTATTTCTCAATTAAAGTTGCTTCCAGTATAATTTCTTATAGAGGATAAGTGATATTTCTCCAACACAATTTGTGTACAGTGTAACACACCTAGACCAGCTATTCACAGAAAAACATGTGCATGTACAAACACCTTTATATACTTTCAGACATTGTAATGCCTGAACATGACTTGTGTCTAGTGTGCATCATGCTAGGTGGCCAGATTTGGCTTTTAAAAAGCCAAATTCTGGCTTATGGCCCATTTGACTCATGAGTATACCCCTTAGGTTCTGGCAACCCTCAGGCCACACAATTTGCTTCCCATTATATTTTACCGTTTCCACCCAGCTATTTTTCATCATGGCGTCATATACCCAATGGCTTTCCTTACCCACAGCCATCATGCCTTGCCTGATCCACAGCTACTCATGTATCAAAGGTATGTGTGTAAAGGAATATGTAATTTTTACAGATGTGGAGGTGTTATGTTTAGCTGTGTATCCTTTTAAGAATTTGAAACAGATTCGGCCATGAGGAGTTAATTCTATATTCATGCAGTGCCTAATTTTAAATTGCAGTGTGAACAATACAGTTAATTCTTTTTCTCACTGAAATCAATGGGAGGCGTGGTACATTTAACTTCAGTTGAAAAAATTCTGGGCCCTCTCTCTCTCTCTCTCTCTCTCTTTCAAAGACTGCATGCATTTCACAGAACTTCAGGGTTTTATTCCCCCACAACCTGTCGGATATCTTTTCTTCTTCTTTTTCAGTACACAGACTTTCCACAATTCTTAGCCCATTATTACTTTCCCTCTCTGCCCTCATCTTTCTTTTTTTTGTAGCAAAAAGCGAGGTGCTGCAAAGAATGAAGCAGAGGGTTTCCAAGGACTGAAGAAGCAGAACCCATTTGTGGTGGAAACAGAAATAGAATGTTTGAGTCTGCGTAGTGATGGCTAATGCATAACGAGTGCCATGATCACACACTGTAGGCTGCTCCGTAAAATCTTTTCCCTAGATGTATAATGGCATTATCTTTTTCTTTCTAGAGACCAAAATAGCAAAAGGGGAGAAGCACACTGATTTCACTGCTGAAAGAATGCAATCCACCTCTAAACCACTCTATTTTTGTATTCCATGTAAAATAGATCCCATTTATCTCTGTAAATGCAGCGGTTTTCTTTATTCTGTCTACTCTGATTTGACATCATTTTTTCCAGGATGCCTGATACTGTTTCTTTCCTCTATGAACTGATTCACACAAACATTTTTGCATCACTCGATGGCTGCACTGCCAAAAGGTGTCATCCATATGTGAATGACCATCTCAGACCCATGTGTGAATCAGCCACTACCACAGATATAATTTTCATATCATAGCAGCACTTTATAATAGAGTCACTTTATACATTCAGCTAGCATTTATCAGGCCTGATTCAGACATGCATACGTGCATGCACATCACTTGTTTGCTTAGCACTCAATAACTGTACACTGGCAGCTGAATGTATAAACTAACTCCATTGAAAAGCACTGTGTGTAAGGGGATATGAGCATTCTTAAACTAAAGTAGGATTGCAGTGTTTGACCTGTGACCACTCATTCACACATGCAAGACACCAAGATTCTGCTGCATTTATTTTTTTGCTGAACAGCTGATATTTGACAGGTCTGACTAGTAATGTGTTTTGTTTCTGTTGGGCTCCACCCTACCATCAGCCTCACCCCTGACTTCCCAGATTTGGTTCCACTGCTGGCATACTAGATTGTGCCCTGGCTTCACCCCATTCCACTAGGTTCTGCTTTGGCTCTATCCGTGGTTCTGTGCACTGGTCCCAGTATCTTAAAAAGCAAACGCTGGCAACACTGTATTTGTAAGAAGTCTACATTGCTGTATTCACAAGTGAAAGAAGCCTGAGAACAGGCAACTCCATGTACTGCAGAGCTTTTCTGTACTTTATCCAAACAACATCTTGTGCCACGTTGTAAGCTTCTGTTTCCACTCTTCTGAATCTGAAAAACAGCACGCTGTTAAGTGCATGCAGCTGCTGCTTAGAATAAGAAGAGGGGGAAAAAAGAATCCTTCAATGCATAAAGGTATTCGCTGCAGTGGTCAATATTGCTAATTAATCTAAAAACCTTGCAGCCTTTTCCTCCCAGAATCGTGTCTTACCTCCTCCATCCTTAAGGTTTGTACATGATGGAGCATCTAGCTCTCCTCAATATTATTGAAAACGATATTCCAGAAGAAATTTCTAGAGGGCTCACGTAAACATCCAGAATTGTTATGTGGTCATGTTATTCTGGACTCATGCACATGTAATGTAATGCAGAAGCAGCATTGCCTCCAGTGAAATGAGAGATTCCTCATGTGTGATGAGGATGGAAGCTCCTCCTGAGTGGACCACTCTCTCATTAGAGAGTGGAAGGCCATGGGGATACCCCTTCACAAGTAATGAGAAAAACCATCTGGGAGGACAGGGGGGTTGGGAAGAATCACTAATAATGTTTGACATAATCCCTTCTCCCTTGGACCTCACTCTCACAAGAGTGTTAGGCCATGGAGACATGCATGCAAGCCGGATGGCTGACGCCGCCCAGCCTGTTTGCTCCACACCATCAAGCCATGGGGATGGCAACAGCCCAGCAACAGCTCTCCCTGTCTTGACAACTGCCAGGAAAATGCAGGCCCTCCACCCATTTGAACATCTCCATCTTTATTTTTGCCCAGAATGGAGATCCCATTCTCCTAGGATGACAGATAACCAGGGCTCCCCTCTCCCATGATGCCTCATTGTGGCATATCTGTATATGCTGCAATACTGGTTCAAACCTGGAAAATTTGAATGAGAGTTAAAATCTGTCCCTGGTCCCAGTGTTTCCCCAGTCTGCCCACCTGGCAATGCCCAGAGACATGGAGTGCCAAATCCCCCTTTGGGTGCGTCAAAGGCTTTCCTGGAGAGGAGGGGGTCACTGTGCAAAAGTTCTATAATTAGAGAGAATGGGAACTCCACACAAGTGGATCCCCCATTTTTTGGATGGTTTAACTCATGAGTGTACTATCCAATGGAAGACTAAAGGTTTTTGAGCCAATGTCTTCTCCAGGAAACCGTTCAAAAAATGAGAGGGCTAATCCCCGGGTGGCAAGCTGACACAGGGGCAGGAGTAAGGTTTGGTCTCCATGGAATGCTTTGCTGGGGTGAGCCATTGCAAGAGCATCCTTGGTCACATTAGGCCAGACCCCCCAGGATCCTTTGCCCTCCCTCATATACATATCCCCCATATATATCCTCCTCCTAGAAAGTCATCATGTTCCCTTCTTGGATTAACTGAAAAAAATAGTGCCCCTCAGCATCCCCCCACTGCAAGGATCTGTGCTTGCGTGAGACTATTTTGCTGTGGGGCTTTTAAGAGGGTGGTGGTGCAATCGCTGTCATATGAATGGCTCACATGGCATTTAAAGGGATGTAAACACCCTTTCCCTGCTGAGGGTGGGCTGACCATTCTGAAAAGGCAGGATCGTGCTCAGCATACCCCCTTGAAGATTGTGGCCAATGGCTCCTGCCCTCCTGATGTTCTGATGCCTTGCCCACCGTCTGGTGACATGAGTGCTACAGAGCTTGCTAGGACGCAGACTCAGCAGACTAGGAAGAGGGAGGGGCTCCCCTGCCCTGAAAAGAGAGATTGCCAGGTTGCAGTTGGACGAACATCCACAATGCGATTCATGGTTAGAAAAATTAACTGCATGTTCAGCAACCTCCGGTTTCACATTTCATGCAAATGCATCCATAGTGTCAATTCCAACACTCACAACTACACTATTAAAAAAAGAAAATATAAACAGAAGTGAAATGTTTGCATCCAGAGTTCCTAAGTCAATCTGGTGGTTACTCCTGGTCTGTTTGCATCTGTTTTAAACAGACACAGTCAAATGCCACAAAAATAGAGTACATGATATAACCTTCAGTCAGTTTCCAAGTTGCTGCTTACTTTGCAATTCCTGTCTTCATTATTAAATACTATTTCTATTCCAGAATTTATGATGAATATTTAAATACTGCTTTTCAACCAAAGTTCCCAAAGCAGTTTACATAGATAGATAGATAGATAGATAGATAGATAGATAGATAGATAGATAGATAGATAGAAAGAAATAAAATGCCTCCCTGTCCCCAAAGGGCTCAGAATCTAAAAAATAAACATGATAGACACCAACAACAGCCACTGGAGGGATGCTATGCTGGGGGTGGAGAGGGCCTGTTGCTCTCCCCCTGCTACATAAAGAGAATCATCACTTTTAAAAGGTGCCTCTTTGCTCAATTAGCAGGGGGTTAGCTCAGTTGTATTATAGATCCTTGGCCAGCAAATAATTCATAACAGAACATTAATTAGTTATCATCATCATCATCATCATCATCATCATCACTATTGTTACTATTGTTATTTTTCCATCACTTTACCATAAATTTGATGCCTAAAAGTTCAAAGAATGGGTTGAGTCCACTGAAAATTGTTGTGTGTTAGGGCATATGCAAAAATCCTTCAAATTGTAGTATAATTGCAGTGTTTGATCTGTGAGAGTTCATTCTGCAAAAGCACTTGCAGAAGAACCTGGTATGTGACCACGGTGTGGGAGAATTAGCATTCCCCTGTGCCATTTTTCCAGCCAAAATCTTAACTGTGCTGCCCACAAAGCTGCTGTTTGCCTATGAAATATTTGCTGCAAACATAGTCTATTACAAACCAAATTCACAGCACCTGGAAGGCATTTTTCACAGCAGCACCCATGGGGGCATTTTCAAATCCACAGCCCCTGTGGGGGCTTTTTCTTTTCTTTTCTTTTCTTTCTTTCTTTCTTTCTTTTTGCTGATCTGCCATCTTCTTTCAAAATGGCAGTCACTCAAAGTATAGAAGCACCCCTTTGTAACCCATGTGCTGACAGGTGGAAACCAGATTCACAGCACATGGGAGGAGGTCCTAGGTAAGATTCACCATGTTAAAAGAAGATGAATGTAGGCTCCATTTGTTCTGCTTAAGATCTCTGATGCTACCAATGCCATGGAAAAACTCTTCAGTGGGCCTTCTACCTGGTAACCTGAGCAATTTGGTACACAAATTGGCTTGATTTCCTTTTCTTTCTTCATCTCTTTTCCTTTAGTATCATGTTGATTAGATTTTAACCTTGCAGGCAAGGCCTGTGCTCTCTTTAATTTTTATACAGTGATTAGAACATTTCAGCACTTTATAATTAAATCCATAATGACACATAAATATCTTAGATCTTTGTTAACCCTATGTTGCATGATAATGTCCATTGCATGTTAAAGTCTCAAGCTGGAGATGTTGATGCAAGTCCACATAAATGTTTAAATGGGTAAAATAACACAAACTGTCACATGATAAAACAAACTATTCACATGTTATGTGTACCCCCACACACATACTGTCTGTGTACATTGCACACACAAACAAATCACTGTACACACAAACAAATCACACAAACAAATCATTGTACACACCAACAAATCTGTACACATATGCTATTAACACATTACATTCAACACAATTACAGTAGTGCTATTCCTATCGGTACCCTGCATGTGGGGGCTGGTATTCAGGTTCATTTTTAAAAGTGAACACAAGCACAGTTATTTACACACAAACATGCACGTGTGTACAGACATTTGAACTCACATCCAAAGACAACCACAGAGCTCTGTGATCATCAGGAGTCAACACCAAGTCAATGGCACACTTTACCTTTTGCAAAATATCTAAATAGGGATTTTATTAAATACTAATTTAAGACAAGGGAACTACTCATCATTTTGATAGAAGGGGATATAGAGAAGGAGTAACTACTAGGGATGTGTTAGCTGACTTGAATCAAATCAGTTTGAATTAAACCGGTCTGGTTCAGCTGGTCCAAGTTTGAACCAGCCCAGCGCAAGGGTTTTAGAGCCAAGGGTTCAGTCCTTGGTATCTCCATGAAGGGCTTGGGAAAACATCCTCCCTGAAACCTTAGAGAGCTGCTGAAAATCAGTGTAAACAGTATTGAGCTAGATGGACCAATGGTGTGACTTGGTATAAGGCAGCTTCCTGTGTTGCAGTATCAGGGGAAGCATTTATAATATCTACCAGGCCTTCTACAACAAGCCTCCTTTCCAATAGTATAAGCCATGTCAGATAAGGTTCAAGAGAACAGGTGGTAGGCCACACTGATCCAAGCAGCTCGTCCATGTCCTCAGGAGTCACAAACTGGAACTGATCCAACCTAACCACACAAGAGGAGTCGCTGGATACCTCTGCATCAGACTCTGCAGTAACTGTGGGGTCTGAATCTAAGTTGGCCAAATATGAGAGATTTGATCCACACACAAAACCATTAACAACATCACAGTGGGTGATTCAAGAGAGGGAAGGGCATGTACTATCCCTCTCACAACCCTGAACAACTCCACTGGATGTGAGCTTGTGGATGCAATATGGGCAGAAAAGAATCACTTCTTTGTCACACGTATCACCTGAGCATCGATCTTCAAATGTGCTCTATGATGTGATCTGCTGGGTTAAAAGTCGAATCTTTTTCCACTTGCACTCCAGTAGTCTACCTCACCACTTCAGCCCCCGTAGATGTTTCGTATAACAAGGGACCAATTTTGAAGCAGGATGGAGAGGACGCTTAGGAACAATCCTGTCTACCGCCCTGGTGAGTTGGCTGTTCCAATTCTCCACTAGGGCATCAACAGGATCAATGGCAGAGCCAACAATAAATCCTTTCAAGGTTTCTTGGAATCCTCTTGGATCCAGTAACCTTCTCAGGTGGACCATTCTAATTGGCCCATCACCCTGTGGATGTGAGACATGATTGTGAGTCCAACTTTAACCAGATGGTTATGGTTGGACCAGATGGTTAACCAGATGGTTAAGGTTGGACTCACAATCAAAACCCACCTCCACAGGGGTGAGGGGACTATTAGACTGGTCTGAGCTGCCCTGGAGAAATTGGTCCTGAAGTGAACTTCGAAGTCCCCCACCACCACAAGGCTGGGGGACTCCAAAGCCAAGCCTGAGACCAAGTCCAACCACTCTGTTAGGGACTCTGTTGGGCAGTGGGGTGATCGGTACACCAACAGAAGTCTCAGTCTATCCCTGGTCCCCAAACTTAAGTACACACATTCAATATGGTCAGTCACTTTGATAGAGATCCTGGTAAGGGAGATGTTGTTCTTATACACCACAGCCACTCCATTGCTCTGCCCACATCCTCTCACCTGCTCCTCAACAGAGTGCCCTGAAGGGAGAACCTGGGACCTGACTGGGCCACCAGCCTCCACCAACCAAATCTGTATGATACATACCAGGTCAGCCTTTTCATCCATAATCAGATCATGGATTATTTCTGATCTGGCATTACAAAGAAGCAAGGTGAGGCTCTGTGGGTAGTTGGCAATGCTCCCCGTGGTCAAAGAGCTGGCAGGACAGCCAGAAGGGGAAACAGCTAAATGATTTCCGATTTCCCTTCTCCTGTAATGGCCTGCTGACTTGCCAATATTACTTTTTCTGTTTCCCACCACCACTATTGAAATAGCCACCTCATAGTCAGTGGATACACTCCCACCTCCCCATCTCCAGGCAAACCCAGACACACTAAAAACACTCAGGAGTTAAAAGCAACAGAAGCTACTCACCCACCATGACCACACACACATAAATTCCAAGGCCAGTAAACCTGGCCCTCACCCTCATTATCCCACAAAGGGGTAACCCCCTTTGGTGGACCTTGTTCAGTGGCAACCCTGGCGAGCCCCCTGTCACAGGCAGTGTTCCTATACAGGCCCAGAAAGGTGGCTAGTCTGGGCAGATGGTTCTCAGGAACTGCTGACTCACCCTGGGCCCCAGTCCTGAACAGACTCCCCACCAGAGCGGCAGCATCCAGAGCCCCACAGGTCAGGGGGCACGCAGTAGGCAGCAAGTGGGCATGCTGGCTGGCAGGCAGCAGATGGACAGCATTGCAGTCTCTCACCTCTGGGAAGCAGCCATCTGGGAAGCCAGTGTTCTGGTGTCGTCCTCCTTGTAGGGCTTCTGTCATATCACTCTGCCCTTCATCTGCATAGCCCATCCCATTCTCCATTGTGCCAGAATGTTGTGAAAGAACCTTTTTGACAGATAGGCAGAGGAACAGACTGAATGCGCAAACTAACTGTATAAGAAATACATCTGTATGCAACCTAGGAATTGATTCAGACAATCCACACCTACACTGGGAAATTAACAAAGAGAACATTTCTCCTATAGGCTCTTTTTGTTGTGGCGTACTGAAAAGCCATCATAAGAGAAATCTAACATAGGGTGGAATCTTCAAGTGTTATAAAGCCACCAGATGACTGCAATCACTACTGTACAAATGTCTCCCTGCTCACAGTTCTTACATGTGTGTTCAGAATGAGACTGAAATGTGTTTGTTTAAATTTGGTCATGTAGATCTAAGCATTTGGGTTGCCGGTACCTAGAGACTGCTATCAAAGGTGCAGTTGTGCCTGCAATTGCAACATGGCAGGGAGACATTTGGCAGATACAGGGCCACTTATTACAACACTGCAGTGTGACGAGAGAAGCTAAACAAGCCAAACTTCTTATTGTCTCACAGCTTTTTAAGGCACAGAAATGTGTGCTTACTATAGATCCTGAATCAGAATTGCCCTTGTTTTCTTCATTAGGACTCAATCTGTGTTTGGGAATCAAAGTGTTCAATCCACCCAGCACCCACATATACACACCAAGCCATCTATTACCCCAGCATTAGTACCAATGCACCAGAAAGTGCCCCAGATCTACACTGGTGGTAATGCTCTAAGATCTGGCTGAACTACTCTGAGGTTGTCACTCTAGGACAGGAGTATCAAAGTGCAGCCCTCCAGTTGCTTTTAGCCTACAACTTCCATCACCCCTAGTCACTGTGACAAATAGCCGAGGATGATGGGAGTTGTAGGCCAACATCTTCAGAAGGGATTCAGTTTGATGCTCCTGCTCTAGGATTTCATTGGAACTCGACTGCTTTAGCAGACTCTGTTCCTGAAACCGCTGACAACCAGAGGTCTATGCAAGAGAACCATTGTAGGGAGAGGGACTTCAGTCCACCCAGCATTCTTCCCACAGTCCATCTATCATCTATAATATTACTGATTCCTCTCCAACATTTGTGGAACGCATGATTCTGCACCCCACTCACTCCCCAGTAGATCGAGTTTTAGAAGATATAAAATGTATTCTGTGCATTCTGGACACTGGATTCTGTGCATTCTGGACATGTGTCTATGGATTCTGTGCATTCTGGACACTGAGTAAAAGCATGTGTCTAACTGTTTGTTTTTTAAACACTTGCAGTTTGGATAGGAAATTCATACAAATCCATGGAAATAATACATATTATTTTTGATGGCATTAAAAAAAAGAAAAAAAGTTCCCAGGATTTTTAAAAGAAAATTGTGGAATGGATATTAAGGGAAACTGTATGAAGTTAGCATGGAATAGAAATGGAGAGTTTCATGCATCTCTATTACGCCAGAACTTATGCAGTGGGCACTTTACCAGACCTACACTGAGAAAAATGATGATTTGTTCACAAAAGCAACTCATGCTTTGATCTCTCTTTGCAGATGTTTTCAGAGTTGTGTTCAAAGGATACCTGGGATTCTTTGGGAGTTTATCTGGGTTTCTTCAATGAAAAGATCATAATGGTGGACAAGCTTCCATGACAGATAGCATGTCCACACACCACTGATCTTCCCCTACAATGTGCATCATAAGGGAGAGCTGGGTTGTGTGTTCAAGCTGTACTCTCCGTTCACATGGACAATGGACAAGGACTAACTGGCTTAACAACTGCCTTCTATGAACTGACCATGTGTCCTGGAATATGACCCAGAATCCTTTGCAGCATACAGAGATTCCTTAGCATACAAATTGATGCCGAACAACTTCTTAGAAGATAGAAAAGTTGAAAGCCACTTATGCTTCACACTTTAAAAAGCTTCTGAGAACATAGCATTAAGAATTTTAATTTAATGTACCTTCTTCAGTGTCAGGTCTGAGCCTGGCCTGGCCAACTAGATGCAATGTGACATTGGCTTGACCCCAGTTTGCTATGCCTAACTCTTTGAGCAGTATACTATGGCTGTCAGCTGATTAAGGATTTTTAAATTGATTAACTGCCTGGCTTTTAACCAATTAATCAACTCAATTTAATTAAATTTACATATTGCAAAACCTCAGTGAAGGGACCTTTTTAGAATCCTGAAGGATAAGGACAGCTTCTGTTACATGTGAGATAACTTATAATGTAATAAACTAAAGCTGCCATTCATTCTAAAAAAGAAAGGCAATTTTTGTCTTTTCCATCAAATTGGGGCGTATGATATACAGTATTCCCTACAATGGTAGCATGGCAGAGCAATAGATTCCAAAAATAAATGTGAGGGCCAGTGTTGTTATGGAAGATCCTAGTTTAAACAATAAATTGATGTTGGTTTCAATTGTGCATACATCAAGTTCAGTAGCCAGTTCTCATTTGCAAAAGGAAAGCCAAGTGATATTGAGAATGATGATCTGCCTGCCTGCCACATTGGATATTTCCCCCTCACATCCTTTTTCACATTCCTACCCCCTCCTTTTTGGAAACATCATAATAAATATAATGTTTGGCATTCCCTGCAGTGCTCTGACAATGAAAGGAAGAGGTTGGAAACTAGTGCAGCCCTCAGAAACACATCCCCTCCCCTTCTATATTTCAGTGAAACAAACAAAAGGCAATAATGATCCACATGAATAATTACATAATCAACTTTCAAAAAAGAATATATATTTTGTTTGTTTGTTTGTTTGTTTGTTTGTTTGTTTGTTACATTTATAAACTGCCCCATCCAGAGGCTCTGGGTAGTGTACAACTAGTTTTAAAAACATAAAAAACAAATATCATTTAAAACACACAACTTATAAAAATATAAAAACAATTTTAATACAATTTAAAACCAATTAAAATACTTACAAACAACTTTAAAAACCTTGGAAGGTAGGCCAAGCAAGTAAATCTTTAGGACTCTCTTAAAGGCCGACTAAGAGACTAAACTGCAGATATCTGCCGTGTGAGTATATTCCATAGGCCAGAAGCAGCTACAGAGAAAGCCTAGTTCCTAGTCACTACCAGATGTACTGGTGGTAACTGGAGACGGACTTCTCCAGATGACCTCAATGTGCAACGGGGATGATACAGAAGAAGACGCTTTCTAAGGTAGCTCCGACCCAAGCTGTACAGGGCTTTATAGGTAATAACACTTTGTATTTTGCCTGGAAACATTTTGGCAGCCAGTGCAACTGTTTCAAAACAAGCATAATATCATGTCTCCAGGTTGCCCCATAGACCAGTTGAGCTGCCGCATTTTGAACTAATTGAAGTTTCTGAACTACGTACAAAGGCAGCCCCACACAGAGTGCATCGCAATAGTCAAGCCTGGAGATTACCCGTGGATGCACCACTGTTTTGAGATCATTCTCTTCAAGGAACGAACACAAATCAGCTGAAGTTGATGGAAAGTAACATAGCCTCCACCTGAGATACCAGGGTAAGACCTGGATCCAAGAGCACTCCCAAGCTGCGTACCTGTTCCTTCTGAGGAAGTGTAACCCCATCCAGCACAGGAAGCTCTAACTCATCCCTCAAATTCTGTTCCCCTGCAATGAGCACCTCCATCTTGCTTGGATTCAGTTTCAATTTGTTATCCCTCACCCAGCCCATTACTGCCTGTAGGCAAACATTTAGGGAATGAATGCCATTTCATGATGATGATGATGATGATGATGATGATGATGATGATGGTGATGATGATGATAAGGAACATAAGAACATAAGAACAGTCCTGCTGGATCAGGCCCAAGGACCATAGTCTAGCATCCTGTTTCACACAGTGGCCCACCAGATGCTGGAAGCCACAGGCAGGAGTTGAGGGCATGTCCTCTCTCCTGCTGTTACTCCCCTGCAACTGGTACTCAGAGGCATCCTGCCTTTGGTTGTCATCAGCATACTGCACCAAATCTCCTGATGACCTCACCCAGCAGTTTCATGTAGATATTTTAAAAAGCATTGGTGACAGAATGGAGCCCAGAGGGACTCCATATAATAGTTCCAATTCTGAAGAGAAACTGTCACCCAGCTCCACCATCTGGAATCTGCCTGAGAGATAGGAGCGGAACCTCTGCAAAGCAGTGCCCACTATCCCCAACTCCCCCAGGTGATCCAGAAGGATACCATGGTCAATGGTATGGAACACCGCTGAGAGATCCAAAAGAAGCAGTGGAGTCACACTCCCTTTGTCGATTCACTGTTACAAGTCATCCATCAGACTGACCAAGGCAGACTCAAGCCAGTTTGAAATAGGTGTAGATAATGGGTTTCCTATAAAACTGCCTGGAGCTCGTTAGCCACTAGGGGTGTGCAAACAGGTTTGGGTTGAACTGAACCACCTTCTGTTTTGTCTGACTTCGGACTGAACCCCAGGAGAAGTTTGCAATTTTTAAAGGCTTTTTTTTAAAGCACTTACACCCTCCGGGGAAGTTGTTTGAGGTGACAGAGAGGTCCGTGGAGGTTTCCCCTCCCCCCTGTCAGCCTCCCTCATGTGGCTAATCAGCCATTCAGCTGCTCTTTGATCCCCCACTCACGGAACACCACCCTGGTCTGAACAAAAGACCAAATCAGGTGTGTGGCCGGCAACATGAGTTGTTCCTGAAACTAGTTGGGATAGGCCCATAGTCATCATAGCCACTATGAACTCCTGAGCTGCACCAGACAAGTCAGCCTCACAATGGATATTGAAGTCCCCCAGCACCAAACATCTGGGTTATTCCAACACCAACTCCGAAACTAACTCTGTCAGATCAGTTAGGGAAAACACATGTTGAACTTGGGCCCTGGTAAGGGTGATGGTATTCTTATGGACCACAGCCATTTCACTACCACCCCCCCCCCCCCAGCCTGCTCCACAACAGAGTAGCCTGGTGGGAGAAGCTGGGCCCAAACTGGGCCACAAGCCTCCCACATCCAGATCTCAGTTATACAAGCCAGGTTGGCGTTCTCATCCATGAGCAAGTCATGGATGATTTCAGATACACACACACACACACGCACGCAAAATTTACAGCACTTACTATATAATTGGGTGGCGGGTGGGGGCGGTCTTCCAAGTATTCTTCTCATTAAACTGCAAACAGTTCATTAGACTGCAACCTGTTCATTAAAGACCAGATTGCTTTAAAACTTCTCTTTGCATTCCATCAAAAGAAAACCAATTCAAATGCCAAAAGGGAATACATTTATTCAAAGTTGAAGGTCAGGAGTGGATCTATTCTTCCAATGTTTTATTATTATTATTTATTTACACAGTCAGACAGGTGTTATTGACTGGTTTGTTTTATCCAGACATCGAGTCCTTCCCAAGGACCTGGGATGGCTGAATTTTATTATCAATGTTGTTGCTGTTGTTATAGATATCGTCGCAGAATATAGGCTGTTCCCAGTAAAATTGCTTTTTGTAATTGGCTGATGGTGATTTCTGTGGCCACTATGGTGTTTAGATGCTCTTCAAGTTGTTCTGGAATTGTGCCTAGGGCACCAATTACCACTGGGATTATTTTGGTCTTTTTCTGCCACAGCCTTTCCATTTCAATTTGTATATCTTTGTATTTTGTGATTTTTTCTATTTCTTTTTCTTCTATTCTGCTGTCCCCTGGTAATGCTATGTCGATTATTTTGACTTGTTTTTCTTTCTCCTCGACTACAGTTATATCTGGTGTATTGTGTCGCAGATGTTTGTCTGTTTTTAGTCGGAAGTCTCATAATGTTTTTGCATCTTCATTTTCTACCACTTTTTCAATTGTATGGTCCCACCAATTTTTGGCTACAGGGAGCTTGTATTTTTTGCAGATGTTCCAGTGTATCAGCCCTGCTACCTTGTCATGCCTTTGTTTGTAGTCAGTCTGTGCGATCTTTTTACCACAGCTGATTAGGTGGTCCACGGTTTCATCTGCTTCTTTACAAAGGCGGCACTTGCTGTTTGTTGTTGATTTTCCTACTTTTGCTCTTATTGCATTTGTTCTTAGTGCCTGTTCTTGTGCAGCCAAAATTAGACCCTCTGTTTCTTTCTTCAAGTTGCCATTCTTAAGCCATTGCCAGGTCTTGGTGATGTCTGATTTTCCACTTATATTGTGCAAATATTGACCATGCAGAGGCTTATTTCTCCATTTTTCTGCTCGGTTCTTGACTTGTTCTTTCTTGTAGGCCTGCTTTGTTTGATTGGTGTTGAATAGTTTCTTGTTATTGACCATTTGAAGTGCATCTTCTTCACTGTCCTTGATATATTCTTCAAGGCCTCTTTTCTCCTCCTCTACTGTTTGATGGACTTGCCGCATTCCTCCTCCACCTGAGCTGCGAGGGAGGTATAGCTTATCTACATCACTGCGGGAGTGCAGAGCATGATTGATGGTCATTATTTTCCTTACGAGCTGGAGTCTCTAGCTCTGCCTGGGTCCAGTCTATTATTCCTGCAGTGTATCTGATAATAGGTATAGCCCAGGTGTTTATGGCTTGTATGGTGTTCCTGCCATTGAGTTTGGACTTTAGGATTTTTCTAACTCTCCTGATGTATTTACTTCCAATTTTTCTTTTAACTTCAGTGTGTGCGATGTTATCAGCCTGGAGAATGCCCAAGTATTTGTAATGTTTTTTCTCTTCTGGCAGAGGTCTCCTCATGTGTCGCCGTGGCGCAGAGCCATGGCAGTACATGATCCAAAAACCCAGGTTAGCAGAGTGCTTGCTAGCCACCAGAGAACCACCAGGTGAGCCATCTGGTTCTCACGATGGGGAACCATCTTCAACTCGGTTTTTCCCCATCGAGAGAATAACCTCAGTCTCTGTAACTTTATTGTTACCCCTGCAGGGATCCTGCCCTCAATTTTTTATTTTCATAGACTTTTTTCTGCCAGTGGGGCAGGGAAGTAATCTAAATAAAGAGATTGCTTACTGAGTGTTACAGACACTAGGTCAGCTTGCTGAAGCTTTTAGATAGCATAATTTCCGGAACCTAGGCATTTTCAAGTTGACAGGTTTCTCCTTTTTCTCTGAACTTGATAATTCTTTTGCCAGGAAAGAGCACTCAGTATGGGGCTGCTAATGTTTTAAGAAGTAGCTTCTACCAACTTTCATTTTCCTCCTGGTGTCAGAATCTAATAATTAACCTTTGAAAATAAATGGCTTTTTCATGAGTTTAACCTAGGATTGAGACTACACTGCCAGGAAGTGCTTCAGATATGCAAGAGGCAAATGTACTAAGACTGTTGTCTCACAGATGGATATACGGTTTCAGGTAATGTTCATATTATGTTGTCCAAAATAATAAACCACCTCCAGAGCTGAGTTGTGAATGGATACAATACAGGTTGGGAACCTGTTTATCCAGCTAGAGAATGGTACTGAATACAGTGGAGCAGGGATTCCCTACCTTGGGTTTCCAAATCTTGTTTGAGCTCATATGTATCTGTGACTGCAGGCTGTCTTGTCCATTCTAACATTCTCTTAAAGATTGTGCCGTCAAGTCGGTGTTGACTCTTGGTGACCACAGAGCCATGTGGTTTTCTTGTAGAATACAGGAGTGGTTTACCATTGCCTTCCTCCGCCTCCAGCACCTTCCTATATCACTGCTGCCTGATATGGGTGACTACAAATATATATTTATTGGCACAGTCTGGGGAGCACACCAGTGGAGATTTGAACTAACAGCCTCTTGCTCTCTAGGCAAGTTGCTTCCCTGCATTCTCTTAGGGGTGACTAATCTGCCTTCACCGTCTCAAGGGAAAGGATGGAGCCATCATAAGGAGGAGATGTATCCTAACAATCTGGCACTGATGTTTCAACAAGACATTTCCAGGAGCTGCTTCTCACTCACCTGAATGGAATAGATAGTTCAAATTTTCCACCCTTTGCACACTTTTATATGCTCCAATATTCCCTATTTACTAGGCACATTTAGCAGTTCCTCCTTTTGCCTTTTGGACTGCTTTGCTAAAAGTTTCTGAGTTGCTATATTTGACTGTCTTTAACATATAGTCCTGGGGTCTGGCAGATGCATATACAGGGAGTCCCCAACTTACAAACGGGTTGTGTCCCAAACATTCTCTTGTAAGTTGGATGTTCACAACTCAGAACACATATAGTTCCTATGAGGGACAGGTTTTTTGTATGTGCAGGCTGGTGTTTGTAAGTTGAGGACTTCATTAATTTAATAGGTTATGGAGCTTTGTTTGTAAGTATGGGTCATTTGTAAGTTGAGTGTTTGTAAGTCGAGGAGTAGGTAAGTGCATAGTCATGGACACTAAGACACCATGTTGTGCATAACCTGCCATTTTGCATACTGCAGATGCTGAATTGTATTTGGAACAATTGAGAACATATTGTAGGACAAATGTGTTTTCTCGAGTGACTCTTAAAACCAAAGAACAAACACGTTATTTGCTTTTAATCAATGCAGGACAGAGTAAAAAAATATGAAATGAAGCATCTCTAAAAATGAAAAGAAAAGAAAGCAACTGCTGTAGTAGAGCCCACAGTAAGTGGCAATGTTGGTGGGAGAAACCTTAAGCCTAGGGTAACATCTCTATATGAGAATAAGGGTGTTTCACGCATGTCCTTGCTTTTACCTGTGAAACCTTAGAGCATATTCAATATATTTCAGACAGCATATTTTTTAAATGCTGGGGGAAATAGTGAGGCTCGACACATGATTGGTGTGTAGAGCCTAATAGGGTTTTATGTGGAGAGCGAGTCAAGCCTGTTCTCCCCACAGACAATCAGGGGGCTAGCCCTGGGGAGCCGGATCAGCCACCCACACGATTACCAGCTCTATCACGGAGCCTGTTGGGGCTGTGGAAATCAAGCGCATGGGGCATTCTGGGGAGACCACCAACACAGCGGATGCTTGTTTTAGCCTCCCGGTCAGTGGTCTCCTTGTGAGTCAGCATGGCACAGACCCGCCCGCACCAACTCACAATCACAGCTCAGGGGTTAGCGGAGTGCTCTCTCTGCTAACCTTGCGTTAGGGGAGGGGTATTTAGGCAGGCTAGCCGCCGCTCAACCACTGGGCTCGCCTTTGAGCCCAGTGGTTCTCATGACTGCTCGAAAGCGGGCTGGGCTCCCTTAGCCTACTTCTGAGCATTCTTGAGAATAGCCTCCGTATTTAATCAATGGCCAGGATCCAAGCATCTGTTTTAGGCATGTCTGAGGCCTTGGGAATCCCCAAATAGAAACTGTAACTTTTTAAAAACTCAGTGCTCTATCGCAAACCTCTCTCAATTTTCAATGCAGCTTTCTATGTAGCATAAAGGTGAAGACTGCTGCTGCTGCATTTTGAGAAACTCCAGACTTATGGAACTAGCCATGTGGTTCTATACAGCGATGTGGTTCTAAAACTTTCCTGTTCCTAATGCATAGAAAACCATAGACTGAGTTGGCTATTTTAAAGGATTCTACATTGTTTTGCCATTGTCCACTGGCAGTGGAAAACATTTCAGAATCCTTTAGTAGCCTAAAACACCCAAAATGCATCATCAGCCAATACTGAAACTTTTTCATCATATGCCACAAGTATTTCTGTCTCCATTACATCCACCTGTATTGAAAATTGGAATGCAAGCTACTCAGGGCAGAGATCTAAATGTAACTGTGACCAAATCTGTTCAGTGGCAAAATGAAGTGGTATGACTTTTCCTAGACTGTATCAATTTAAGCTGCGAGGGGATACATATTTGATATTTGCACTCCAAAAATACCTTCCCTGAACATGGAAAAATAACATGTCAGGAAGGAGGTTCAGCAGAACCTTTCACCTAAGTATTCCAGTTTTATATGTGCAAGGATTCTTTTTAACCTATGAAGGACTATCCGAGCATGCAGTTCCTGCTTACATCCTGTAGTAGTGCAATCCAAGAAAATTTTTTACTATTTGGTCTTCTGAATGTACAAATTGACCTTATGAAATTGGTTAACTTTTTGGGAGTTTTAATCAGGAGTTTCAGAAAACAATGAATTTGGTGTTTTTATCATTTTAATTGCCAAGCACCCAAGAAGACACAAGACACAGATTATTGGACCACAAGGGCCACAATTTTATTTAATTGCTTATTAAGTTCTAAAGAGCAGGAATTGGCTCACCACCCCATCCGGTGCGGTATCCCAAGGCACGCGCCAGCAGGGCGTGCTTGGCCTATGGCATAGGGTGACACACCTCAGCTCAAAGCAGCCCCGATGCTCTAGAGCAGGGGCTGCCCATTCTAGCCAGCCTAATGCCAGGCCTCAGCCATAGCAGCACCCCCTGGCAGCCGTTCAGCGACTCCGGGAAGTTTAGCCTGACCGAGTAGATCATCCAGAGCAGATCTCCCTGAGCCGTGCAGCCTCTAGAGAGTTGCCCTGTTGAACCTGAAGCCAAACGCTTACCTGAAGGTGCTCACTGGCCTCAAACGTCATTCCTGACTGCACCGAATCAGCCCAATTGTGACCAACAAAGTTAAACCTGACTACCCAGCTAACATCAGTACAGTCCAGAGCAGGCAAAAAAGGATGCACACCACGAGCCAATCAGGTGAGCACCCCAAAAATTCCTGCCCAGCCCCAAATGGCAACCAGCCCAAGCCTAGACTGTATTTCAGAGAGGGAGGGAGGGTGCCTGAACAGAGCAAACTGAGGCTGCAGACGTCGGAGCAATCCCAAAGTGGCTGAAGCTCCTCCCCTGCACGGGCTGGGTGGCCAACCAGGGCCCTCGAGGCCTCGTGCTCATTTCAAGGGGGCTGCGGCAAACTGGCCGCGCCGCCCATTCGGGTGGCGAGCAGCCCTATCGTTGTACATCTTCTTGGACAGCTTTTATTGGAAACCTAAGGAAACTTTTAAAGCCCAAGGTAAGGAAGAATATTTATTGCATTTTTATGTCACCTTTCCTCAAAGGAGCTCAAGGCAGTCCATGATCACCCCACCCCACCCCACCCCATCCCACCCACTTTTATTCTCACAATAACTCTGTGAGGTAGGCTAGATTTCAGATTTCTTTGAGACAAATAAACTGATGCAGGTGCCTATCCACTGTTTATAACCTGGATTTTAAAGTGAGCTTTAGGATGCTAGGCACTCAGTTTTACCAAGCTTGTGATGTCCACTTTTGAAATCAGCTAATCAGACCTTGTTACTGACCATGTTGGAAAGAGTAACCCTACTCAGTTACCCCTTGGTTTGCGACAATATTCACATGCACTTGATTTACCTAATTTATGATAGCTGCAGAAATTCTAACATAATAGATAATATTAAAATATTGTGTGTAGCCATGGAATTCCCCTCCCGGACTGAATGCTGCCCTTTGGCCATATGTAATGAACTCCCAGGGGCTTGAGAAACCTCCTGTGTATGACTGTAAGAGTAACAGGGTAGGGGGGAGTTCTCAAGCCCTTGGCAGGCTACAATATTTGGCCAGTAGGCTATTTTTGGCATGGTAGGTCACAAGTTCCACAAGCAGCTTTCTTAGAAAAGCTCTGTCAATCTAACGTCAATAGCAGTTGCCATGTGTAATAATTTTGTACTGACAAGCAGCTGGGGTGTGTGTGTGTGTGTGTTTTCTCAACCACTATAGATTGGTTTCCTAGATACCACCCTGATTATGTCAGTCCTGAATAAAAGAGTTACTGTGTGATTATTCCAGAAGAGGGTTAACAAGGAACTAGCTTTGATCAAATTATCCCTCTGTTGGATGTTTGGTATGAAGCTCTGAGCCAGATGAGCACTTGGCTGATGTGATAGCTCTAAGGCACTCATGTACTCCTCACTCTCCAGTCCTGTCATTAAAATGCCCTCATTTTTGCATTCACTGATCAACCACACGGAGCATTTTCTGGTGCCGTAAATGGAATGAAAGTGTCCGCTCTCAGTCGGATTCTAATTTCAAGGCAGCAATTCCTGCTGTTATTAGCATTCGCTGGCATATCCATTTCACTCTAGCTATGAGAACTCATGTTGCTGCTGATAACAATGGAGTCATTCCTCTTACTGCCATTTAGCTGAAGAAATCTTTTTTTCCCTATAGGAAGCCTGGACTGACGTTTTTACTATATATTCCAGTACTGAAAGATCTTCACTTTAATGTTTAACAACCACCATAATTTCCATACCATGCATGCAGTTGTATAGTTTCATATATTATGTACAGTCTCATATATTATGTTGATTTTACAGATTAGATTCCATATACCCACACTTGCCTTGGACTTTCAACTTTACATTGGGTTGGGCATGGATGTATCCCAGCAGAAATTCAACGGATGCAGCTTCCTCAATCACTTGCTACAGATGCCCATGTTGGATGTCTGCCTGGTGCTTCTATACAAGGCACAATCCTTCCTCAAAATGCCACCTTCTGTTGTATATGTCCTGACAGAAATTCATCATATGCTGTAACTGCACCTATTACTTCTCCAGTGAACCTTTCTTCCCCTCCCTATCCATAATGATGGCAATGGAAAAGCTTTCTTGGCCCTCAGCCTGAATGGAGGATGGAGGGAGGATCGCCAGGTTGTAGCTCTTCTGGCTTTGTGCCATATGTTTCACTGGATTTACCTAATATATTCCAAAGGAGAACAAGAAGATGGTGAAATAAGTTGTGACTGGTGATGTTGGGAGTTGTAGTTCAACAAGAGCTGGAAAGGCATGGTTGCCTATCCCTGCTTTAATGCATGCTGATACATTCCCTCCCCCAAAGTAACAGAAATGTAGGGTGCTTCTGAATTTTGTATTGTAGTTTAAAGAGAGAGAGAGAGAGAGAGAGAGAGAGAGAGAGAGAGAGAGAGTGTAGATAGATAGATAGATAGATAGATAGATAGATAGACAGATAGATAGATAGATACCTCTTTTGTTCAGATTTCTTTGAGATAAATAATTTGATACACTCTCCTTTCTGTTGCTTATAATTTGGATTTCAAAGTTTAGCTTTAGAACATGAGAACATAAGAACAGCCCTGCTGGATCAGGCCCAAGGCCCATCTAGTCCAGCATCTTGTTTCACACAGTGGCCCACCAGATGCCACTGGAAGCCTACAGGCAGGAGTTGAGGGCATGCCTTCTCTCCTGCTGTTACTCCCCTGCATTGGTATTCAGAGGCATCCTGCCTCTGAGGCTAGAGGTGGCCTGTAGCCCTCAGACTACTACCTTTCTTCTATGAAGTTATCCAAACCCCTCTTAAAACCATCCAAACAAGCAGCCAACACCACATTATCTTGTGGCTGATAATTCCACAAGTTGATTTAGAATAAGCCTGATAGGGTTGTTTTATCAAGCTTGTTTATCAAGCTTGTATCATCTACTAAATTTATCAACTATTTTGTTTGTTTGTTTATCATATTTATATACTGCCTGATATTTGTGTATACTGCCTGCTATATGTTAGCACACAATTTAAACTATTCATCTTTTGTTGAGTAATGTGATTTCCAGTATCTTGTGAAAGTTACCCTGGCAGCTACCAACAGATTCAACTACCCTTCTTTAGGTTTGAGGGCTGAGGACATTATCTCATCAATATAAAGCAATTATATAAATTCCATTGATTTCAGTGGGTGAGTTAAATATGTATTTAACAATTCTATTGAATGCAATGGGCCTGAGAAGTGCTTCGCTTTGACTGAATCGTGCCCTGTACTTCCCCCCATATCATTTAAAAGATAACTAATGGATTGAAAGGTAACCTTGAAGCCAGGATCTCCTCAATTATATCAATAACTGTACTCCAAAATTTCTTAGCTCTCTAAGAGCTAAACATAATTTGTTATGGCACTTTGGGATCTTGGGATTTTCCAAAGTTGCAATGAATACTTTCTTATTCTTAAATCAAATATCTGATTTATTTGATTTGAGTTGTTTGAGTGAGGTCTCGTATTCCTATGTGCACCATACAAATCTGCAAAACATTAGGAATCATCAGTAGCCAGTAAAATTGACATATGGGCCATAGAGGATGCCATTTTTCAGTTCTATAGCATACATAGGTATAGGCTGATCTACAGCATAGGTTCTAATTAGATACCAAATCCACATTCAATTACTTTTCTGTGTTGGTGAGCAATGCCTTTAAACCAGGCAAAGTCCTGGCAGCTGGCTGCCAGGTGGCCTGTGTACCTTTCGCTATGATTACATGTCATGGAAGTATTCTTTTTGTGGCATTTCTAATGACAGTTTGATTATGATGAGTGAATATGTTGTTTTTAAATATGTGCTTTACGATGTTCCGACTGTGGAACTCCCTCTCCAGGGAAACTTGCCAGAGTCTCAGCCATGGCATCTCTTGGAAGGGTTATAAAACCGTTCTTTTTGGAGGGTGCTTTCAGCCAGCTGGGTCCTGAGGGTTTTTTATGTGATGATTCCCCACCCAACCCAGTGTGATTACATTTTTGATATTTCTTACTTGGCTTGCACAGCCTGTGACCCAACTGCCAAATGTGTGTGGTGTTTCATCATGGACTTGATAATTGTCTTGCTTTTCGACCTGCCTGGGGCTGCAAAAAATTAAAAATAAAATAATAATAATGGGGAGCGGGGGAGCCAGCAACTTTCCCTTTGTGACTCAGTCTCTTAGCCTCTACACTCCATCAACCTCACTTGTCACTTGCACCAAATCTGTAGAATAGGCAGGGGTGGTGCCATACTTGGGTGTTGCTAAACCAACAGGAGTCACGTGATAGTAACAAAAATAACCAAACAACCCACCGTGACTAGAACAATCTAAAGAGGAGTACTCAGACCATCAACTTAACTTCCACAATAAATTTATCTGATAAACATATCAGAGCCAAAGTGGCTTACACACTGGATATGACAAAGTACATAAACTTATATAACAAGAAGTATTCCCCCAGATGTATGTTACAACTTCCCATATAGGGATAAACAGTTCTTATCCTGTAGATGTATTAGTTCACAGTAGAAGTGCAAATCCTGTGGAATCCAATGGGGAGGATGTTTCTCTTCTTAATTCAGTAATATGATGATACGCCTCCTTCTCCATATATTCCAAGTGGAGACAATCTGCGTAGTTTAATCTGACGCTTTCAAAGTCAAATCCATGTGCAGTACAGCAAACGATATGTGATATTACAGATTTTCTGGATATTAATCTGTTTCATAACTAATTGTTACTTCCTCAGATAAACCATTTTAAGTATAAGCAATGTATGCTTACATTCTGTTACCGGCCTTATCTTACTACGGTGTTTAGACTAATACGCCTGTGGAGACATTGCTATACTTGGGTGGGCAGGTTCAAAGAACCCAAGCCAGCCAGCTCTTAGTAGCTGCCTGGCTCGCCCCTTCCCTCAAGCTCTGACCATCCTCTTTTCCAGCTGACTTTGTTCTTGGCTGGGTGTTTTCTCAACCATTCAGATGGTTTTTCTGGGTGCTGAACATGCCCCTCTACATATGATATCAAATGCAGGGGCACAGCTGATATGTGTGAGGGGCCACCGGGGCGAACACGAGCCCTCTCTCTCTTAGCTATTTGCCTGAGTGTGGGGTGAAAGAAAATACTTTCTCCTATGCTTTTCCCTACCTTATGGAACCTTCTGCCCTGGGAGAACCAACTGGCAGCCTTTTGGGAGTTAGCAAAGTCTCAGGTTTTCAGGCTGGTTTTCCTGAGTTTATTTTATGCTTGCTTTTGCTTCTCTCTGCTTTTTTTTTTTCTGGTGCAGCAGAACTCTTTTGTTGTGTGTCTATACTGTAACATTGCAATCATTTTTTCCCATTGTTGTAATCGTAATCTGTCATGTTTCTTGTAAGAAAGGTGTGATTCAGATTTGTAAATGAATATCTAAATAGACAAACTGCAAGGAGACACACTGAATCAAGAATCAATAAAAAGAGTCACACACCCATATATGGGTTAAACATGCAAAGTGGATGGCCACAACTTGATTAAGTTTGACAAATACAAACATTCAAGATCAGGCTTCATCTAAGTAGCTGGATGACATGACAGCAAGCTGTAACCTCTTCCCATGAGGAACTGATTGGAAGCTTCCTGCTAGAGTTTGTTCCCCAGGCACAGACTAGGCCTAGACTACAGATCGCCCAGCATGAAAACTCATTTGAAAGAACAGCAGAGTGACACAACCAGCAAAAACCCAGCCATCCCCCTGCAGTTTGCCATGGTCACCATGGTCTTGCCCCAAAGCCAGGGGCGTAACGATAGGGGGGGCAGGGGGGGCACGTGCCCCAGGCGCCACTTGGCAGGGGGCGCCAAAAAGTGCCCCCGCCATCCCCTCCCTTTGTTGGAAAAAATTTTTTTTGTGATTTTTTTTGGTGATTTTTTTTTTTGTGTGTGCAGCAGTCCACAAAGAGCCCCCTCCCCAGCGCCCCCCCGCCCATTGCTTGGCTCCAGCGCTGGGCGCCACGGTGCAGGCGCCTAAAGTTTACAGTGCCTGCAGCGTCTGCAGCGGACCTCTTCATCTCTTCTTTCTTCATCAGATCACTCCGCTCACATCACTCCGCTCACTCCCCACCCCGCCCCGCCCCCAGTCGTGGGGTTTGGAGGGTGTAGAACAAAAACAAGCAAGCAAACAAAAGCACTAGAAATAAAGTTAACTTTATTCAAATTGCCGGTCATTGTTTTGTTTCTGTTTGCTGTGCAGCTCTTGCCATCCCGGAGAAAAGAAAGGAAAAGAAGCAGATCTGCTGATCAATCAAGCAGATCTGCTGTTCAGATCAAGCTGAACACTTGTTCTGTAATCGATTGCTGAGTCTGCTGAGCGGCTCTGCCCAAGCACAGACAACACGCTTCCCAGATCTCGATCTCTCTCTCCCAGGCTCAGGGTGTCTGGGTGAGATGTGTATAATGTGTGTGTGCGCATGCGAGAGAGTTTGCCGGATCGGTTTTTCGTGGTTTGACCAGGCTAACCCTGCTCTCTCTGAAGATGGAGGAAGTAAAAAACAGGATTACCCTTAGCTACAGATCCACTGCCTTAGTTTCCATAACCAACTGCAGTGCACAAAAACACAGTCATTAGGCACAGCAAAGAAAGAGAGAAAGGAAAAGGCTCATTAACAAAACAAAAAAGGGTGATGGAATTGATTTACTGGATGCACTGCTGAGGTAAATCTTTCTTGGGGTATTTCTTTTGCTTGGAGGCGGTGGCGGCGGGGTGGTGGTGGTGGTGGAGAGACAAGAACAGCTCTGCTTATCTATGCAAATGTTTCCTAGCGATCTCTATCTTGTGTGTATCGTATGGTATGTGTGTGCTTTGCAAAAGGGAGGGAGGCGGGGAGGAGGGTCTGCCACAGAGTAACGCGTAATTATGTAGCATCTCCTCTGGCTCCGCTCCCTCTGCCTCCTTTTAAAAGATTCTTTCTCCTTAAAAAAAAAAAATCTAGTTTTTTGGACCCCCGCCCGAGAAGATGCGGTGTTTTCCCTTTGCTTTTGGCTGGAGCTGTTGTGTGTTAAGCCTTCGCTGATTTTTGTGAGAGACGCACCGAAGTGCACTGGTGTGTGTGTGTGCGCGCACCAATTTAGTCCCGTGTGCTAAGAAGTACAGGTTTCAATGGGACTAACTCCCTAGCGCGGGCATGGAATCGAAGCCTTTTTTTAAAAAAATTGCCTGGTTATGGAGTTCAGTGAGGGGCTGGGAAAGTGTGCGCAAGATTGAAGCCTACATGAGGGGAGCCTATATCAGTGGAGCTTGCTTCCAAATGAGACAAAGAACCATAGCCTTAGTTTTGTAAATGGTATCGTAGACATGCAGAGTCAAAGGCATTCTCTCCACCTTCCCCTTTCCTTTAGTGGCATCCATGTGTTGAAGCCTCAGTGTAAGGGAATTGCTCGAAGAGGAGGCCAGTGGCAAAAAGGAAAGGGAAGGGAAAAAAGGAAAAGTTCAACTCATTTGCAAAACTATTCTCTGCTCAGAAGCTGGTTTCTTCTTCGCAAAGGGGAGCGGACAACACGCTCTTCCTCTCGGCCAAGTTAGGGATAGTCTCCAACACACAAAATGCATCCATAATTATCTCAGAACACACATATACTTCTCTGCAGAGTGAACAATCTGCCGCCATACAGGAAGAGACTCACAGTAAACAACTAACCAATCCACTTACATTGCAGAGGGCTGACTAACAGAGAAGGGTGGGGGGAGGAGTACTGTCAAGTTTGTGTGAAGTTATGAGACTGCCAATTACATTTGGTAATCAAGCTGAGAGTGTACATATGGTGTGTGTGTACATATGGTGTGTGTGTACACAAGCCTACTTCACAGGGTTGTTGTGAGGAAAAACCTAAGTATGTAGTGCACCACACACACTGGGCTACTTGGAGGGAGAGCGTGATATAAACTGGGGTGGGGGGGCACAATTTCAGTGCTTGCCCCGGGCACCGTTTTCCCTAGTTACGCCTCTGCCCAAAGCAAGAACTATCCGTTAAACAGCAGTTCTCTACAAGTTCCCAAACCCCAGCCCACAGCCTACCAGCCCTGCTTCATGTCATTCAGCAACTCTGTCAAGTTGTGACAATACAATAATAAAGAACCCCAACCCTGTTGGAACCCCCTGCACACACTCAATGGCCAATCAGAGTGAAGGTGGAATTCCCTCACTGTCCCCATAAAGGGCAATCAAGTAAAGGTGGAGGTATGGAAAACAGAAAAGGGGGCATGAGGGCATTGTGAGACTTCACCCTAATTCTTATGACTTCCCAGTTCCTACTGCTTATATATGGAGTGGACATCTAATCCTGAAATGGCTGCCCCATATCTACCAATTTTCTGGCCTCTCATACATACTTTTGTGAGATGATGTAATTGCTAGAAACAACTGATGGCTTCAGCCTAAGTCTCCTATGGCCCTTGCTGCAAACACCCACTCCCCAGCAACTGCTGAGGAGAAGGCTCCATTATCTTAATTTAGACTTTGGCTCCAGTTGAGTTAATGTGAGTTAACATTAAGTTCTGCTCAAAGCAACAGGTCTTATATTAACTATGGCTAGGGGTGTGCAAGATAGTTTTGTTTTGTTGCTTCGTTATTTTTTCTTGTTTAACATTTGGTTGGATTCAGTATTGCTGTATTGCAACTAACATCTGTTTCATGATGGATGGGAACCGTGTTTTGTCTTGCTGCCAAAAGGGCTTTGTTGCCCTGTTCAGTGTTGGATGGCCTTTTGGAGAGTGGGTGCCGCTGCGGGTAGAGCGGCAGAGCAGAGACAAGCAGGTAAGGAGCTGCTCACTTGCTTTTTAAGGGAGCCACTCCCCACCCCACCGCTGGCTGCCCCGAGCCCTTCATGCACATCCCTACAGCCAAGTCATGACCAAGTCCCACTGAAATAAATGAAACATGTTAGCTGTGATTAGTGGTGTATGTTCATTTTGGAACAAATAAAAAAATAAAAAAGAATAGAAAGGGACCCATTCAGCTCATTCAGAGCCTCTGTTTGTTTTTGAAATGAAAATCTGACTGCTCCCCACCAATGCTGGCTATGATTTTTGAGTGTCGCAACATCTAGGACACTGTGAGGAGTTGGGGGGACATGGCCACTGCCAGATTGGCCACAAAACTAGTTGTGCTCATCCTTTTCATTTTTAAACTGTTAAAAGGATGGGGTTACACTCCCCCAGAAGGAGCAGATGCTCAGCTTGGGAGTACTCCTGGACCCGGGCCTCACCCTGGTATCTCAGGTAGAGGCCGTGGCCAGAACTGCTTTCTATCAGCTTGGGCTGATTCGACAGCTGTGCCCATTACTCGAAGAGGATGACCTCAAAACAGTGGTGCATCAGCTGGTAACCTCCCAGCTTGACTATTGCAATGTGCTCTACATGGGGCTACCTTTGTACGTAGTCCAGAAACTTCAGTTAGTTCAGAATGCGGCAGCCAGATTGGTCTCTGGGGCAACCCGGAGAGATCGCATGATGCCTGTTTTGAAACAGTTACACTGGCTGCTGATATGTTTCCGGGCAAAATACAAAGTGCTGGTTATTATGAGCCCCTGGTGGCGCAGTAGTAAAACTGCCACCCTGTAACCAGAAGGTTACAAGTTCGATCTTGACCAGGGGCTCAAAGTTGACTCAGCCTTCCATCCTTCCGAGGTCGGTAAAATGAGTACCCAGAATGTTGGGGGCAATATGCTAAATCATTGTAAACCGCTTAGAGAGCTTCGGCTATAGAGCGGTATATAAATGTAAGTGCTATTGCTATTACCTTTAAAGCCCTGAAGGGCTTGGGTCTGAGAGCGCCTCCTTTTACATGATCCACACCACACGTTACGGTCATCTAGGGAGGTCCATCTCCAGTTACCACCAGTTTGTTTGGTGGTGACTCAGAGGTGGGCCTTCTCTGTAGCTGCTCCTGGGCTGTGGAATGCACTCCCAGCAGAAATCCACAATCTTAATTTTTTAATGACTTTCAAGAGAGCCCTTAAAACCCATCTGTTTGGCCTGGGCTTTCAGGGTTTTTAATTAGTTTTAATTGTTTTAATGTTAACCTGGTTTTCAGGGTTTTAATTGTTTTGATAGTTTAATTGTTTTTTAAGATGTTTTTAAATTGGTGTTTATATTTGTATTTCTGTTTTAATTGTTTTTAATGATTTCTGATTTTTAATTGTAAACCGCCCTGAGCCAGTTCGGAAGAGCAGTATAAAAATTGAATGAATGAATGAATGAATGAATGAATAAATATTGGGGGGATGACTGCCACTCTAGAAGATAAGCCCCTCCCCAGGTGCTGTTCCCTGCAACCTCCGCTGTGGCCCAGTGCGGCCTTTTGGGGAGTGGGTGCCACTGGCAGAAGAGCAGCGGGATGGGGACGAGCAGGTAAGAAGCTGCTTACCTTCTTTTAAAGGCAACTGCTCCCTGCCTCGCTGAGCCAGTTTGAACACCAACACCCAAGCCAGTTCAATGCTTCCAAGAGGATGCATCAAACTGGCTCATGCACATCCTTACTAGGCTGCTATGAAATTGACCTCTGCCAAGTTTCTGCCTAGACGTTGGGGGCACCATATTGCCAGAAATGTTTATCAGAGTGGCAATTCTTAAGATCAGAATCTAGGGTTCTTCCAAAATTTATTTTCGGAATGTGCACACTAAACTAATGAGTTTTAGCTCAGACCATTGTGATTTCACAAAACAAAGTATTATCTATTGGACAATATAACTTAGAGTGGATCAATGTTTGCTCACTTCTTTTAAATAGATTACATTGGTGAATTATTTAGCACAAACTAATTTTGTATTCAGGTCTAGCTGCCAAAAGATGCACACAGTGTGCAAATAAAAGATACACTGTATCATTCGACAAGATCTACCATGCAGGAAACACTAAAATGTACTTCAGATTTTGCATTCTAGTCAGTAGTTAACATGAGATGAAAATGTTGAATCCAAATGATGATTTTTGAAGAAGAATAAAATATTTTGGCATATGGTTCAAATCCTACCCACTTTTACTCATAAGTAATTAAAAATACAATGGCAGAAATTGATTAAAATCATGATATGCGGCAAACTCTAGCATTCATATACAGTGGTCCCTCTACTTACGAAATTAATCCATTCCGAATGCACATTTGTAAGTCGAAAAGTTCATAAGTCGAAAAGCGGTTTCCCATAGGAATGCATTGGGAATGGATTAATGCGTTCTGGAGCCTAGAAAAAAGACCCAGACCCCCAGTAAGGCTTGCAAACTGCACAGGAACATTTCTTTTCAAGAATAAACAGGCAGTAAACAGGCAGGCAAGTCAAGGAAACCGCATGTAAAATTCGTAAGTCGAGGAAACCCCATCTAAAAATTTGTAAGTCGAAAAAACCACATCTAAAACCGGATCTAAAACTGCCGTTTGTAACTCGAAAAATACTTATGTCGAGTAGTTCGTAAGTCGAGGGACCACTGTAATGCAAACTGGCTAAAGTAGCTACTACTATTAATGTGGGATGTCAAACATCTTGGGCCAATTCATGGGGGTTAATGAACACAAAGATAATGGATCATTATAGTTCTGCAACATATTTAATGTTAAATGAATCATTCATATCTGCATGCAAGGGGAAGGGCTTAAAGCAGATGTTAAAAATAATTCACATTTGTAAGCTCCAATGGAATATGCATTTGCTTTGTATGCAATACAAGTCATGTTTAATGTATTGTTTAATTGGCACTTTGATTGTGCAAACACATTGGGAGATTAAACCTGCAATTCTAGCAGTCATAGCATAGGCACAGCTGGAAGCGTTTTGAATATTTTTACTGTAGCCAGTCATCTGGTTGAACAGGCAGGTTGGTTTTAAATGGAAACATTGTTTGTCTCTTCCTTTGAATGTTGGCAGCTGGAGAAAGCTTCAAAGCGCCTCCATGCAGTTTTCTCCCACATGTATTATGGCTATCTAGCACTGTGCCTATAAAAGCTAAGTTCAAAACTTAGGATAACTGATTAAGTGAGAAGCCTGGAGTATTGCCTGGATTCTATCAAACTACTTCCTTGAAGGACCTGCTGATTATTTTTATTGTTATGTATAAGCTTCTTTTCCATAAAACCACTCAAAGGGTTCCAAATTATGTCTTTGAGGGGAATCAATGAGTGTTATCTAGAATGACCACCATATTTTGTAGAAAACATGTCCTGACAGACGTGTTCTTGGTACGACTTCTTTTTCTTCACGTGTGCTGGACCAGTATTGTCAACTGTGTATTGTATTGATAATGGTGTTCATTTGCTGCAAGTGAATCTACACCTGGGACTGTAGGACAGATCCAATCATTGCTCAGGGTTCGCAGTAACCCATTGTCACACATGTGATGGCCCCTGTAATGGTCATTGACCCCTGATGCTATCCCAGATTTAAAAGAGATATCATCATGTCTTTCCCCCACCTCTGCTTACTGTTCTGTCCTCCCTAATCACTTTACTATTCGTGATTTTATTTTTGTGGTCTGGTTCAGACAATTTGCACATCCTGCATTCTGCCCTGGAGCTCCCTTGCAGTTTTCATAAATGTATGGGGGGAGCATTTTGTTCAAACCATGCCTCATGTGCACTTTTAATTTATTATATATTTTTGAAGAATTCATTAGTTTGTATGAAATAAAGTAATACTTCCTTATGACCTACAGTTACCAAATTTCGCACACACAATCCTGCCACTTAAATTTTCTGTATGCACTACTTTTTACACCATGATATGCACTGTGGAAATTTAAATACATTTTTGTAGGTTTCTTGGAGAAAATTCTGGATTTCATAGTCCCCAATTACCTCCCAATTTGGATTTTCCCCCAGAGTGGTCAATGGGGAAATCAGGTTGGGTGGGGGCACCAAAAATCAGGGGATGGTCCTAGGGATTAGCTATTGGGCACATACATGGGGCTGGATGGCAGCAGGCAATGTATGCCATTTGAAACAGATTGGGTGATCCTGTTATATTGTGTAAATTTTAATACATATTTTTCAAAAGTCTAAGAATTGCCCAAACTGGCTTGTTTAAAGGCAGAGAACTACACAAACTTCTGGAATTGAAGCCTCACTCTTGGACTCTCATTCCATCCACACTTGGAGTATTCTGAAATGTGCCTTCATAAAAAACGGGAAACAGCACCCCTTATTATGCTAACTCTTAAATTTCTGAAATGGCTGAGCATAGAGTTCTGGAATTAGGCACAGAGATAGTCCTTGACTGCAGAACCCTGGAATGCTTTCCCCAAGGAAATGAATCAAACTATTAAAAAATTCTTTGAAACCATTTGGAAAACTGTTGAAGATAAAGATGCCAAAAAAGAGCAGCACATGAAGCACCACCGCACTTTTCAATGCAACCTTCAACATTTTAGGAAAGGCTGGGCAGCGATGGAGTGCTGGAACTGTGCAAAGCACTCTGTGCTTTGAGCACTTAGAGTTGGCAGCAGAGCCCAGAGAGTGTAGTGGTCAAACATTATAGTGCTGATGGCTGGAGCCTGGCCTCAGGCAGGCAGGCCGGCAGACAGCCTGGAAGATACTCAGAGGCACTTTGGCTTGGCACCATACTGCAGGCGGGCAGCATGGCATCCTGTGTTGGAGTGCACTCAGAATTGGTCGGTGGAGCCCAGGCAGATGCAGAGCAGTAGTGGTAGTGGTGCTAATGGTTGGAGCTTGGTGTCAGGCAGACAGGTATGGCTTTTGCATTTTTCTCAAGCTCCCCCCCCCGCTCCAAAATAAAATCATGAAAAATATACTAAAGAACAGGATTCTAACTACTTTATTGAACCCTGGGAGACAATCCCATCAAAACACATTGTGGGTGCCATTTTGTGAATTCCAAAATTACAACTTTTCCTAAATTAATTTTCATACTTTGAGATTAATACCAATTTTACTGATCCAATTTTTTTGAAGGGGAAGGAGAGTTCGATTCAGATCTTACTGATTTTTCTGATGCTGAACAATTTTGGATAAAATCCAAATTTTTGAATCTGTATTTACACAGGCTGAACAACTACTAAATTTTTCATGAACACCTCTGCCTCTTAAAGAAGCAGAATGCTTCACTTTTTATACCAGATGACTGGGGCCGTGTTTAAATAATGGGTGGGGGGGGAGTTAGCAAAAATTCTGAATCAATAAACATATTTTAACTGTTACTGTTCTCAATAGATTTTTAGCACTCAATAATCAGATCAATAATTCCAAAACAACATAATCCCCAAGAAAAGCAGATTTTTCTCAGATTCAAATTCACCATATATTGTCAATATTCAATAAAATGAATAATGCTTGAAATTGAAATTCTAGAAATTTCAAACTGCTTTTGTACTTCCCTTTTGTAAGTACATTAATAGAAACTAGCTGGGCTGGGTGCAGAGCAGCATCTGCACCTCTGGCTGGCCCACCCACCGCCACTGTCCCCTCACCCCACCCCCACCCCCCACCGCTACCACCACCACCACGCAGGCAGGCCTGCGTTTCTGGATGGATGAATGGCCGTAAATCCTCCCATGCAATTATGAAAATTGTAACATTGCACCAGGAGGGGGAGGACTGTTACTAATTGCACGTGAGCAGAGGCAACTCAGATGTTTCATCCCAACTGGCCCTGTGTTTGTTTTATTACACAAATTCCCCTTTCTATTTACATTCCACATTTTCTTCCCCTCATTTTTAGTCTTTTGCTTCCCCATTCTTCTTTTGGGTCCAATTGCTTTCTCTGGAAAAAGAACTATATAAGTTGGGTCTTCTCAGGAGACAACGCTAACAACCCCTGCTAACTGGGCAAAGAGGTACCTTTTACCGTGGTGATTCTCTTTTTTTAGCAGGGGGAGAGTAACTGGCCCTATCCTCCCCCAGCACAGTACTTCCAGTGACTGTTGCTGCTGTCTATCTTCTGTTTCTTTTTAGATTGTGAGCCCTTTGGGCACAGGGATCCATCTTATTTATTTATTATTTCTCTGTGTAAACCACCCTGAGCCATTTTTGGAAGGGTGGTGTAGAAATCGAATAAACAAACAAACAAACAAACAAACAAACAAACATCTTTTAGCTCTAGGCTAAAATCTATTTATTCATAATAAATTTATGAATTATTACATGTATATCTCATCCTGGCATGCACAATTCTTTGCCATTCCATTTTATTTCCACATTTCACCATTTTATTTTCACCTCTGTGATATGAACTATAGTAGATGTAAGCATATGTAATCTCTTTTCTCACATGGAGTAATTGCAACCAAATGTCACTCCTTGGAGTAAGGGTTGGGGACCCAGATTTGAGGGTATTCTTGGGCCATAATGCCCCCCCCCTTAAGCACTGGAGCGAGAGAGATAAAGAATTGGAATGCGCCAGCAAGAACAAGCTACACCCTTTCATAGATGTACATATGAGCCTTGCTGGATCAGGCCAGGGCCTATCTAGTCCAGCATCTTGTTTTCTACAATGTCCAGCCAGATGCCCCTGGGATGCCCATAAGCAAGTAATGTAGGCAAGTAGGCCTTTCCTGCTGTAACTCCACAGCAACTGGTATTCAGTTACCAGCATGATGGTTACCAGCTTGACTAGTAATCATTAAGTTCATTCACAAAACCAAAAGCACTAACGGGAGGCAGGAGGCTCTGCACTGGAGTAGCAAGGGTGAGGGGGGAAGCCGACTAGGTCTTACTGCATCCTACAACACATTGTACAGTAAGCACAGTGCACTGGGGAATGTCCCTGCTGCCAGGTGCTCCTTCTGCCAAGCTCTGTGGACGCTCATACTGCCAGAAGCCCGGGTGTCCACACAACCAGGCAATGAGGGAGGATGGAGCATGCACACTGTCCCTCCACACTCACTTCTAGCCTGGGTTTCAAACCTCGGCTACCCGGATGAGGAGTGCCCATATTGGGAGTGATCCTGGCACTTCTCGTGACCAGCTTTACCAAGGTAGGGTTACGCTAGCCCAGGCAGAGCTGGTTTGAGAGCAACCACGTCAAGTGACTTGTCCTCCATGATCTTTTTAATGGAAGCTCTGCCTCTTCCACACACATTCTGGCACCTAGAAAATCTGACTGGCTCCTATGTTGGCAGACAAAGGTTGCACCTCTGATACATGAGTCTTCCTCATGCAGGACCAATGTAACATGCATTACAAATCTTTTTCAGGTATGCTGCTTTCACAAAGGAACCCCTAAGTGTATTTTTAGAAACAATGAAACCCCGTATTTTGTCATCATTGTTGGGGGGGGGGCGCATTTAAATTGAAGATAAGGAATAATGAAGAGTAGGTGGTGAAAGAAAGAAGTGAAGAAAAGTGGGCAGGGGGAGAGAAAGGCTGAAATAGCAAAAAGTAGATTATTAAACTGCTATAAAATAACATCATGCTGTTCCTGCAGCAGTATATTGGCCTTTCAGACACTTAACTTACTTTCTAAATTGGATACTGTTCAATAGTCTACATTATTTATTACAAAAGAACCCGGGTAATAGAAAATGGCTGTTAGGCCAAAATTGGCTGCTGATGAATGGAAAACAGACCAATCCTCCAGGGAGAGGCAGTGGGAGAAAATCCCATCAGAATCAGTGAGACAGATTCATGCATGTGGGGGGCATAATTGGCTCCAATGTCATTGGAAGCCATGAAGAATGCTCAGCACTGCTCAGTTTTACTCATCACTTCAAAGAGGGGTGGAACAGATTAATCAAAACACAAAAATCTTATTTTACAATTGTAGTAAAGCCACTTATAATCCATTTGGAAAACGCTTTGTCAAAGACTACTTTCTTGTGGACTTGTCCCTCAGGGAGGGACGTGAACACAAATCCAATGCTTTCCCCCAAGACACAATCCTGTGCACAAGGGGTGCCATTTAGGGACTATCCATCAAATCTGTAGCCCATCGAGGAGTAGCAAAGTTGTGACAAAGGAGGATTTTGTATTGGTTAAAATGGAGCACAATGTGCCAAAAGGTGAGGTGGGTTTAAAAAGGCCTTTTCAAGTGTCACATACTTAAAGGATAATCCTTTAGCACCAGGGTGTAGGGATGTGCGGTTCGGTTCGGATCCGGACCGGTTCGTCCGAACCGGTCCGGATCCGGCGGCTCGATCCCGGACCGAATCGGGCCCTCCCGGGGACCGAGCCGGACCGAATTCGAGCCGGTTCGGTACCGAACCGGCTCGGGTTTCCCGAACCGGTTCGGGAATGAAATTGAGTCTCACTCAGTGTCTCTTTAAAGTGTGTCCTCCATTTTGTGTCTCCTTCCCGAAACTTTTGCTCCTCCTTGCATCCATTTTGTGATGCTATTTCCAGGCATTGTATTGGCTGCGCTATTGATCCTTGATTGGCCAGAATGAGTCCTTTGGTCTGGTAGGCTGCTTGGCTGTTGCACTGTTGAGAGCTGGCACCCTGTTGGCCGTGGGGGGAGTGCAAAGGTGGGGGCTCCCAAAGGAGGGAATTTCAAACCTATATAAACCCAAGCCTCTTCTCTGGAAACTTCTCTTGGCTGCAGTTGTGGGATCATCTCTGAGACCTGCTTGCCCTTTGCTGGCTGCTCTGGTGTCTCTGTGAGTCCTGACTGTGTCCTGTGTCTCTCTGTGTGTGCTCTGTCTAATCCTTTGTCCACCTGCCCTTTGTGACTCTCTGTGTGTCTCCTCTCTCTGTCTGTCTCTTGTCTGTATACTGTGTGTTACTTCACTTTACTTTCTTCTTAATTTCCCCCAATTTTCCCTGTTCCTTGTCTGTCTGCTTTTCTCCCCCCCCTCCCCCCCCTTTCCCTTCTCATCCTTTGGGCCTACCCTCCCCCTCCCCCACTCCCACCCACTGCATCCTCATTGCTTTAAATCTTCTTCCATTAATTATTGCTCTTTGTCCTGCCTTGTTGTTGTCCAACTTTTTGATTTTCACATTGCATTCCATTGGTTTCAGTTATATATTGCTTGCTGGTTTTGCTTAAATTGTACCATTTTGTTTGTTTCTGCTGACTGCTGCTGCCCTGCGAGTTGGTTCCCTGAATCCCTCCCCCCCACCCCCAGAGGATTCTGTTGTTGTTTCTTGTTGTCCCATATAATCAGTTTTGGTTCCCTGCTCCAAACTTGCCCCTCCAAGTCCAACCACACCCCACCCCAACCCCACCCCATCCAGCCTTCTCCCAAGTTTGCTGCTGCCAAACCGAGTCCAGTTTTCTTTGCTTGGTTCCACTTATTCATTTGCTATTATTAATTTGCAGCAATTGTGGTTTCATTGTCTCTGTTCACTTAGTGGCCCCCCTCAGAGTCTGTGTTTGGTTCCCCCTCCCCACACCCCCACCCCCAAGTTTTTTCTGCTGGTTATAGTCTTTCTTTTAATTTTTTTTTTAAACTTCTGGCTTGTGTTCTCTTGATATATATTGCTTTATATATTTTGCTACCCTCCTCCTCCTCCTCCCCCCCCTGCCTGCCCCCCCCACCCTCCCTCCTCCCAGACCCTACCCTAGCCCAGGCCCAGCTCCTCCCCCAACCACCCCATCCAGCCTAATCGCTGCTGCTGCCCGAGTTGTTCCAGTTTCTCCTTTGCTGTTTGTTGTTGCCCCCTCCCCTTCCCCCCAACACCCCTCTGCCACACACTAGCCCCCAACCACACACACCCTCTCTGCTCCCCCCACCCCACCTCTTTTTCTCCTTGCCCCCGACTCTCTCCACTTACCCCAGGCCCCCTGCCACACACTAGCCCCCAACCACACACACCCTCTCTGCTCCCCCCACCCCACCTCTTTTCCTCCTTGCCCCCGACTCTCTCCACTTACCCCAGGCCCCCTGCCACACACTAGCCCCCAACCACACACACCCTCTCTGCTCCCCCCACCTCTTTGGACCGCTGCTACTGCTGTGTCCTCCCCCCACACCTGAATCCCCCCTCCCTGCTGCGCTGCGCTTCTCCTCTCTCCTCTTTCTCTCTATCATCTCTCTTTCTCCTCTCTCTCTCTTTCTTTTCTCTCTCTCTCCTCTCTTTCTCTTTGTCCCTGCCCCCCCCTCTTTTCTCTCTCTCTTAGTCTTTTCTCTCTCTGCTCCCCTTCACTTTCCACCTCCTCTCCCACAGCTGCAGCCGCACACAGTAGCCTACCCACCTGGCGGCTGCCATCGGTTTTTTTTTCTTTTTATAGTTTTTGGTTGATTTTGTCTCTGCTTGGGGGTGAGTTGAGCGACACAAATAGTGTTGTCTCCTCACTTCTGCCCCTCCATCGTTGTTGAACTACCCCGGTTGCCTGTGTGCCTCGTGCGGCCGCCCTGCTGTGTCTCAGCCCAGGGTGGCTGGCTGGCGGCGGCGAATCCGTGACCAGCAGTGAGTGGCAGGAGAAGGACCGGAAGAAGAGGGGTTAGTGCGTGTGCGATTGTGCACCTTTTGTTGCCCCTTTCTCTCCCTAGCTGGCGGTTTTAAATAGGGACACCCCTATTCTGAAATGCATTTGGGTGTGGGGAGGAGGGAGGGAACCTTGGAGAGGAGATGTACTGTTGTAAAACTTGTGTCTTCATGCCCATGCCCAGTAAAGAAATTGCTGCTGTGTGTTGCGTTGCATTGCATGCGTCTTGCAGGTGGTTTTTGAACAGGTGCCTTCCAGAGTGCTTCCTTGCCTCTGGGGCAGTCTGAGTGGGGTCCAGGGTTCTGATGCGATGCTGCCACTACATGCTGGGCCCATGCCATGCCAGAGTGCTTCCTTGCCTCTGGGGCAGTCTGAGTGGGGTCCTGGCTGGGCTCTGATGCTGCCACTACATGCTGGGCCCATGCCATGCCAGAGTGCTTCCTTGCCTCTGGGGCAGTCTGAGTGGGGTCCTGGCTGGGCTCTGATGCTGCCACTACATGCTGGGCCAATACACACGTATGATGATGATCATGATGTTCAATCCATGAGGCTGCCATCAAGTGTTTGCTGCTGCTTGCTTGCCATGGCATTGGGCAGGCAGAGTCACAGAGTGGGTGGGTTCAACCTCTGTGTTGGTGTGACTGGGTTCTGGTTTTGGTTGTGTGCAATTTAGAGTCACTAAATAGGCTGCATTGAGTTTGATGCTCCCCCCACAGGAGCATTACTTGAGAACCACCCCCCAGAACCCACACTTTGTGTTCCAGTTCACTAAATAAGGGTTTCCTCCTTTGATCTGCAGGTTCCCAAGCGTTGACTGCATCCCTCCCCCACCCCCGGTAGGTGCTGTGCCCTCCCCCCATCCACTCTCCCCCCCCAAAAAAGCTAAAAACTTGCCACCCACACCACAACTACTCCACCCAACTGCCCGTGCCACCCTCCCACACCGGGGTTCCACCCTTTAACCCCCTATTTTTCTAAAAAAAACCCCTCCCAGACCCATCTCCCCAATTGGCTTGGTGGTTGACTCCCAAATTCAAAAAGGACACCCTCCCCCTCACTTCGATTGGCTTCCCCCCCCATATCAAAAAGTCTTCCTTTCCCCCCAATTGGCTTCCTTTTTTGAAAACAAACTTCCCCCCCGCCGCCTCCAAATCAGCTGCCTTTTTTTTGGCCCCTAAGCCCCTCCAAATTATTTTTTTGACCCTGTCTGGCCTTCCTCCTAAAGTCTCCCTCCTTCTGACCTAGCAGCATGTCTGAGCGCCGTGTGGTGGGCAGGGCTCGCTCAAGGCTGGCAGGCAGAGGTGGGAGAGGCCAGGTGCGGGGTGCGCCTGCGGCACGGGGAGGGAGAGGACGCGGGGAGCCTGAGGACACCCCAGTTCTCCCCATTGGAGAATTCTTTGCTCCGGCCCCATCTTTGGTGCGCAGGATTCAGTTCCCCACGCCTGCTGCCGCCAATCGCGGCAGAGGCAGAGGCACTGTTAGGGCTGTGGCGGGTCCCTCCTCGCCGGCGGCACCAGGTGCTGCTGAGCTACCGCCAGTTGTTGAGGTGGAGGAGACTGTGGAGTTGGAAGAGCAGGTAGAGGGCGGTGAGGACCGTGCGGCTGGCAGCGATGCAGCCAGGTTCTCCCTCCCTCTGGGGCCCCTTCCCCCTATCCTTTCGCCGCTCAGTGGGGCCCCCCCTCGTGAAGCCCGACACTCTGGTGGGGAGCGGTCTGGCGAGGTGGTGGAGGAGAGGCCTGCCTCTCCGATGCCAGTTGAGCCGGGCCCTTCCTCCGCTGTGGAGGGCGGAAGGGGCGGGTTGGGTGGCAGCAGTGGGCAGGCAGCGGCGGCCGCCCCCCCCCTAGGACTGCAGCCACCCTGCGAGAAACGGCCTAGGACGGCGCCCAGGGCGCAGGAGGCCAAGGGCAGTGGTGCATGGGTGCATTTTGAGGTCCCTCAAGATGCCCCATTCCACGCCCGCTGTGTCCACTGCAGGATGCTTGTCAGCCGTGGAAGGGACCCTGCGCACCTGGGTACGACGCCTATGTGGAGACACCTAGAGCGTCACCACCCAGGTCTCAGGGGACAGGCTGGCAGCGCTAGTGCGCCTTGTGCATCTGCCACTAGGGCGGGCAGCGGCAGTGTGCCAGCCAGCAGGCAGGCTACACTGCCCGTCCAGCGGTGGACGCAGTCCTCGGGCAGCCAGCGTATTGTTCGCGTGGACCATCATCACCTCACCCGCCTCATAGGGGAGATGATTTCCACCGATGACCAGCCGTTTCAGGTGGTCGAGAACAACGGCTTCCGCCGTATTCTCCAATACCTGGCTCCCGAATACGTCATCCCCTCAAGGACGACGTTCAGCCGGAACGTGGTCCCCTCCCTGTACCGCCGGTGCAGGGAGCTCGTGTCGGCCGAGCTGCGTGCAGCTCCGGCCGGGACAAGCGTGCATTTCACGACTGACCTCTGGACCAGTGTCAGTGGGATGCACGCTTCTTTCCTGGCCCTCACTGCCCACTGGTGGGGACCGGAGAGTGAGGGGACCTCCGCGGGCGATGCTTCCGGGTCCGGCGCGGCTCCCGATGCACTACGGCACAGGTGGGCCGTCCTGCACGTGGAGACGATGGACACGAGGCACACCGCGGAGGAGGTGGCGGCCGTACTCGACCGCCAGATAGAGGAGTGGATTGGCGGGTGTCCACACCTCTCCCGCGGCTTCATTGTCACCGACAATGGAGCCAACGTTACCGCCGCTGTCGAGACAGTCATGGACTGTGTGAACATACGGTGTATGGCACACACGCTCCATCTGACCGTCAGGGACGCCCTTGGCCTTAAGGAGCTGAGGGCGTCCCAGGAGAAGGGGGCCCGCCCCATCGCAGGTGCTGTTGCTGCCACGGCTACGCTTGTGGATAAGTCCCGCAAGCTGGCCGCCCACTTCCACCGCAGCGAGAAGTCCAGGAGACTGCTTCGCCAGAAGCAGGATGACCTTGGCCTTCCTCGCCATCTCATCCCTACGGATGTGGAGACGCGGTGGAACTCCACCTTCCTCCTGTTCCAGCGCCTGTTGGAGCAGGAGAGAGCCCTTGTCGCCCTGGCGAGGGACGAGTCCTTGGATGTCTGCGACTTCTCGAACGCAGAGTGGAAGCAGATGTCCGAGGCGGTGTCGGCACTCGAGCCCTTCCAGCTTGCCACGAAGGGCTTGTGTGGTGACACCACTCCCTTGAGCCAGGCGCTGCCCACAGCTGTTGGTCTCGAGAAGCTGATGGGTGGACTCCATATCTCTCTGACCACGCCAGAGGGTCGTGCTCTGGCTGGGAGGCTGAGGTCTGGGGTTGACAAGCGGCTCGTTGATGTGCTGGGAGACAGGGAGGAGTATGTCCTCGCTTGTCTCTGTCACCCAGCCCTCAAGGGCAATGCCGTGAGTGCCGACGACTTGCCCAGGTGGAAGGGCATCCTGGTCGAGAAGGTTAGGGAGGAGGAGGCCGCTAGGGCCCGCAGAGACCAGGGTGTTGGTAGTGGTGCGGGGGCAGCCCTCGCGGCCCAACCCGCACCCAGCAGCAGCATGGGCGGCCAGCCGGCGTCAGCTTCCCCTTCCCCTCCCTCTTCCCAGTCCAGCAGCGCGGCATCCCAGGCGGCGCCATCGCAGCAGCCATTTGCTACCGACTCGAGATCCCCCCAGTGGTTTCAGCGGTTCTGCTATGGCGCCATGCCTGGTATGCGGGAGGCTCGACCTGCCAGGCCCCCCTCCAGTGCTGAGCAATGCGTTGCGCAGTACTTGGAGGAGCCTGTGGAGGGAGACGGCGTGGACTGCGCACAGTTCTGGGCGAGCCGCCGCCAAGTCTGGCCGGACCTGGCGGTGGTGGCTGTGCGCCTCCTCTCCTGCCCCCCAACCAGTGTCCAGAGCGAGCGGGTGTTTTCACGTGCCGGGGACGTGGTGACACCCTCTCGCTTCCGCTTGGACCCTGGTCTGGTGGAGCAGCTGGTCTTCCTTAAGGTGAACCTCCCCCTGTTGGGCTACCCCAAGCTGCAGTTTGAGACGGGCGAGTGATTACCGTGGGTTGCCCCATGGTTGGTCACCTGCCTGGCTCGAACTCTGTGCTTATCCCTACCCTCCCCCCTTCCACCTCTAGCTGAGCTGACGTGACAGATGCTGAGCCGTGCCAGCCAGTCGCAGCGTGTAGTGTGCCCACACAGAGATGCAGTTGTAGTAGTAGTTGTAGTGCTGCGACTGGCCAGATGTTTACAATGCCCACGCCCACCTAAAAAGAAACCCAATGCTGACCAGCACAGGCCCTTTATCTATCCACCTGTCAGCATTTGGGGACCTGGCGTGGGCACGGCACACCCCCCCAAAGTAGCACAGCCCACGGAGTACTAGACTTAGCGGCAGCGGCGGGTATACGTTCAAAAATGCAGTGTAGATATGTAAATACTGTATGTAAATAAACATGTAAATAATTTTTTCTTTAAAAACCCCATGTCAAAATCAAGCCTCAAAATTATGCAAAAGAAAGAAAAAAAGGTGACAAAGGGAGAACAAAATGATGAATGCCAAATGAATTGATTTTATTGAAAATGTCACCAGAAATCATGTGTGGGGGGCTTGGTTTACATGGAGAAGATGATTGGGTGATTTTTTGAAATGAAACGAATGAATTATTATCATCTTATGTTCATCTTGATTGTGGTCACTGTTGATGTTGGCTGATGGCAAAAAACCCAAAACCATCAGAATAGCAATGAACTGGCTGCCAACACAACATATTGATTGATAACTGTGCAGGGGGGGAATTGGGTCTGTGTGTGTGTGTGTGGTGCAGGCTCAGTCTGTCTCTTCCTGTTGTGTGTCTGTCTGTCTGTCTGTCTGTGTGAATGGATGCCTAGCACTGTCTCTGTGTGTGGATGCTTTCTGTGTGTAGTGTGGTGTGTGTCTGTCTACATGTTTTTTTTCCTCCCCCCCATGCCTCCCTCCATCCTTCCCCTCTCATCCTCTCCCCTTCCTCTTCACCACCTTCCATCCTCCCTTCCTTCCAGCCCACCACCGCCTCACCTGCCCCCAACCCCGGTCTGGCAGATGATGAGAGTCTGGTCTCTCCCACCGAAGCACACACGTGAGCACGTGTGTGCACAAATATGTGGCTGACCAACTCTGAGCCGGACCCTCCCCCCTTCAATCCCCTCTACATCCCTCTCCCCCTCCCCTTTCCTCCCCCCTGCCTCCCAGCCTCCCTCCCTGCCTCCCTCCCCCCTCCTAGCTAGCAGCGCACACATACACACACAAAACACCTGTGGTGGCAAACACCACCAGCACACATGCACTCACACTGGTGCCACCACCTCTGCCTTGGGCCTCTGTGTCCTTGAGCAGATATGTGGTGGTGGACCAGAGAAGCATTTCTTTCCAGCAAGGCAAAAGGCATGCACTCACTGCACACACACACACACACACACACACACGAAGAGGTGAAGACGAGAAGAGGCAACTTCTAGAACCAGCAGCAGCAGGTGAGTGTCGTGTAATTGTGTTGCTTCCCAAGGCCACTGCCCATGCTCAATGCTCAGTCTGCTGAAACTAAAGAACTAGCTACAATCACCCTTCCTCACATGCAGCTCAGCTCAGCTCAGCTCAGCTGCACAGCACACTGACTAACTAGACACTACAGCTGGTGGTAGAAAAAACAGAAGTCTAGATTCTAGAAGATGTCCTGGTGGATTTTAAACTTTCAAATCTGTGCTAGGATTGCCTCGCCCGCCTCCTCCTCCTCCTCCTCCTCCTCCTGCCTGTAATTGTGCCCTCTCCCCTTGCAGTTGCGCCGTCGTGATGGGTTGGTGATGTGCGTGCGCCGTCTACTTGTTAGCTCTCTCCTCCTCATGTTGGCTGGGCTTGCCAGGCACTGGCTGGCAGCAGCTGTTGGCTGTGTGCTAGGCTCAGGCTGTGGCGCGCGTGACTGGACTGGGAATGTTATTGTAGCGGCAACACTGGTTGTGGTGGTAGCAGTAGTAGCTGTTGTTGTTGCTGGGCTGGTGGCTGCTGGCCTGTGCTGACTCTGCGCACTTGGTCTGGTCTGGTCTGGTCATTGGGATGCAGATGTAGGGTGTGTGTGCATCATCCATGGGGAGCATCAGAGCAGAGCAGAGCAGGTTGGCTGGCTTCTGTCTGTCGGGCCTAGTCAGTGGCAGGCACTGAGTGAGGCGGTGGTTCCTTTGGGCATCACGTCACCCATCATGCAGAGCGGCAGGTCTGCTGCTCTGCTGCTCCGCCTCCTGCTTCTTCTCTGTGTGTGCTGCTCTTGTGCTTAGTGTGCTGCTCCGCTGCTGCTGCTGTGCTGGCAGGCAGCACAGCAGTGGCCTTTTTGTTAGATCAGAGAGTGGGTGTTGTCTCTCTGAGTGTCCTCCTCTTACTTGCTTGGATAGGAGTGGTGGTAGTAGGTAGGCATTAAGATGGACTGACTAGGTGTTACGTGTTAGGGCGCCCAGAGAGAGGGGCCAAAAAGATGGGGTGGCAATTGTTGGGTTGCTCCTAGTATTATTGGTGAATTTCTGAAGAAAAAATTTTTTTCCATTGGCTAGAATGGGGGTTCGGGGCTGCCCCAGACCCGCCTCTGTGGGGTGGCAGCACCGCCAAAGTGGGTCCGGGGCCATGGCAAAAATGCCCTCAGTCCCTCCCAGCAATCCCCGTAGAGATAGGAGTGATGGTTCTGTTGTTTTTCTGAGGTGTTCTGAGTGAGTGTGGATTCTGTGATAGCAAATGAGAGTGGATTCATGGTGTCTCATTGGAAATCTCATAAGCTATCATAGAATCTACACTCAGAATACCTCAGAAAAACAACAGAACCATCACTCCTATCTCTACGGGGATTGCTGGGAGGGACTGAGGGCATTTTTGCCATGGCCCCGGACCCACTTTGGGGGTGCTGCCACCCCACAGAGGTGGGTCTGGGGCAGCCCCGAACCCCCATTCTAGCCAATGGGAAAAAAAATTTTCTTCAGAAATTCACCAATAATACTAGGAGCCACCAATTGCCTTGGGATTTTTGGGGTGGAGGACACCCATGGGTGGCTACCACCCACCCCAGCTTTTTTGCCCCTAAGGGCTCCACATTGTGAGTTATGGGCAAAAATTTATTTTTTGAAAAAAATTTGTAAAAAATCAGAGGAAGGTCCAATCGACTTGAAATTTGGGTGGCAGGTAGAACACAATGTCCCCTTCAAAACCAGCCACTTTTTGTGATCTGAACCGGTTCGGTTCGGATCCGAACCGGTTCGAAACCGAACCGGACCGGGGGGGTGGTCTGGCAAAACCAAAACCGAACCACCCCGGTCCGGTCCGGACCCGGTTCGGACCCGAACCGAACCGGGAGAACCGGTTTTATGCACATCCCTACCAGGGTGGAAAATAATGTCCCTTACTCACACTGATACAGACCGCTTAAATCTCTGGTTCACTGTTGACTGTTATGAACAGAGATTGTTCATGACTCTGGTTAATAGGTTACTGTTATGAACAATTAACTGGGCTTATTTGTTTGTGCATTGCCCCACTTTTTAGCCAAGTCTGGCTCCCAAGGTGGTTTTCAATTTATATAAGCTGAAAGATGATGTATACTAGGGAGTGGTGCTTATGGGATGTTAAGTGTGCTGTAGCAGTTGTTGGGCTAGGACCAGGGAGATCCAAGTATAGATCCCTGTTGCCATGAACCACACTGGGTGACTCTGGGCCAGTCGCTTATCTCTTAGCCTGATCCCCCTCACAGGGTTGTTGTGAGGACAAACAGAAACATGTACACCGCTCTGGACTTTTCGGAAGAAGAGTGGAGATATAAGTGTGTGTGTGTGTGTGTGTGTGTGTGTGTGTGTGTGTGTGTGTGGCTGGGCATGCATATCTATCTATCTATCTATCTATCTATCTATCTATCTAGAGAAGGTCAGATTCCAAGCTTCTCTTCCCAGAGGAACTGCAGAGAGACCCAGAATTTTGCTTTTGGGGATGCTGTACATGAGTTTTTTTATCATGCCTGAACAGAGTAGTGGTTTTTATAACATCTAAACTGAGTACAATGATTCTTTATTATAAATGTTGCTTCTTTTTACTCTTTCTTTGGTGGGCATGTGTTGCTTTTTGACCAAATTACAGTAGCTAAAAATGTAGTCAAATACTCCATCTGTTTGCTACAACATACACTGTACATCTTAAAAACCCTTATCAGAATGAAAGGTACATAGCGGTTGATAACTGCAAAGTGGAGCAGTCAGCTGCACAGATAAGATTATATACCGCTTTTCAGCAAAAGTGCTCCAAGTGGCTTACATAGGAAAATAAAAAAAATAGATAATAAGATGGTTCCTTGTTTCCCAAGGGATCACAGTCTACATGGAAGTATAAAGCCACTAGAAACAGCCACTGGAGGGATGATCTGCTGAGGCTGGATAGGGACTTTTGCTCCCCGCCTCCCGCCCATGCTAAATATAAGAGAATCACCACTTTAAAAGATCCCTCTGAGCAGAGGTTGAGCTGCAGTTCAAAATTTCTAGGTTTGGGGTAACAATATGGATGGTGATGCCATTCCTGTCCATGTAATTAGGAAGGGGCTCTACTGAGAGCATGCCCATCAGGATATCCCCCATAGACATTCCGATGCCCTCCTGGCACATCTTTCTGTCACGTTTCATTCAAATGGCTATTCATTCTAATTGCTTCTTTACACACACTCCAAATACCTGTTTAAAGAACCCTTTAGATTGCATGTAGACTTGCCCATTGCCATTTAGATGAACAGCGACCCCATGCTATAAAGGGACATCCTGAGTAGGTATCAGGATTCAATGGGATGTGCTGTGCAAATCTGTGTCTACTCAGAAGTATATACAATTGTATTCAGTTTGGCTTATTCCCAGGTAAATGTGCACAGAACTCCAGTCTTCAGTATGACTAAATTTACCAGGATTGATGCTGTTGGGTATTAACTTCTTTCCTTGTTTAAAAAGTTTGCTAGCATAGCCTGGACAATAACTTTAAATACTGAAAATATATACAGAGTTTTAGCACACAAAGTAATCTGGGGTTTACAACTTTGAAATGGCAAAACCTGCCTAAGTTTGTATTGATGTCTATTCATTACTAATGGATTTTATGAAACAACTAGCTGAACTCGCACAGAGCATCTGTGTGGTAGTTCACTTCCTTTTGGGGGTTAGTTGGGAGAATTTGTTTGGCTGGTCCTCCCACAGCTCTCTCACTCGCTCTGTCCCCACCACAACAGCTCTTTCGCTAGCTCTGCCCCCCCACTGCCTCTCTCGCTCGCGCTGTCTCTCCCCCGCGCGCCTCTCTCGCTCGCGCTGTCTCTCCCCCGTGCACCTCTCTTGCTCGCGCTGTCTCTCTCACTCATGCTGTCTCCCCCCCGCGCCTCTCTCGCTCGCGCTGTCTCTCCCCCACGCGCCTCTCTCACTCATGCTGTCTCTCCCCCGTGCCTCTCTCGCTCGCGCTTTCTCTCCCCCGTGCACCTCTCTCGCTCTCTGTCTCTCCCCCCCGTGCGCCTCTCTTGCTCGCTCTGTCTCTCCCCCCCCATGCGCCTCTCTGCTTGTGTTTTCCCTGCTGGCCGTTGCCGCATCCTCCTTCCTCCAGTCCCTGGTGTCGGGCTGCCAAGCGTTCAGCCAGCTTCTTCCTGCAGCCTCTAGAGAGCATCTTCTGAAGCAGCCAACTGTTTGTCTCTGCCCAGCCAGGCTCCCCGCTTTCTCTCCCCTCCCTTCTGCCCCAGTCCGTTCAGTTCTCCTCTCCACTTGCCTGCTTTCCTTCCTTTCTTTTCCTCCCCAAACGACCACTTCCCTACACAGCCAACCAGCCAATCCGGCACCTCCACCACCCAGCCAATCTGCTGGGTTGCCGGGACGCATCTCCACAGAGGCACTTCTACGAGAATTAATATAATAGATGACCAACATACGGACTACTACTAGTTTTCTGTGTGTGCAGTACTGAGAGCTCCAGACTACAACTGCACAATGTTGATAATAGTCTATCTCCCCTTCCCTCTGAAGCCCACTGTACATCACCATGGGTTGCATGATCCTCAAGGACACATTTTTGTGATGTACTGTGGGATTCAGAGGGAAGGAGAGATTAGCAAAAATCTTCCCTTCCCTCTCTCAAGGTGTACACCAGGCAGTTGTGCAGTGCAAGCTAGCCCAATACCACTACATCACATTGGGAGAACATAGCCTTGCACAAGGAGGAAGTATGTCATCATGCAGTGTTAAAGGGCGGAGTATGAAAGAGAGAGGCTATTCACACGCATGGAGGAAAGGCTCTCCGCTAACCCAATTTTTGTGATTGTGTGCCACCATGGTGTGGCTCCGCACCGCAGTGACACATGAGTAGACCCCTGACTGGTAAGCAAAAACAAGCCTTCCAGTTCTCCCCCCCCCCCGAATGCCTTGCACACTTGCGTGGGGCATTCTGGGACTTCCAGGGGCCAGGCAGCCCCTAATCCCCACCTCCTCTACCGGCTCCATGACGTAGCCGGTAGTCATGTGGGTGGCCTATCCGGCCACCCCGGTCTAGTCTGGGGAACATCTGCAGGGAGAGTGGGCTGAGCCTCTCTGCAGAGCATGGTAGGACTCTACACACAGATCGTGTGTAGAGCATCAGAGCCTACTGTACTTTTGCTGCATCATTCAGAAGATGCTACAACTATTACTACTATGGATATTTATATACCATTCTTCAACCAAAGTTCTCAAATTGTTTTACATAGAAAAATAAATAATAAATACATTACATAGCTCCCTGTCCCCAAAAAGCTCATAATCTAAGATAGACACCTCCAGCAACAGCCACTGGAGGGATGCTGTGCTGGGGATGGAGAAGGCCAGTTGCTCTCCCCCGCTAAATAAAGAGCATCACCATTTTAAAAAGTGCCTCTAATCTTTTTAACACACACACACACCCATGCACACCTGTGCTCAGAGTATCTTCCTGTTCCCTAAATAAATAAATAAATTCAGGTTGTTCCCGGAACCTCCTGAGTCATAAAACAAATTAAATTAAAAGTTTCAAACATTTTCCTATTTCTAAGCAGGCTGATTGCAAATTCAAAGCAAGTAAAGATTGGTTACAAATAAAATGAGCAGAATACAGAATAATGTCAAAAAAATCCTCATAAATAAATCTTAAAGCAACAGTCAAAAGGAAAGAAAGAGGCTTGTAAAACCAAGAAATTTCAATTTAACTATTAAAGTTAATGCAAATGATTTTAACCTTAACTTTTCTAGAGGAAAACATGCATTGCTTTAATTTGTAGATAGACCTGATAGGTTGTGTGTCTGTACACACAGGCACACACACAGACACACACAGCCAACTGAACTCCAAGCATATGATAACCTGTCACAAAAACCTGTCACAGTATACAGTGTACACCACCACATACCCTGCAAAAACATATAAATAAGAGTGTGTGTTTCTTGTGGCATAGACATGATTATCTGACAACTGTTGTGTTACAGAAGTAAAGATTTTATTTAAAAATATATAGTAAGAAACTTTAGAAATATTTCTAAAAACTTCTGAAAGTTTCTAACAGTTTCTGAACATATGGACACACTTTCATGACCATTCAAGTTTTGAATAACTAAATGTACAAATTGCACAAGAACATAAAAGGTTCACTATGTGGTAAGTAGAACCTGCAGAAAGTATAATCCAAACTGGCCCATAGATGCTTACCCCTCTAGCCCTATCACAGCCCTTTCCTTTACTTTGGGAATTGACTAGAGTCTACTCTCATTATACTTCATTGCCTAGTTGGCCATTTGCCAGTTATGGAAGAGGAAACATTTTTCAGTTACCACGCAACCACAGAAAATAGCTTAACGCTTTCAGGACACCCTACAAAAAATGCAATCCTCTTTCTCTTTTTCAGTATGAAAATTCTTTAATTATAAGCACAATAATTGTTTATATGTGTATGTGAAACAGCCCGAGATATATGTATTGGGTGATATTTATTACAACTATGTTAAATAAAATAAATAAATAACTCTTCCCTCCCCTCCTCAGGCAAAGCAGTGGATTAGGAATAAAGTAAAACAAACTAAAAAGGGTGGGAACCCGCCACCTTACTGTGTTATTCTCCTCTGGATCATGCACTGTGAAACACAATTAACACAATAAGCAAGCACACTCTTCCTTCATACCATGGGACCTTTTACCCTTGTGTGTTTTTCATTCACCCCTTCATCATGAAATGATCAATTGAACTAATGTTCATTCTCCTTCAGAATGGCATGCACCTAGAGACATAAAAAAAATAGATTCCATTGTAAAGTAAATCAGATTTATTGCTGTGCCCTTCAGTTTTCCCCCCCACTGGGACAGCCTACTCTTTACTTCATCAGTGTGACAGTATGGAGTTGTTCTGATCGGCTGCATGGCTGGCTAGAAGTGAGCAGAGGCTTGTCACTCTAATGAACTAGTAAAGAGTTGGAGGGTCCCCAAGGAAACTGACATGAACGTTAGTAGCAAAAAAACATTCGATAATAAACCATGTTTTCCAGAAATCTACTGATGCAATTTCAGACACTGCATCAAGGGGTAAAATATAAGTGTCTGTGCTCTTGGGATCTTTTCTCAATTTGCCCTCAAATATCATATATCCTGACGGCACAGAGGAGTCCCAAAGAAGTGTCATAGGGAAATAACACACATAGAAATAGCATTCAGAAAGGTCAGCAGTCTATTAATACACATTGTTGGGTTAGCAAATCAAGAAAAAAATGACCAGTGTACTACCTTTTCCTTAGTCCTTTCCATTGTGTGTTATGCCTATTTTTGACTTATTAACCTGAAAGTCTGAATAAAACCTCCACATGCAAAATTTGTTGTGGGTAGGCTCTTTCTAAGTTCTCATTTTTGTGTACAGAGCTTATGCTTGAACAGTTGTATGTGCATATGTTATCTTTGCACCCTCAGATGGACGTGTGGTGATTGGAAAAATAAAACAGTGAGTATGAGCTTGATTTCCCCCCAGCTATCAAGCCTATAAATCTAGTTCTGGACTGTTGGCCGTGCAGAATCTCCTTCAGTGGAAAAGACAGTACAAATTCCTGCTGACTCATAAGAAAAGAGATGTCACAAAAGATGCCTGGATGAGTCTCATTCAGGCTATTAGATCCAAAGTTTCTGCCATGTTTTGGCATCTTACAAAGCACTCTCCCAGCTATGCTCCAAACCACTTGGACTGTCACATTCACCCAGGGATCTGGGAGAAATACTTCCATGACCTATACAAAGACCCTGCTGCTGATTGTGGAAGCCCAGCCTGTGCCATTGAGGATACTCCAGCATGGGCTCCGGTGTTGACTTCAGAGATCTACAGTCTAATTGCTCAATTAAGGCCAGGGAAGACTCCAGGAGATGACCTTATTCTGCTGTAGGCTGTTAAAAATAATCTGGACTGGTGTGCCCCTATTCTGGCACCGCTCTTCACCTATATTGACATGAATGGCCAAATTCCCAAGGACTGGGGGATAGTGATCATTGTCCCCATATTTAAAAAGGGCAGGAAGGATGACCCCGCCAATTACAGACCCATTAGTTTGCTCAATACTACTAGTAAACTTTATGCAAGACACCTATGCAGGAAACTTAGGGATTGTCTGGAACAGGAAAATCTTCTTGCTGAGGAACAAGCGGGCTTCAGGGAAGGGTGCTCCACTATCAAGCAGTGCCTAATTACACAGCACCTCATTGGTAAATACTCCCCCTGCAATGTGACCTCTCTTTATGCCGCCTTCATTGCTCTTAAGACAGCATTCAATTCTATCTCACATGTCAAACTATGGAAGAAGTTGGAAGCCTCCTCCATTGACCAGTGCCTGCTATATCTTCTTCATACCCTGCATGCAGACACATCACTTAAGTTGAGATGTAGCCCTCAAGGCCACCTCTCAAAGCTGTTACAACTCAAAAGGGCACCAAGCAAAGTTGCATTTTGGCCCCACTCCTCTTCAACTTTTACATTAACTCTATGGTGGGCCAGCTCAGCAATCCAGATTTTCACCCTCCAAAGCTCGCTGGGAGACACATTGCCACCCTGTTATATGCAGATGATGCAGCTATCCTCTCAAAGACTCCCATTGGCCTGAGAAGAGCACTGAGGGCCCTGACACTGCACTGCAGGGAGGACTGCCTGGAAATCAACGATCACAAAACAAAAATCATGGCCTCTGCCAGGAGGCTCAAGATCCACTCTTGGCAGATTGAGTGCATATCATCATCATCATCATCATCATCATCATCATCATCATCAAGCAATTTTCATGCTTCAAATACATGGGGGTTGTTTTTCATTCTGGCAGCTCTAGGAAAGCTCACGGGGAACATATGGCTCTAAATGCTCAGAGAAGAAGCTCCTCTACCATTCTCAAATTCCTGCGGATGAGATGAGGCCATTATGTACCCACAGCTCTTGAACTATTAACAGCCAAGCCACTAACACAGCTCCAACTGGGACCCTTCCCCAGCTTTGTGTAAATTCCTGTGGGCAGCACTCCAAGTACCAAGATGTGTCTCCAGTGCCACTCTGCGCCTGGAGACAGGCCTGATCAAGCTGGAGGTTAGGGTGTGGATGGCTACTGGCTCAGACTGTCCTTTTGCCCACTTGGTCTTGCCCTCTAACACTATGCGATGATTACCAATCTAGCTGGATTTGGATAATCGAGACAAAAATAGCTACCCTAGGTCTTTCCCCCTTGACCGTGTTTAGTATTGGTTATGACCAGGTGAAAGCCACCATCAAGTAGTGCATTATAAACATTGAGCACCAAACCCATCCCAACAGGGTCCCAAACTTTCATATCAATGAAGGGCTTAGATATTCTGACTCTCCAGAAGCATACCTCGTGAAATATAATACAGCTAGTATAATTATTTGATTAAAAGTGATTGTTTATGTTGTAGTTCTATAGCCTACATGTATAACTGAATGAAGTATGTTGATAAGAAGAACTGTTCCCACTTAAAGGATTGTCTGCAAACATAATAGAATAATTTACTTCTGTTTAAACAAATGAACTGTGTGTGACTGAAAGAATGTATGAGTAAGCAAAGGATATACCAGCCCCCCAAACATGGTAAATGTTGGGGGGGAAATACAGAGGATCCAAAAGGACCTGGGAAAACCGGATAAAATATGCTGAAGACAGCAGAAAGGAGTTGCTCGAGAACAAGGACTATGGTCGATCCTGGGATCAGAAGGACGGATGCAAACATGTATCAGCAAACAGCTTCAAAGGCAGGCAACACTTTTAAAGTCAGGCATCAACAGAGGTTTTCTCTGAGAAGCACAGAAAATCATGGGGCCTCCAGCTCCTCCCAACTCTCCATTAAAGACTGGTCATCTTTAAGTGGGGCTGGTAAGTATGCATGTGTGTGTGAATGAACTATAGTTTAGCTAATACTTAGGGTATTACAATAAACTGATGAATTAAATCCAGCTGCGATCTGTTTCTTTGGACTTGTACTAGCCTATCCGAAGTAATACTCCTAATTAAGGGTGACCCCAAAACACAGAAGGGCATTGACTCTGGCTTGCTGTCATGACCTCCCTTCAGCAGCGCTAGAAGGCCATTATAGAAGGACTCCATTTGCAGAGTGACTTTGCCCCTGTGGCTCAGGGCAGATCGAAACTACCGAGCATGTCCTCCTCCTCCTCTGTTTGTTCTCTAGAGGCATTCACTCCTCTCTCATCCTTGATTACTATGCAAGAATCCAGGATGTTTGAGCCAATTCTACAGCTCCTTGCTGGTTTCAGACTTTAAGTCTGCCATCACATATAACGTTGCCAGGTTTTGTATGGCAACAATCAGCATTCTTTGGTGGATGGTAGTCAGTGAGTCTTAACAGCCTTAGTCTGACCCTCAGTGACTCAGGCTGGGCTCTACACTTAAGAACATAATAATAGCCATGCTGGATCAAGCACAAGGCCCATCTAGTCCAGCATCCTGTTTCACACAGTGGCCCACCAGATGCCTTTGAGGAGCCCACAGGCAAGAGATATGTGCATGCCCTCTCTCCTGCTGTTGCTCCTCTGCAATTGGAATTGAGAGGCATTATGCCTCTGAGGCTGGAGATAGCCCACAGCCATCAGACTAGTAGCCATTGATAAACCTGTCCTCTATGAATCTGTCTAAACCCCTTTTAAAGCTATCCAAGCTGGTGGCCATCATCACCTCCCCATGGCAAGGAATTCCATAGATTAATTATGTGCTGTGTGGGAAAAGTACTTCCGCTTGTTGGTCCTAAATTTCCCAACCTTCAGTTTCATGGGGTGACCCGTTTCTAATGTTGTGAGAGAGGGAGAAAAAATTCTCTCTGTCTACCCTCTCCACTCCATGCATGATTTTATACACTTAGATCATGTCTCCCCTTAGTTATCTCTTTTCCAAGGTAAAAGCCCCAGATGCTGCAGCATAGCCTCATAAGGAAGGTGCTCCAGGCCCCTGATCATTTTGGTTGCCCTCTTCTGCACCTTTTCCAGTTATACAATATCCTTCTTACAACATGGTGACCAAAGCTGTATTCCGTACTCCAGACGTGGCTGCACCATTGATTTGTATAAGGGCATTATAATATTAGGATTTTTTTCCCCAATCCCCTTCCTAATGATCCCTAGCATTGAATTAGCTTTTTTCACAGCTGCCGCACACTGAGACAACACTTTCAATGAGCTGTCCACCACGACGCCAGGATCTCTCTCCTGGTCAGTCACCGATAGCTCAGATCCCATCAGCATATATGTGAAGACGGTGTTTTTTGCCCCAGTGTGCATCACTTTACACTTGCTTACATTGAACTGCATTTGCCATTTTGTCGCCTAGTTTGCAGAGATCTTTTGGGAGTTCCTCACAATCCGTTGTGGATTTCACTACCCTAAATAGTTTAGTGTCATCTGCAAATTTGGCCACTTTGCTGGTCACCCCAACTTCTATATTGTTTATGAACAAGTTAAAGAGTACTGGTCCCAGTACCAATCCCTTGGGGACTGCACTTCCTACTTACCTCCATTGTGAAAACTGTCCATTTCTTCCTACTCTCTGTTTCCTGTCCTTCAACCAGTTACCGATCCACACATGAACCTGTCCCCTAATTCCATGGCTGCTAAGTTTACTCAAGAGCCTTTGGTAGGGAACTTTATCAAAAGCTTTTTGGAACTCCAAGTATACTATGTCAACTGGATCACTTTTATCCACATGCCTGTTGGCACTCTCAAAGAACTCCAACAGGTTAGTGAGGCAAGACTTTCCCTTGCAGAAGCAATGCTGGTTCTCCTTCAACAAGGCCTGTTCTTATATATGTTTAACAATTTTGTCCTTAGGTATGCTTTCCATCAGTTTACCTGGCACCGAAGTTAAGCTGACCGGCCTGTAATTTCCCAGATCCCCCCTGGATCCCATCTTGAAAATTAGAGTCACGTTGGCTACTTTCCAGTCCTCTGGTACAGAGCCTGATTGTAGCGACAAGTTATATATTATTGCTAGGAGATCAGCAATTTCACATGAGTTCCTTCTGAACTCATGGATGGATGCCATCTGGCCCTGGCAATTTGTTAATTTTTAGCTTTTCAAGACAAGCTTCCCTTGTCACCTAAAATTCACCCAGTTCCTCAGCCGCAAAACCTGAAAAACTCAGTATCCTCTGCCATGAAGACAGATGCAAAGAACTCATTCAGCTTCTCTGCAATCTCCTTATCCTCTTTAATAATCCCTTTCACACCACCATCATCTAAGGGTCCAACTGCCTCCCTGGCAGGTTAGCTCACTCAATACTGATTCAATAGAAAGACTTACAACCCTCCTTTTTTTAAACTGCTCCTTATAGCCTTATAGTCTGGCCATTATCCAGTGTTATTACGTAAGCTTTTATGTACTTCTGTCTTCTCGTGTCTTTTAATCTTTTAAAATCCATTTTATGCCCCACTGTTTATGCCTTTTATGCACTTTTGTGATTTCTATTACTTTTCAGGCTTTTATGCCCTCATGTTTCTGGTGTACTTTCTCCTTTTTAAAATATTTGTAGTATGTACCTTAAGTACCATTCCATATGTAATAACTTTTTATCTATTCTCACCTTTAACTTGAAATCTTCCTTATACTTTATGGTGGTCTATGCCAGCTAATGGCACAGAGGGGAAATGACTTGACTAACAAGCCAAAGCTTGCCAGTTCGAATCCCTGCTTGTATGTTTCCCAGACTATGGGAAAGATCAGACTATGGGAAACACCTATATCGGACAGCAGCGATACAGGAAGATGCTGTAAGGGACATGGCAATGGTATATCCCTCCTGTATTCTACCAAAGACAACCACAGGGGTCTGTAGTTGCCAGGAGTTGAAACCGACTTGATGGTACACTTTACCTATGACCATAATAAAGATTGATTGATTGATTGATTGATTGAATGATTGATTGATTCCCCCCCCCATGTGCATTTGTGAAATTCTAAAAGGGGTTATCATCCCTGCTAACTGGGCAAAGAGGCACCTTTTACCGTGGTGATTCTCTTAATTTAGCAGGGGGAGAGTAACTGGCCCTATCCACTGTGACTGTTGCTGGTATCTATCTTATGTTTCTTTTTAAATTGTAAGCCCTTTGGGGACAGGGATCCGTCTTATTTGTTTGTTAATTCTCTGTGTAAACTGCCCTAAGGCATTTTTGGAAGGGTGGTATAGAAACAGAATTCTTCTTCTTCTTCTTCTTCTTCTTCTTCTTCTTCTTCTTCTTCTTCTTCTTCTTCTTCTTCTTCTTCTTCTTCTTCTTCTTCTTCTTCTGGCTATTACATGAGTTTTCCACACTAGTGTAACTAGTGTAGTGTCTGATCAGACAGCTTTCCCTCCACCATGCAGTTTAGTCTTAACCCTGATCAAGACTGTTACAGAGTCAAGTATTTGGTTCCAGGAGAAAGACAATCCTCTATCTGGAACAAAAATAGCTTAGTCATGCAATCAAACTGGAGCAAACAGCCTGAGAGGGTAAAGCACGCATCTTGGGTCCTTTGATTAACCTTTATTTCAGTTTGTGGTAAACAGGTTCCTGGGACAAAGGAACATCTCAGTAAAACTCCAAACTGTAGCCACATCCACAAATGCAATCACAGCAACTCTGGAGCCACTTAATAGGGATGTGCACAAAAACGGTTCACCCGGTTCGGTTCGGATCTGAACCGGGTCCTAACCGGCAGGGGGTGGTTCGGTTTTGGTTTTGTCCAAACCACCCCCTGGTTCGGTTCAGATCCGAACCGGTTCAGATCTGAACTGAACCAGTTCGGACTGGTTAGGACCTCGAAAAGTAGCTAGAATTAAAGCTGACCTTGTGTTCCACCTACCATCCAAACCTCAAATCGATTGGACCTTCCTCTGATTTTTTTACAAATTTTAAAAACATTTTCAATTTTTGCCCATAACTCCCTATGTGGAGCACTTAGGGGCAAAAAGCTGGGGTGGGTGGTAGGCACCCATGGGTGTCCTCCACCCCACAAATCCCAAGGCAATTGGTTGCTCCCAGTATTATTGGTGAATTTTTTGGGGGAAATTTCCCATTGGCTAAAATGGGCATTTTGGGCAGCCCCGGACCCACTTCTGTGGGGCGGCAGCACCCCCAAAGTGGGTCTGGGTCCATGGCAAAAATGGCCTCAGTCCCTCCGGCAATAGATAGGAGTCATGGTTTCTTTTATTAGGATTTCCTAAGGCATTAAATAACTATCTAATTGGAAAGAATAGAATGTGTGTCAGTGGGTGAAAGGTAAAGCCAGCATAGCTCTGAGAGAGACAGTTATTTGATGCCTTAGGAAATCCTAATAAAAAAACCCATCACTCCTATTTATCCGGGGATTGCCGGGAGGGACTGAGGCCATTTTTGCCATGGCCCCAGACCCACTTTGGGGGTGCTGCTGCCCCACAGAGGCGCCTCTGGGGCTGCCCAAAATCCCCATTCTAGCCAATGGGAAAAATGTTTTCCTTTTCAAGACATCCACCAACAATGCTAGGGGCACCCATCAATTGCCACCACAGCTTTTTTGCCCCTCTCTCTGGGCACCCTACATGTAACACCCAGTCATTCCACCTTAATACCTACCTACCACCTACCCAAGCAACTAAGATGACACTCAGGGAGACAACACCAACTCTCTGATCTAACAAAAAGGCCACTGCTGCTGCTGCCTGCCAGCAGTGGAGCAGCACACTAAGCACAGCACACACAGAGAGAAGAAGTAGGAGGTGGAACAGAGCAGCAGACCTGCTGCTTTGCATGATGGATGATGTGATGCCCAAAGAAGCCACCGCCTCACTCAGTGCCTGCCACTGAGGCCTGACAGACAGAAGCCAGCCAACCTGCTCTGCTGCTCCTCCTCCCCATGGATGATGCACACACACCCTACATCTGCGTCCAGGCAGGCCAGAGGGACCGATCCAAACCAGACCAAGCGCGAAGAGTCAGCACAGGCCAGCCCAGCCAGCAACAACAACTACTACTACTACTACTACTACTACCCCCACAACCAATGTTGCTACGCCAACATTGCCAGTCACATGCACCACAGCCTGAGCATAGCACACAGCCAACAGCTGCTGCCAGCCAGTGCCTAGCAAGCCAAGCCAAAAAGAGGAGAGCTAAGTAGACGGCGCACGCACACCAACCCGTCACGACGCAACTGCAAGGGGAGAGGGCACAATTACAGGCAGGAGGAGGCGAGGCAATCCTAGCACAGATTTGAAAGTTAAAATCCAGGACATCTTCTACCACCAGCTATAGTGTCTAGTGAGTGCAGTGAGTGCAGCTGAGCCGAGCTGCGTGTGAGGATGATAGTTAGTTTAGTTTCAGCAGACTGAGCATTGAGCATGGGCAATGGCATTTGCAAGCAACACAACACAACACTCACCTGCTGCTGGTGGTTCTAGTAGTTGTCTCTTGTCTTCACCTCTTCTTCGTGTGTGCTTCGGTGTGCTTCGTGTGTGCTTCGGTGGGAGAGACCAGATTCTCATCATCTTGCCAGACCGGGGTGGGGGCAGATGAGGTGGTGGGCGTGGAAGGGAGGATGGAGGGTGATGAAGAGGAAGGAGGGAGGATGGGGGGAGGGATTGAGGGAAGCATGGGGGGGAGGGAGTCTTGGAGGGGGGAAGGAAAAAAACATGTTTACACTACAGACTACACACACAGCACAGACAAAAGACAATACAAGCTACACAGCAAGCATCCACACACAGACAGTGCTAGGCATCCATTCACACAGACAGACAGACAGACAGACAGACAGACACACAACAGAAAGAGACAGAGCCTGCACCACACACACACACACACACACACACACACACACACACACACAGACCCAATTCCCTCCCCTGCATAGTTATCAATCAATATGTTGTGTTGGCAGCCAGTTCATTGCTATTCTGATGGTTTCTGGTTTTTCGCCATCAGCCAACATCAACAGTGACCACAATCAAGAAAACAAGATGATAATTCATTCGTTTCATTGAAAAAAAAAATGTTAAATTCTTTTTTCCATGTAAACCAAGCCCCCCACACATGATTTTTGGTAACATTTTCAATAAAATCAATTCATTTAGCATTCATCTTTTGTTATCCCTTTGTTACCATTTTTTTCTTTTGCATAATTTTGAGGGTTGATTTTAACATGGGATTTTAAAGAAAAAATTATTTACATGTTTATTTACATACTAATATTTACATATTTACACTGCATTAGAACGTATACCCGCTGCTGCCGCTGAGTCTAGTACTATTAGGGCTGTGCTACTCTGGGTGTGTGTGTGCCGTGCCCACGCCAGGTCCCCAAATGCTGACAGGTGGAGATAAGGGCATGTGCTGGTCAGCAAGCATTGGGTTTCTTTTTAGGTGGGCGTGGGCGTTGAAAACGTTTGGCCAGTCGCAGCACTACTACTACTCCTACCACTGCATCTGCGTGGGCACTGCACACGCTGCGACTGGCTGGCACGGCTCAGCATCCGTCATATCAGCTCAGCTAGAGGTGGAAGGGACGAGGGTAGGGATGAGCACAGAGGTTGAGCCAGGCAGGTGACCAACCATGGGGCAACCACGGTAATCACTCACCCGCCTGAAACTCCAGCTTGGGGTAGCCCAGCAGGGGGAGGTTCACCTTGAGGAAGACCAACTGATCCACCAGACCAGCATCCAAGCGGGAGCGAGAGGGTGTCACCACGTCCCCGGCATGTGAAAACACCCACTCGCTCTGGACACTGGTTGGGGGGCAGGAGAGGAGGCGCACAGCAACCACCGCCAGGTCCAGCCAGACTTGGCGGTGGGTCGCCCAGAACTGTGTGCAGTCCACGCCGTCTTCCTCCACAGGCTCCTCCAAGTACTGCGCAACGCATTGCTCAGCACTGGAGGGGGGCCTGGCAGGTCGAGCCTCCCACATACCAGGCAAGGCGCCATAGCAGTCCTGCTGAAACCACTGGGCAGATTTCGCGGCAGGAGCAACTGGCTGCTGCGATGGCGCTGCCTGGGATGCCGCACTGCTGGACTGGGAAGAGGGAGGGGAAGGGGAAGCTGCCGCCGGCTGGCCAACCACGCTGCTGCTGGGTGCGGGTTGGGCAGCGGGAGCTGCCCCCGCACCACTATCAACATCCTGGTCTCTGCGGGCCGTAGCGGCCTCCTCCCCCCTCACCTTCTGTACCAGGGTGTCCCTCCAACTGGGCAATTCGTCGGCACTCACGGCATTGCCCTTGATGGCTGGGTTACAGAGACAAGCGAGGACATACTCCTCCCTGTCTCCCAGCACACCAACGAGCTGCCTGTCAACCCCAGACTTCAGCCTCCCAGCCAGAGCACGACCCTTTGGTGTGGTCAGAGAAATCTGGAGTTTGCCCACCAGCTTATCCAGACCCATAGCTGTGGGCAGTGCCTGGCTCAAGGAAGTGGTGTCGCCACACAAGCCCTTCATGGCAAATTGGAAGGGCTCAAGTGCCGACACCGCCTCGGACATCTGCTTCCACTCTGCATTCGAGAGGTCACAGACGTCCAAGGACTCGTCCCTCACCAGGGTGACAAGGGCTCTCTCCTGCTCCAACAGGCACTGGAACAGGAGGAAGGTGGAGTTCCACCGTGTCTCAACATCCATAGGGATGAGATAGCGAGGAAGCCCAAGGTCATCCTGCTTGTGGCGAAGCAGTCTCCTGGACTTCTTGCTGCGGTGGAAGTGGGCGGCCAGCTTGCAAGACTTCTCAACAAGCGTGGCCGTGGCAGCAACAGCACCTTGGAGGGGGCGGCCCTTCTCCTGGGACACCTTCAGCTCCTTAAGGCCGAGGGCGTCCCTGACGGTCAGATGGAGTGTGTGTGCCATACACCATATGTTCACACAGCCCATGACTGTCTCGACAGCGGCGGTAATGTTGGCTCCATTGTCTGTGATAATGAAGCAGCAGGAGAGGTGTGGACCCCCGCCAATCCACTCCTCTATCTGGCGGTCGAGTATGGCCGCCACCTCCTCCCCGGTGTGCCTCGTGTCCATCGTCTCCACATGCAGAATGGCCCACCTGTGCCGTAGTGCATCAGGAGCCGTGCAGGACCTGGAATTATCGCCCAAGGAGGTCCCCTCACTCTCCGGTCCCCACCAGTGGGCAGTGAGGGCCAGGAAAGCAGCGTGCATCCCACTGACACTGGTCCAGAGGTCAGTCGTGAAATGCACACTGGTGCCTGGTTGAGCCGCACGCAGCCCGGCCAACACGAGCTCCCTGCACTTGCGGTACAGGGAGGGGACCACGGGGAGGGCACAGCACCTACCGGGGGGGGGGATGCAGTCAAAGCTTGGGAACCTGCAGATCAAAGGAAACCCTTATTTAGTGAACTGAAACACAGTGTGGTATGGTTCTGGGGGGTGGTTTACAAGTAATGCTGTGGGGGGAGCATCAGCCTTGCAATGAATGGACCCCTTTTTAATGACTTTAAATTTCACACAACCAAAACCAGAACCCAGTCGCACTTTCACAGAACCCACCCACTCAGACTCTGCCAGTATGCCCATGGCAAGCAAGCAGCAGCAAACACTTGATGGCAGCATGGATGGAACATCATCATCATATATCTTTCAAAGATTACTAGAATGACCCCAGGAAGGAAACCCTTCTTTGGTGAACAGATGATGAGCAGAGCCAGCCTATAGGAATTTTCACTGACACAAAACCCAAATTGCACTTCACTTTCACACAGAGAGAGAGAAGAACCCACCCACGGACTCTGTCTGCCACCCAAGGCAAGCAAGCAGGCATCAAACACTTGGCAGCATGAACATCATCATAGATATCTTCCAAACATAATGACCTGGGGACGGTGTGGTGGTGTGTTGGGTAACCTGTTAAAAAACCACCTCACCTGCATGCAATGCAACAACACACAACAGCAATATCTTCATCAAGCAAGACACAAATCACAACAGTACATCTCCAAGGGTCCCTCCCCCCACACAACCCAAATGCATTTCAAAATAGGGGTGTCCCTATTTAAAATCGCCAACTAGGGAGGGAAAGGGGGCAACCAAAGGTGCACAATTGCACACGCACTAACCCCTCTTCGTCCGGTCCTTCTCCTGCTGCTCACTGCTGGTCACGGATGCGCCGCCGCCAGCCAGTCACCCTGGGCTGTGACACAGACAGGGCGGCCGCATGAGGCACAGGCAATCAGGGTAGGTCAACGATGGAGGGGCAGAAGTGAGGAGACAACACTATTTGTGTCGCTCAACTCACCCCCAAGCAGAGACAAAGGAAATCAACAAATAACTTTCAAAAGAAGAAAAAAAATGATGGCAGCCTCCAGGTGAGGTCGGAGTTAGGCTACTGTGTGGCTGCAGCTGTGGGAGGAAGTGGAAGAAGTAAAGGGGAAGAAAGAGAGGGGGGGCAAGAGACAAAGAGAAAGAGAGAGAGGAGAGAGAGAGAGAGAGAGAAGGAAGAGAGGAGGAGTGCAGCGGGGAGGGGGGATTCAGGTGTGGGGGGAAGACAGCAGCAGCGGTCCCAAGAGGTGGGAACAGAGGGTGTATTGGTTGGGGGGTGGAGTGTTTGGCAAGGGGTCTGGGGGGTATGGGAGTCAGGGGCAAGAAGAGGTGGTGGGACCAGAGGGTGTGTTGGTTGGGGGGTTAGTGTGTGGCAAGGGGTCTCTGGGGTATGTAGAGGGAGTCAGGGGCAAGAAGAGGTGGTGGGACCAGAGGGTGTGTTGGTTGGGTTAGGGTTAGTGTGTGGCGAGGGGTCTCTGGGGTATGTAGAGGGAGTCAGGGGCAAGAAGGGGTGGTGGGACTAGAGGGTGTGTTGGTTGGGTTAGGGTTAGTGTGTGGCAAGGGGGTGTTGGGGGGAAGGGGAGGGGGCAACAAACAGCAAATGAGAAAGTAGAACAACTCGGGCGGGCAGCAGGGACGGGGAGAAGGCTGGATGGGAGGGGGGAGAAACTGGGCTGGGTGTAGAGTCTGGGAGGGGGGAGGGGGGAGCAGGCAGGGAGGAGGAGGGGAGCAAATCAATCGATATATCAATCAGGGGGAGTAGGGACAAACACAAGCCAAAAAGTTTAAAACCCAATTCTAAACCAATGAATGATAATAAACCAGCAGAATCTCGGGGGTGGGGGTGGGGGGTGGAACCAAGCAAAAAGGCCCACTAAGAAGCAGCAAACAGAGACAATGAAACAATTGCTGAAATAATAATATTGACTGCAAAGCAAGTCTGCACAAACAAAACAACTCAGGCGGGCAGCAGGGATGGGGAGAAGGCTGGATGGGAGGGGGGAGAAACTGGGATGGGTGTGGAGTCTGGGAGGGGGGAGGGTGGGGGGAGCAGGCAGGGAGGAGGAGGGGAGCAAATCAATCGATATATCAATCAGGGGGAGTAGGGACAAACACAAGCCAAAAAGTTTAAAACCCAATTCTAAACCAATGAATGATAATAAACTAGCAGAATCTCGGGGGGGGGGGGAACCAAGCAAAAAGGCCCACTAAGAAGCAGCAAACAGAGACAATGAAAAAATTGCTGAAATAATAATATAGCAATAGCAATAGCACTTACATTTATATATCGCTCTATAGCCGGAGCTCTCTAAGCGGTTTACAATGATTTTAGCATATTGCCCCCAACATTCTGGGTACTCATTTTACCGACCTCGGAAGGATGGAAGGCTGAGTCAACCCTGAGCCCCGGTCAGGATCGAACTTGTAACCTTCTGGTTACAGGACGGCAGTTTTGCCACTGTGCCACCAGGGACTGCAAAGCAAGTCTGGACTGCAAAGCAAGTCTGCACAAACAAAACTGAACTCCGGCGGGCAGCAGTGATGGAGAGAAGGCTGGATGGGAGGGGGGAGAAACTGGGCTGGGTGGGGTGGGGTGGGGTGGGTTTGGTTGGGTCTCTGGATGGGAGGGGTAAATTAGGAGCAGGGGGGCCACACAGAACAAGGAGCAATAATAATCTCAATTCAAATCAATCAACAAATGCAAAACTAGTTGAACACAGAATGAAAACCAATCTGAAAGAATCAAGCAAAAGCAAATTGGGCAAGTCTCGGGGGTGGGGGGGAGAGCACACAACCAACCACCAAAAGAGAACCAAAATAGATTATATGGGACAATCACAACAAAAATTGGCTATAATAACAGAATCCTCTCTGGGGGGGGGACCAACTCAGGCAGGCAGCAGCAACAAAATGCAAAGTACCAGTTAACAATTAAAGCAAACAACCAAAGCAGCAGCAATAATATATAAATGAAACCAATGGAATGCAATGAAAATCAAAAAGTTGAATAAAAACAAGGCAAGGCACAAAGAGCAATAATAAATTGAACCTTTAAAGCAATGAATGCAGTGGGTGGGAGTGGGGGAGTGTAGGCCCAAGGAGGAGGGATGAGAAGGGAAAGGGGGAGGGGGAGGAAAGCAGGACAGACAAAGAAAAACAACAGGGAAATTTGGGGAAACTTAAGAAAAAAGTAAAGTAAGTAAAGAGAAGAGACAGACAGAGACAGACACACACAGAGAGTCACAGAGAGGGCAGGTGGACAAAAGATTAAAGAAGGTGGCACACAACAACACACAGAGAGAGACACAGGACACAGTCAGGGACTCACAGTCAGACACCAGCAGCAAAGGAGCAAGCAAGGGTCTCAGATGATCCCACAACTGCAGCCAAAGAGAAGTTTCTAGGCAAGAGGCTTGGGTTTATATAGGTTTGAAATTCCCTCCTTTGGGAGCCCCCACCTTTGCACGCCCCCCACGGCCAACAGGGTGCCAGCTCTCAACAGTACAACAGCCAAGCAGCCTACCAGAGCAAAGGACTCATTCTGGCCAATCAAAGGATCAATAGCGCAGCCAATGCAATGCCTGAAAATAGCCTCACAAAATGGATGCCAGGAGCAAAAGTTGAAAGAAGGAGCCACAAAATGGAGGACACACTTTAAACTTGAAAATAACACTCCAGACAGTCAATTGAAGGCAATGGGACATCCGAACCGGTCCGGATTTTCCGAACCGGTTCGGATCCGAACCGGCCCGAATTCGATTCGGATCCGAACCGAAATGGTCCCGATTCGGTTCGGATCAGAACCGAACCGCACATCCCTACTTCACGTCGGGGGGAAAGGGGTAGCCTACAGCGGTGTGCGGTTGGTGGTAGTGCAGGGTAGGGGCAAGGAAGCTACCTGAATTTTTTCAAAGAATTTGGGCAGAGGGCTTATTTTTGGTGATTTCATTTGTTGGAGTTTTGTTGCTTCTGAGGTGTTCTGAGTGTGGATTCTATGATAGCAAATGAGATTTTCAATGAGACACCATGAATCCACTCTCATTTGCTATCATAGAATCTACACTCAGAACATCTAAGAAACAACAGAACCCTGTACCCCATGGGTTAGAAACCCATGGGGGTGGTTGGCACCCTATGTGAACTACACCACCACTCGCTCTGGGCCACCCCAGCACGCCCCAAGTGCACTTATGGGGCTGAAGAAACCTCCATTATACCTTATGAGGAAAAACCTTAAAGACGCAAAAACTTCAATAATTCTCCAAAAATCAGCCCCTTGCCCAAATCCTTTGAAAAAAATCTGGTAGCTTCCTTGCCCCATCTTGCATTACCACCAACCCCACACAGCTCTGGGCCACCCCTTTCCCCCCGACGTGAAGCAATACACCCTCCATTATACCTAATAGGGAAAAACCTTAAAGACGCGTAAACTTCAACAATTAACCAAAAATCAGCCCTTTGCCAATCGCTCTGCAATTGGGGTGGTAGCCTCCACCCATTGGGCACTACCACCCCACCCCACTCTTCTGCCCCAGATCCCACGTTATGCCCCCAGTCTCCCCCAAAGACACTAAAACTTCAGAAATTCACCAAAAATCAGCCCTCTGCCCAATCCCTCTGCAATTTGGGTGGTAGCCTCCACCCATTAGGCACTACCACCCCACCCCACTCTTTTGGCCCTGGGACCCAAAATTCGAGTAGACATCACATCAGAACCTTTTTGCATTAAAGTCAATGGGAGACAAAAAGGTTGAAAATTCAAATTGATGTCATTGCTCAAAATGGAGGGGGAAGAAGAAGGCATTTATAGGCTACAAAATGGAGGGCCAAAACAACAAATATTTTGGATCCGAAACAGGGGTGATTTGTTTCAGATCCGAATAATTTCGGGGGGCTTTGAAGGTGATTCGGTTCGGATCCGAATCACCTATAATCGGCCGTTTCGGGTTCAGATCATTCTGTACCCGAAACGTTTCACACAACCCTAGTTCTCTTAGGCTGCTCTCTTGCTCCACTGGCAAATGTCAGCCAGCAGCCCATAAGAGTTGGGTCACCATGTGTATAGAACATGGATCTGAGCTAGCACGGTAACATACCTTGACTAACCATAATTTGCTAGGCTAACGTTTGACAATTCTAAGCATAGGAATAGGTTTTATACACATACCTTTCTAGATAGCACTGCAAATTATATAATCCTTTCAGCACTGTTGCAATTCTATAGAGTGTATTTATTTTTGTCTTCCTCTCCTCACAACACTTGGCAACTTTCCCAGTAGGAAAGGAAAGCCCACACACCAGGTCTCTTCAAAGAAACACTGATGAGCTCATGGGACTGTTTACATTAACCATGCGAAGTTGCAACTCCAAGCTACCTCCTAGTGTTTAATCTTGCAAGTCAATTTGTTTCCAAGACCTGGGTGTTTAGCAGCTCTGCGGCATTTCATTACAGTTTACCAATCATGAAGAAGCTAGCTTAAAGGGGAGGGGGGAGCAAACCACAGAAGAATAAACAATAAAAAAGCCCAGATCCTAGACACATCAGGTATCCGAAGGAGGTAATTAACTACCCTGAACAGTCACAGTCAACCTATTTCCAATTATAATTGAGAGGATAAAATGTGCACGTCAGGTATTTCTCTCTCTCTTTTTTTGGTCCTGGACCATATGTGAAGCCATCCTTGCCAAGGCTTCTTTGAGAAGTTGTTAATGACATAAATATATGTTAGTAAGCAATTTGCCTCCTTCCTTCCCCCAAACACTCATGCACACTGACATCAACTGCTTTTTTTTTTTTTAAAGTTGCTAACCATTTATTTTGAAACATCTGTTTCTGGCAGATTTTGAAAAGACCAGAGTGGAGAGGAGAAGGGAGAAAAAATATTACTCTGCTTTTGTTAGAACAAAACATTGAAGATAAAAGGAAATCTGCTGATGTGATGACTAAATTGGACAGCGCATCCTTCAGCATTTCTAAACTGCCTTTAAGCCTGGCCTTCTAAATACACACGTTAGAGCCCTTATACAACTGTCTGTCTCACGATTTGCACTGTTTTTGTGAGTGTTGAAAATTAAGACTATACAAACCAGATATTTCAAGACATTGATCTTCTTCACTGGAACTTGGAGTGTCTCCAGGATTGCCATTACAGCAGAGTACACATTGAGCTTTTCCATATATTTTGCATACACTGGAGGGAAGCTCAATCGCAGATATATACAAATATATATGAATTCCAAATGTCCGTTTTCATTTAATTGGCAAACACATTCATTAATATTCTCACTCTTATCTGGGTTGCAGACAATTCCTAATCCCAAAGCTAATAAGTTGTTTTAAATTGAAAGCACTAGAAGTAGAGTGGAGAGAATCCAAAAGGAAACCCACACAATTCTGTTGGGCACACCCCTTGTTTCTAAGCATAGAAACACACAACTGCCTTGTATTGCATTTTATCACCAAGCTAGGATTTAGTAAAATATACCAACTCTCAAATTCCATACTGCAATGGTTTGGGGCCGGGGGTGTGGTGTGTGTAGGGGATGGACTTTATTTGTAGTAGGCTGGACTTTATTTGAGCTAGCTCTCATCAGGTCTCACACTTGATCCCTGTATTACATCAAAAGGGTTCTCATTCAAGCACTGGAGTGTCTGACTGTTTCCTGGCCATGTGACTGACCTTTGAACTAATGACAAAGCTCATGATGTAGCTGAAGTCTTTCCTTGAGGATGTACCCTGTTGTTGTGGGCTCCAATAACATATCAAGCCCTGGTGCTGACCTTTTAAGTTTGAGTGCTGGGTTCTAAAAGAATTCTCTACTTCAACATGAGCCTGACCAAGTACTTAGGTCATCTTTGGAGGCCCTTCTCTGAGTGTCTCCATCATGCACCAACTTAGATGAGGCAAGTGTTGATTGGCGGAGGGGTTTCTCGGGTATTGCACCTTGGTTATGGAGGTTTTTCAGTATGCAGTCTGTCTGAAGCTTTGCATTGTGTGATATAAAGAATTTACCCTGAGGAAGAGGCTTTCCACCTCGAGACAAGTCGGGACTTAGTTATTTTCAGTAAATCATCCTTGCAACGTTCCTACTTCTCCTTTCCATTGTTATTGGTGTGGTGCTTCCCTTCTTGTTTGGTTAATATTTATACGCCAGTTTTTAAACAAAAAAAGTTCTCAAAATGATTTACAGAGCAACAGTTTTTAGAAAATGGTATTCTGTCCTAAAAGGACTCACAATAACACAATTTTCTTTTTAAAAGCATTGTGTGAAGTATTTCCTTTTGTCATCATAAATTTCCTGCCAATCATTTTTGTTGAATGACCCCTGGTTCTGCTGTTGTGAGAGGGGGAGGAAAAGCTTCTCTCTGTTCTCTTTCTCCAAACCATGGGATCGCATAGTCTTGATTCCCCCCACAACACACACACACACACACACACACAGAGAGGCCAATTTTATGCCTTTAAAAATGCAATGGAAGCCACATTCTGTTATGTACATATGGTTGAAAGAAGATGGCAAAACTTCAAAGAAATTTGGTTAGCTATTACCGATTCAGACATTTGTACAAACATGAATTCTTTTATGTATGCAGGATGCATGAGAGATTTCTGTTGTGCATAAAGTTTTTCTTGCAGCAAAGAATAGAGCTCTGTATAAAATAGCCTGCAGAGTGAATTATTCATGTCATTTCCAAAACTATAAGCTACTTTGCAGAGTGGCTGTCCCTATATATTTACATCCAGTGCCTAAGTTCATTCAGAACTTGTTCTCTCCTCTAAAGTAAATTAAATATTAGAAGCAGGATTAAATCAATAATATTGAGAAATGAAGAAAAATGGCCTGTTTGGTTACATTTAAATTCAAATAAATAAATGAAAAGGTATTATAAAAAATATTTAGAGAGCAAATTAGAAGCAGGGAATGATTTGATGGGCTGGGCATCTTCAACATTCTATAGACATTTTGTTAGGAACCATACAGAACTCAGTCACAGACCATGTGGGGCAGGCTGAAAGTGGCTCATTAAGGCACATGATTTTGTTCCCTGCCTGGAACTTCAGAAATGGGGGCAAAAAGGAATTGTTAAGCAACTGGCAGACAATAGTACATGGTGGTTGACTGCATTGACTGCATCGACCATAGTATCCTTCTGGAATGTCTGAGGGTGTTGGGGGTGGGAGGCACTATTTTGCAGTGATTCTACTCCTACCTCTCGGACAGATTCCAGATGGTGTCGATTGGAGATTGTTGCTCTTCAAAATGTGAGCTTAAGTATGGTGTCCCTCAAGGCTCCATACTTTCTCCAATGCTTTTTAATATCTACATGAAACCTCTGGGAGAGATCATCAGGGGATTTGGAGCTGGGTGTTACCAGTACGCTGATGACACCCAGATCTATTTCTCCATGTCAGCCTCTTCAGGAGATGGCATATCCTCCCTAAATGCCTGCCTGGAAGCAGTAATAGGCTGGATGAGGGAGAATAAACTGAAGCTGAATCAAGATAAGACGGAGGTACTTATTGTGTGGGGTCAGAACTCTAGAGACAATTTTGATCTCCCTGTTCTAGATGGGGTCGCACTTCCCCAAAAGGAACAAGTTTGCAGTCTGGGAGTACCTCTGGATCCACACCTCTCCCTGGTTTCTCAGGTTGAGGCAGTGGCCAGGTGTTCTTTCTAAATGGTGGTACATTTGTTGGTAACCTCCAGACTTGACTTCTGTAATGCGCTGCATGTGGGGCTGCCTTTGTACGTAGTCCAGAAACTCCAGCTGGTTCAGAATGCAGCAGCCAGGTTGGTCTCTGGGTCATCTCGGAGAGACCATGTTACTCCTTTACTGATGGAGTTACATTGGCTGCCAATAGGTTTCCGGACAAAATACAAAGTGCTAGTTATAACTTACAAAGCCCTAAACGGCTTAGGCCCTGGGTATTTGATAGAACGTCTTCTTCGCTATGTGCCCTACCGCCCATTGAGGTCAGTTGAAGAGATCCGTCTCCAGTTGCTGCCAACTCATTTGGTGGCTACACAGAGACGGGCCTTCTCAGCTGCTGCCCCAAGATTGTGGAATGCGCTCCCTGCTGAGATACAATCCTCCCCATCTCTGGCAATTTTAAAAAAACTTCTGAAAACACATCTCTTCAACCAAGCTTTCTCAGCTTTTTAAAACTAGTTTTTAAATTGTTTTGGCTATTTAATTGGTGTTTTATGATCTTTCAATTGTTAATTGTTATTTTATGTAGTTTTATAATTTCTATTTTAATTGTTAATTGATTTTAATGGTGTTTTAATGTAAAGCGCCCTGAGCCTTTTGGAAGGGTGGTATAAAATTTTTAATAATAAAATGAATAAATAATAAATAATAATAAATTTGGCCTGGTGAGTCACAAGCTGTAGAGATCCTAAGGGACATCTTAAGCTCCATTTATACATTTAACAAAATGTGGGTAGAAAGTCCCTCCCCAGTTCTGTCCCTCCCTCCCTCCAGATCACCTGCTCACAGTTAAGGTGCCATTTGAAGAAGGAAGTGCCGTAACCATGATGGCTGGCGCTTCCGTGATCATCAACCTCTGAAGTTTTTGTTAAACATCTGCATTGGGCTTTAGTGCTTAGTCCTTGTTGTGTTTATTTTCTGGTCAGTTGGCAATGATAGAATTGCCAACTGACCAGAAAATAAAACTGCCCTTTGTGCCAGTTGGTTGAAAAACAATGTGGTTTCCCCACATACCCTTTATTTTACCTTAGTCGCATTCGAACCAGCTGGAGTTTCTGGACTACGTACAAAGGCAGCCCCACGTAGAGCACATTACAGAAGTCAAGTCTGGAGGTTACCAACAAATGTACCACTGTTTTGAGGTCACTGATTTCAAGAAATGGGCTCAGCTGGCATATCAGCCAGAGCTGATAGAAAGCAGCCCTGGCCACCATCTGCTGGAGCCTTCACTCCAGACTTCATGATAAATGTTGACCTAAACTTCACCCCAAAATTCTGTGCTCCAGCAATGGCACTACCAAAACTTGATAAGCTCCACCCTCAACCTCAAGCTGCCTTAAACTGAGTCAGACTCTTGGTTCCTGTAGCTCCAAGGTTTCAGGCAGAGGCCTTTCCTAGCCCTAGCTGGAATGCCATGGACTGAAGCTACTCCTTGCAAAGTAGATGCTCTACCACTGAACTAAGGCCCCATTGGATCTCCTCTGAGGGAAAGTAAGATAAGGTAAGTCTGCTCCCGTCTGCTCATAGTGACAAGTTGCTCAAGCCAATTGGACAGTTCTGAGGTCAAGAATGGACTTGATAAGACAATGATCAGCAGAATTTGGAGGGGAGATGGTGACTCCGGGCATAAGTACCCCTACAATCATCACATTGCATTGCATCTGTTAAAGCAAGCAGCTGCTGAACTGCTGACACAGGTCTTTCTGGGTTGTGGGAGGAATTCCTCCCGATCCCAGCTTTGTCCTCCACCACGCCACCATGCATGTGGCACGGTAGAGGGAAAGATGGCTGCAGCTGATTGGCCAGGGAATGCAGGCAAGCTCCAGCCTTCCTGAAACTCTCCTGAGCAGTGTCCAGAGGCCGTGTGCATGACCTCAATGTCTGAATAGAGCTAGTGTGTACTCTGCAAACAAGTTCAGGCACTACTATCCGTAGGAAATGTAGGAGGTATAGACTGCAAGACAATGGCCTTATTTAGACTTTCTACTGGTGGTGTCTATATTTGTACATGTTTATGTGTGGATTTCTGTACCTGCATTCATTTAAAAGTGAAGCTTGGAAGCCTACTGCTGTCCTGTTGTCAGCATAACGTGTGGACAACTGTACTTGTGGATGGATCTGTACCTGTGTACACTGTACACTCATTGTGTGAGTGTTGACTTGAGCATAATGTGTGGATAGGGCTAATGCCATCCTTTTAAAGGTCTGAAACAAGAGGTTACATCATCAGTTATGAAAGAGTCATGGGAACTGCTTTCCTGTTGAACCTTATGTCCTGTGTTTCTGCATATGCTGAAATCCTTCCCATCCAATCACCACCCAGTTGACCTTCAAATATTGCTGCAGCAGTTTGGGACAAAGATACAAGAAAACCATGAAGGGGCCATATGAATAGGATTGCTATATTGCAATCTAGGCAGCCTACCAACATGCCAAGACATTTCCCTTCAAACATGCCTGCCAAGACATTGGGAGGGCATGAAGCCATTTTGGCCCCTGTCACATTTCTCTTCTAATTCCTTTGCTTTCCCTGTCTGCTCCACTGCTTTTGGATAAGGTTGCCACCTTCTTTTCTATGGCAGGGTTATGATGACTTGCAAAGATATAATAGGCCAAAAATGTTACAAGCAAAGCTCAAAACTTCATCTTGACTGAGATGTGCTATATTTCTACTTATCAGCTAGCTCTCAGAAATGAAGGACCATTGCTAGAAATGTCTGCCTATTATGCATCTATCAAAGGCAGACAAGCCTTGCCAGAAAAAACCACTGGTTCTAGTTTTATCTGCTCATGCTGCTGACATCTCACCTATGATTTTCCTGAAGCATAAAACTGACTCCTTTGTTCTTTGTCTACAGTACCTAATGGGAATTTTCATTGCATCCCATTAGATATTTTTGTGTTGTTTATTTGTAGCACAGCAAATACTAAAGGTGGAGAAGTTTCCATTTCTGTCTCATGCTGAAAACTGCTATAAATCCAAGTTATACATTTTAGGTTATTATCTGCATTTCTGATAGACTTCCTCTAATCTATGCAGACGATTGATGGCAAATATACCATTGGTTCCATGACTCCCCCCCTTACTAGTAAATAAAATTTGTGGCATGAATGCTTTGCATAAGTGAAAGTAATGACACAGGTACTAGTCTTGCATCGCGTAGCCATGCATAAGCAAATTCACCATGACAGCTTCACCAATCCTGACCTGTAGAAATAAATTCTGCTGTGATTGTTTCTTAAAACAATACTTTCTGTTTAAATAAATACGAGAAGAAGCTGTTGTGAAGCAGCCACATTTCCAATAAAGATTCATATGTAGCTCCAGTATACTCACTGCTAAGGCACTAACTTGGTCTCATAAGACAAAAAAAAGGTATATAATTTCTAGGACTGAAGTGAAACTAGCAACCTTGGAAAGATCAGGGGGAGGGAAAGAGAAAGAAAGAGAGTGCTGGAAAGAGTCTCCTGTTTGGGGTGGTATTGATGTTTCTCACATCACATTCTCATTGCTTCATCTCTCTTCTTTTTTGAGCCATTTGCCTTCATATTTGTCTTCACATCTATTGGCCTCATTTCTCCATGTTGCCATTTATGTCATTGGCAACCCATGTGATTTTTGTCAATGCTGAACCAATGCTACATACGATGAATAAAGGGTCATGTGGTTGACACAGCCAGTGGGATTAAATGGCACTGTGCAAAGAAGAAGGAAAATACTGCTGAGAAAATGCTGTAACCAGCGGAGCAAAGAAACATTAACAACATTAAAACAACACACAAAATGCACATAAATGTATATTTTCACAAATCTGTTCTGATGCATCAGCTGAACTACTTTCAAAGCAAATATCAATTTTTGAGTACATTTGGTACAGCACTAATCATTTCTTTCTTTTCCCCCTGCCATTTTGATTTGACAGGATGCAGCAGGGATGCAGCAATTAACCACTTGTTTCATTTCTTTAAAGAGTTAGACATTAATTAGACGTTTAGACAGTCAACATTTCCTGCAGCAAGTGACTGTTTATAACCTCCTTTTCCTAGAAAACTGCATCAGGGTCAGAAATGTTCCCCTTTTTATTGGCTGTAATTTAAGGTTATTATTATTATCATTTAGATTTATATCCCGCTCTTCCTCCAAAGAGCCCAGAGCAGTGTACTACATACTTAGGTTTCTCCTCACAACAACCTTGTGAAGTAGGTTAGGCTGAGAGAGAAGTGACTGGCCCAGAGTCACCCAGCTAGTATCATGGCTGAACGAGGATTCAGGGGCGTAATGATAGGGGGGGCAGGGGGGCACGTGCCCTGGGCGCCACTTGCTAGGGGGCGGCAAAATGTGCCCCCGCCAATCCCCGAAAATTCTCCAAAAAAAAAAAAATCTTGTTTGAATTGCCGCCACCGCCACCGCCACATAGACTGACCGAGCAGCCAACCACACCAGCCACCTCTAGAGAAGCCCAGCGGGCGGTGGCCACGAGCAGCAGGAAGCGGGGGAAAGGGAGGGCGCCGGGCGGCCCTGCGTGGCTGGATTGGGTTGTTTGCCTTCGCCTCCTCCCTCTGCCTTCCCTCTCACCCTGCCCACCTCTCCGAGGGCGCCCCGTGCAGGCAGCCGCTCAGAGCCAGGTGCCGCTCCCGAGCGCTTCAGCCCGGCGGAGAAGCAGCCGCTTAGAAGCCAGCCAGAGTCCAGGGCGGGCGGGCAGCTTCCCCGGGAAGCCAAGGAAACCCGCCACCCACCCCGCGAGCCCAGCCCAGAAGCAACAGCCAAGCGCGAACGGATGCTGCCGCCCGAGGTAACTTTTGTTGCTGTCCTCCTGCAGCCAGGCTTAAAGCCGCCCCAGCGGTCCGGGCAAGAGAGTTTGTTGGGGTCACTGCTGGAGGCAATGAGCAGTTCAAGCATCTTTGCATTTTAGACAGGCGGGCCCCCTTCTTTACAAGCTTAGCCTTAAGGTAGCCTGCCCCCCAGCTGCTCTTTTGCAGCAGGAAGCAAAGAAAACTCACGAGAAAAATTCCTCCCTTCCCAGAGCGCCGCTTGGGCTACAGCACTGCAGCAGCAGCAGCCCGTATTGGTCTTCTCTTTTCTGTTCTGTTCAAGGCTAAGCGCCATTAATTTTTTAGAAGTAAGTGTTTATACATAAGAATGATGAGACTCAAACCCGCATATGTGATAATCACACAGGGCTCCGTTTCGTTTTGTGCAGGACAAAGCCAACGTGCTCCTTTGGCTTTTTAGAGTAGGTGCCCTGCAAGTTCGCGGAGCAAAAATGTGCATGTACGATCAGTTTGGAATTCTGAAGCTTGCAATCCTTTGCATAGCTCCTCAGAAGTTCGTTCCACTTCATGCGATGGGGTTCCTCCCTAGTCAGCTTGTGCAGGACTGTAGCGTAGCCATAAAGTATGCCTTTATCTCGGTTCCTCCTGGAATCCTGCAGAAAACCAGAGCCCCTTAACCCGATTATCTCCTCCCCGCTCCGTGTCCGTGTGTTTACATTGGAAGGCAATCTAGCAGCCCGTTATAAAAGTTGTACATAGCTGGCTGTGTTTGTGTGAGGAGGAGAAGGGGGGGGGTGGTTTCTGGAGCTTGCGCTGGCAGAGGAAGGGGCCGCCATCTGGCAAGGAGAGCCACCAGAGTTCGGGCTGGGAACAAGCCGCAGCTCTGCTTCCACCATGGGTGTGTATCTCCGCTTTTTTCTGGTTGTGGGGCCCCTCCTCCCTGTGTTTTCTCTTGCCTCCTGAGCCGCTTTCTGTTGCCGATAACAAGCTATTTCTCCTCCGTTACTTTTGGGCGGGGGAGAGAGATGTTTCCACTTTTCTCCCTTTTCAGACTTTTATTTATCAGGTGTGCATTAGGAGTATGCACGCGCCCATGAGTCTCTGCTTCCCAGAGCTTGCCGCTTTGCATGTGTTATCTTCTGCATGCCCTCATCGTCTGGTGGGTGGTATAAGCCTGTGCTCCTTAATTTCTTCTAGCTCTTTGTTTCGTGGTTCCACTTCAGAGCTTATATATTTTAAAAATCTCTGTGCTGCCTCTTTCTTCCATTTTATTTTTAGTGCCCTGCATACTTCCCGGTGTGTTTATCTTTGCAATATTGGGGCATTCAGAAACAAATAGGCTCCCTAGAAGCTCTGTGGCTGATGCATGTCAGACTCACAAATGGTATTTCAGTGTTGAAAACGTGCATCTTTGAATGCAGTCTCACATGCTGCTGTGCTAACTTTTTTCCTCATTGTGATTTCGTGCAGAGATTAAGCAAGGCATAATCTCCAGACTGTGAAACGTTGGGGAAGGTGGACTTGTCTGGGCAGAAAATATACCTGAGTTAAACTGGATCTAAATGACTGATTCTGTGCACACTTAGGAATAAGCATCTTTGAACTCAGTGGGACTTGTTTTTTTAGTAAACATGCATAGGATTGCATGTAGGTTAAATGGATGCAGCATTTAGTTTGTATGTGGGTGGGTAGGGTATAAACCAGTGTTTTTCCTCATTATAATTAGTAATCTCTTGCCTGTCCTTTCTTCAAGAAAGGGTTACATGGTTCCCGCCTCCCATTTTATTCTTTGAGCAGCTTGTGAGGTAGGTTAGGTTGTGGAGATAACTGGCCCAGGGTCACCTAGTGGGCTTTGCAGCTGAGTACCGTTTTGAATTCAAGTCTCTGGGAGAGCTGGAGAGGAGAGCTGGTCTTGTGGTAGCAAGCATGACTTGTCCCCTTAGCTAAGCAGGTTGCATCTGAATGGGAGACTTGATGTGTGAGCACTATAAGACATTCCCCTTAGGGAATGGAGCTGCTCTGGGAAGAGCAGAAGGTTTCAAGTTCACTCCCTGGCTTCTCCAAGATAGGGCTGAGAGAGATTCCTGCCTGCAACCTTGGAGAAGCCGCTGTCAGTCTGTGAAGACAATACTGAGCTAGATAGACCAGTGGTATATTTCAGACCAGTGGTATATTTCAGACCAGTGGTATATTTATTGCATTTTTGGTTATTTATTGCATTTTGAAATTTTTGGTAATTTTTGTAATTTTTAAAATAAAAGTTTTCTGAAACATGTGTGTCAGTCAGATGTATGCTGGGGGGGGCAGCGCAATTTCAGTGCTTGCCCCGGGCGCTGTTTTCCCTAGTCACGCCTCTGCGGTGATTTGAACTCGGGTCTCCCCAGTCCTAGTCCAGCACTCTAACCACTACACCACGCTGGCTCTCTATTCCTTGTGACCTAAGCTAGACCCATACAGATAGCTATGTGAGGGGAACAACTATTGAGATTTTCAGTGCACACAGCTATCTTTGGAAAAAGATCAGTGAAATGTGGATATACTGTAGTTGATAACAAAACTTATTGTACTTATCAAAAGATGACTTACAGTGTAATTGAGGTGACTGCAAAATTTAAAAATGTGTGTTAGTAAGAAAGTAAGCATGTACATCTCTGAGATAACTTAAAGAGGCCCAAATTTGTATAGATGTATCTTCAATAATACCCCAAACCAAGAAAATAAAGCTTTTGCTACATTCATGTAAGTACATGTTGATTTAGTAGGAAGCTTCTTTTTCTCATTCCTTTCAGAAAGAAATTTCTGCTCATGTTAACACTGAAATAAAATCACAGACATACTGAAGGTCAAACTAGACATGCACATGAATGCATGCTATAGAGGTGTGTTCCAAACTGCAAGTGGCTCTTGTTTAATTAAAAGCAGCTCTCCGTGATTAATAGGACCATGGTACATGGCGGAAGGGAGATCCCGCCCTCCGCGTGTGCTGTTTCTGTGAACCTCCAGTGTCTATTTGCTCCTGAACTGGCATTTTCTGGCAAGTCACCACATAGCTGCTTCAAAGGGGCCATTTGCAACAGGAAAATAGTATAAAAGGAAAGAGTTCATCTCCCCACTTCCCCATGTTGTGATCCCACACATGTTCCTGTGGTTGTTTTTAATGAAATAAGAGGCACACCTGGTTCAGAGCACACTTCTATAGCACATGTGTGTTCACATCTACTTTGAACATGCTGTTTTAGGTTCTTTTGTATTTTCCAATTACCTCCCATTCTCACCTCATCCATTGAAAGATTGAAATGTCTGGCATGATAGAGTTAAGCTATCAAAACTGCCCAGGGAACTTTTTTTGTATGGGGAGGTATAGAAATGTAAGAAATAAAAAAAATAAAAAATATAGCTGATGATCTGAAGATGACAACAGTAAAGTGATTTGTAAAGCAAAAGCCAAGTAATATTAAATGCAGCTGAAACATATTTTTCTACTATCATAAATATATTTTAAGTTCCTCAACCTATACCAATGTTCATTGATCATATTTACGGAGGAAACTAAGAAGAAGGTTAATAACAGCAATACTTCATTACTTGACATCAATTTCCAGGGTATAACAATTTGAGTTTAAAATGGGTACCCTAACAGCTCCTTAATTGTTCCTGCTATTGCTATATTTTATGAATATGTGTGTATACATATGCATATATCTGCTTGGGCCTCACTGACTGACTGACTCATTCACTGATATAAAACTCCCAGACCAAGCCACAAAAGACAGAAACAAGCTGTTTTCACAGGAAGGTTCCACATCTCTCCCAGACTACCAAAAAAATCCTGGGGGAAATATATTACTTTTCTGGAAAATCCAGAAAAAAATGGGGAATGAGACCTCATAGAATAGGAAAGGAGTATCACAACAAGAGAAAATGTTAATATGCTTGCAAACTGTAAGCCATTTTATTATTATGTATGTTTCGTGAGAGAGAGAGAATGATATCACATATTTAGGATCTCTTAATAATTAACTAGTATGTGTTTCTGAGTATGTGTTATTACAGCAGAAGAATTCAAGAAGTGCTTGACTAGATCAAGCTATGATCTACCCAGTATTATTTGAAATAATCCCAGTACCCAGCAGATGCTCAGTGGTCCACATATCTGCTAATTCACTGGGTTTCTCTGATTCCAATATGAAACATTAATTCATTTGATTAATTTCAAGTCACATAAGAAACACAAATATCTGGAGGTTGGCCAGTGAACAAACCTGCATTATGTATTATTGATATTTATAATTTCTCCTGTGAATATGTTCATTTTATGGGAGGGTGTGGGAGCTTTCTCTCTCTCTCTCTCTCTCTCACACACACACACGCAACCTTCCATTATTTCAGCCATTTTTGTATGGTTCAGTGTCAACAAGCTGAGTGGCAATGACTCACTGGAACTGCAGCCCCAGGTCTTTCCCAGCTCACATGGAAGTGCCAAGAATTGGATGTGGGACTTTATGAACACAAGACATGTGCAAGGCCCCATTGTCCACCCAATTTGTTTCTGCTTTGAGAAAGGAGGCTCACAAATGTATTTCACATGCTCCAAAAACAAGGCCATTATTCCTTGCCTTGTCATGCCACACTGACAGTTTAACTCTTTGCTAGTATTGCACTTCAAGAATTTCTCCAGAATCCAGCTTAACCTTGTAAGTAGTTCTGCTCAAATATTTGGTGAAGGATATGGATGAGAGTCTGCATTTGGATATGCATTTCAATATGTATCCCATTGAAAGGTATGCAGTCCTGATAGATGACATTAGCAGCTAATAGGCATTCACATGCATCTGAATATGAATCTCCTTCAACCAGACAGAATTACTTTCAGTGGGGTACACATGTAAATGTGCATCCCCATTTTGTTTCATTTTGTCATGTGTAATTACAGGCAACTGGATCAGGATAAGAGCACATCATTCCAGTTGCTATGGCAATGGATACTGTAATCCCTCTTCCTTTAGACAACCATTGCCTTGTGATTGTTTTATCATGTTTTCCCAAAGGGTGCAAAAACTCATCAAAGTGGGTATTTGGGGGAGAAATATTCATGAAGTGTACCCCTCCCCAATTTTGGCCTAGCGCTATTGTAAAATCAAGCACAATGACAGATAATAGTAAGAGGGTAACAGTAATATCTATTGGTGAATGAATTAATTGAATCAACAACAAAAACAAATACTGACCTAAGTCTGGAAATGATTAAAAATTTCAATTTCAATTAAAAGCCTGGGAAAACAGATACGTCTTCAGGGTCCTCCTAAAAGCAAACAGAGAAGGAGATGCTCTTATTTCAGCAGGGAGTGTGTTCCAAAGCCCTGGGGCAGCCACAGAGAAGGCCCGGTCCTGAGTTGCCACCAAATGAGTTGCCGGCAACTGTAACCAGACCTCTCCAGATGATCTTAATAGGCGACAAGGTTCACAACGGAGAAGGCGCTCTCTTAAGCACCCTGGACCTAAGCCATTAAGGGCTTTATAGGTAATAACCAGCACTTTGTATTTTTTTGGGAAACATATTGGCAGCCAGTGCAGTTCTTTTAGAATCGGTGTAATATGGTTCCCAATCTGGCTGCCGCATTCTGTACCAGTTGTAGTTTCCGAACTACATACAAAGGCAGCCCCATGTAGAGTACATTACAGTAGTCAAGCCTAGAGGTTACCAGCATATGTACCACTGTTTTAAGGTCATTTGTCTCCAGAAATGGACATATCTGGTGTATCAGTCAAAGCTGATAAAAAGCACTCGTGGCCACAGCCTCAACCTGAGAAACCAGGGAGTATTTGGGATCCAGGAGCACTCCCAGACTGCAAACCTGATCATTTAGAGGGAGTGTAACCCCATCCAGAACAGGCAGATCTAAACCATCTCTCGAATCCTGACTTAGGGAGGTCATGCCATTTCCTGATGAAGCTGGTGTGGAGAAATAGATCTGGGTGTCATCTGCATATTGATAGCATCCCAGACCAAACTTCCTGACGATCTCTCCCAGCGGTTTCATGTAGATGTTAAAAAGCATTGAGGACTGTATGGAGCATTGTGGAAACCCACAATTTAGCTCTAACTTTTCATAACAGTCTCCAAGTGACACCATCTGAAATCTGCCAGACATATCTGTGTATGTATCATATGTGCTGCCTTCAAATGTAGACATCCTTTTTTGACCACTTTCAGAAATGTTTTTGACCAGTTTCAGAAAACAGAGTCAGAAATGTTCTGCACCATTACAAGGGGGGGAGGAAAAACGTCACCCTTGTAGACCGACTGCTGTGGAACTGCAGAGATCAGTCAAAGGCTTGCCACCACCACCACCACCACCACCACTTTTGTTTGTTATCCATCCCATAACAAATTGTTCTCTGTGGTTCAACACAACATTAAAACATCCAATAAAAACACATCAAACACATCAAATCACAACACACCAAGAAAAAAGAATACAAAATACAAAGCAATTTAAAAACTTGTTTTTAAAGTCAATTTTAAAAATAAAATTTAAAAAGCTTGAGAGTGAACAGAAAGATCTTCACCTGGCATCAAAAAGAGCAAAGTAATGGTGCCAAGTGAACCTCACTGGGGAACTTCACTGCTCCATAAATGGGGTGCAACCACTGAAAAGGCCCTCTCCGTAGTAAGTACCTGCCTCACCTCATTTGGCAAGGGCACTCAGAGCAGGGCCTCCAAAGAAGATCTTAAGGTCTGAGTCAGGATATATGGGGCAAGCCACTCTCTCAGGTAATCTGGTCCCAAGCCATTTAAGGCTTTAATGGTTAAAATCAGCCCTTGGAAATGGACTGGGAGCCACTGCAGCTGATGAAGCACTGGCCTAATATGCTCAAAACATCCAGTCCCAATTAATAATCTTGCGGCCCTATTTTGTACCAGCTGAAGTTTCCAGACTGTTTTCAAAGGCAGCCCTATGTACAACACATTGCAGTAAACTAAGCAAGAAGTTACCAGAGCATGAGTAAAAGGGCAAGGGTCAAGCATGCACATGGTAAACCAAACTCAACTGAACACCTTGTCCACATCCTCAAGCAGCAATAGCTGAAACTCTTTCAGCAAAACTGGACCAGTGGTAGTCTGGATGCCTCTCCCAATGACCCAGCATCAGCTGTAGAGTTCAACTCATGGTGAATGCGAGAAACTTTACCCTCAAAGTACTGTGCAAATACATGACAGCAAGTTACCCAGAACAAGATTTCAAGAAGCCCCACACCACTCAGGAAAGCCCGAATGAACAACATTGATGGTGGATTTAAAATAAGTTTATTCTGTTCCATCTGCCACAGAATAGGCTCTAACCTGTGTTCACTCAGCCATATAGCCAATTGTGCTCACAGGGGAAGGGGAAGTGATTTTCACTGCTCTCCCTGCCCTCCAAAAGTGCTTTTTGGCTTCCAGAATAAGTCCTTGGCAGCTGCACAACCCCCAGGGACATATTTCTGAAAGTCAAAACATACTTTTGGATGGAAAGGAGGGCAGTGAAAATTGATCGCCCCCACACACATTAATGATCTGCTGTATGGGGGAGAAGCCTTTTGTTGAGCTCTGCAGCAGCCTCTCTACAAAGTGCAGTTCTTGCTCTGCCCTCATAATGTTGCAAAACATGTTGGCCAACATTTTCTGAAATGTTCAGTGCCAATCTTTATTTTACCCTAGAGCTTAAATAGGTTTGGCTTGTCAACAAAATGTCATGAACTAGATTTGGAAGGAATTGAGAAAACGGGTTACATGAAGAAATGCTTGCTTTTAGGTAATTGTTGAAAGCTGTACTTTAAACTACTTATTTCTTAAATGGATAGTCCATAAAAGCAATATATTGCTGAGGCCCTTCCATCATTCACTAAATAATTGTTCAGAATGGTTCAAAACTTTCTAAGCCATGTGAAAGATTTGTACAGATGACAACCTGGAAATAAAGAAAAAGGAGTCACTTTGACAGTTGAAACTGGGGTGAAATATCAATCTTCCATGCCTTTAGAATGAAACATAGCCTTTGCTTTTTGATGCGTTTAGAAAAGAAAGATAGATAACATTATTTCAGGTTGCAATAATTCTTTCTTGGGGGAAAATAATTACTTCCAAATCATTGTGTTTAAGACCAATGTCTAAGATTATTTGGTTAGAATAATATTACAAATGCCTATCATTAAGATGGGTGATATATACTGTATGTGGGCATGTGTACTGCAAAGAACTTTGAAGGTTGAGAGTTAAACACACTGCAATATACTTCCCCTTCATGATCACTAATTGTAAAATTATGGCTGCTAGGTAAGGTTAAAGGTAAAGTGTGTCACTGAGTCGGTTTCGACTCCTGGCAACGACAGTGGTAGTCTTTGGTAGAATACAGGAGGGGTTTACCATAGCCATCTCCCATGCAGTGTGAGATAATGCCTTTCAGCATCTTCCTATATCACTGCTGCCCGATATAAGTGTTTCCCATAGTCCCGATATAGATATTTCCTATATGGGAACGATATAGGTGTTTCCCATAGTCTATATGGGAACATTTCCCATAGTCTGATATAGGTGTTTCCCATAGTCTATATGGGAACATAGTCTGGGAAACATACCAGCAGGGATTTGCATCGGCAACCTCTGGCTTGATGATCATGTCATTTCCCCACTTCTAGGTACCTGGGGTGAAGTTTTCACCCATACCACAACATGCAACGCTTTTATTTTCTCCACAACAGTGAATAGCAAACATCTATGCAGTATATTATTTCCAAAAGTCTTGAAATTTGGGGATCTTATGGATGGAGAATCAGAGTGCCTGTGGGCAAGTGAGAAGTACCAGCAGATTTTGAGTGACCCATAGAGATGTGGGGGGTTCAGAATTGAACACTGAAAAGAGCCAAAGGCCCCAAATTTGCTCCCATAGAAAGTTCATGAGCTTAGACAGTTAACTACAGTCAAGCAGGTGAGTGGAGGTAATGGAACTCAGTGGTGAGGGGAAGAGGACGGCTTAAACAAATAGAATAGGAGATTTATCCGACTGAAGAGCTCAGCAAGAGCAATGGTTGAGGGCAGCGCTGGGGGAGCGGCAAAAGGCACCTTTAAGGAGAAATAAGCAGGTGCTTATCAGCATGTAAGCAGCACCTGCAAGCTGCAGCATTCTGCACGCAATCCCATGGGGGGCAGCGGCGGTGCTCCATCCGGCATTGCATGGGGTTCTAGTGTGGCTCTGGTCTCTGCATGTGTGTGGAGGCTCCATGCAAGTGCAGAGGTTAGGGCTCCACCATGGTCCTACTGGATAGTGGGGCCATGGAGTGCTGCCACCCCATGTGGGATTGCGGGCGGAGCACCACAGCTTGCAGGTGCTGCTAACACACTGGCGAGCATCTGCTTATTACTCCTTAAAGGTGGCTTTTGCTGCTGCCCTGGGCCCCTGGCACTTCCCTCACTGGCCTTTCCTGCCCTCAGGAGGATCACAAGTCTTTCTGCATCTGGGTGTGTGTGTTTTTAAAGATCTTTGGTTTTCTCACCAGCCATTTCATCGATTTGTGCTTCTGACCGGGGGAGATGCTTTGAAAAGGAGCTGGGATGGCCTGATGCTCAGTTCCAGCTCCATTTCAAAGCTTTCCCCTCAGGAAGACAAATCTGTGAAATGGCTGGTGAGAAAACAAACATCCCACAAAAATACCCAGAAAACAGAAATAATAGCAATAGCAATAGCACTTACATTTATATACCGCTTTATGGCCGGAGCTCTCTAAGCGATTTACAATGATTTAGCATATTGCCCCCAACATTCTGGGTAGTCATTTTACCGACCTCGGAAGGATGGGAGGCTGAGTCAACCTTGAGCCCCTGGTCAGGATCGAACTTGTAACCTTCTGGTTACAGGGCGGCAGTTTTACCACTGCGCCACCAGGGGCATAAAATAAAAGTTGCATCCGAAGTAAGACCGAAGGACTCCTGCCTTTGTTACTAACCTTTTTTGTTTTGCACCATGCTCAGCCACAGGCTCAGGTCACAATTGCACACAAAGATGCACCTAGGTAATTTTGGATCCTGGACCTAAAGGCCTTTGGAGGCCCCCCTGCTGCAAGTTAAGCATCTTTTTTAAAAAACACATAGGTTCTTGAAGGCACAAACCACACCACCCTGGACAGACTAAAGAAGATTTGGGGGCCTTCAGGGGTGTGGGTCCAGGGGTAAGAGCGCCTCTGATTGCACACCAAGATGTCTTGCAACATTTTGGTGTAGATCCAGTCTTTTTAACTTCTATGAGCAAAAGTGTTCACTTGTACTTACCATTTGGCTAGAGGCAGAACCACCTTCCAGCAACCACAGCCATTCAGAGGCAAGCTTGCTCCTATCTGCATTGCCAAACCTCTTCATCTGCATCTTCCTATCCTAGGGTTTGTTGGTTACTCAAGAGTGACAGAACCTTCGGATCTGGTATTTCTATAATACCAGATGTATGTATGTCTTACCCATTTGAAAGAATCACTTGTTTTTCTTAATTTTGAAAAGGGAGAATAGTAAATACAAACAAGTATACATTCATAGGTCCTCCTACAGATGGTTCGAACATTATCCTCATGCAAATTTCTCTCCAGATTTTGGAGTTCTGTTTCCCAAATGGAAACAATGGAGACTGTCTCCCAAAAGGAAACAATGCATTATGAACTTTCCTTTGTTCCATTTTTTAACCTCTGAATGTTATACAGCACACTTTGCATGTACAATCTGGAACAGATTTTTGTTCTTTAATTCTTGTCTTCCTCACACCTCCTTCCTTCCTTCCTTCCTTCCTTCCTTCCTTCCTTCCTTCCTTCCTTCCTTCCTTCCTTCCTTCCTTCCTTCCTTCTCTCTCTCTTGCACTCTCTCTCTCTCTCTCTCTCTCTCTCACACACACACACACACACACACACAGAGTACATATAAAGCACCTCAAAAACCAATACATTCATTTGAATGCCTTGGGTCTGGATATTTCTGCATATGCGTTAGGGGTGTGCATTTATTATGAAAAACCAAATGTGTCCCATTTATTTACATTCATTCCAAGACGAATGCCAAGGGTGCATTACTGAACGATGGGTGGGGGAGGGGAATTGCCACCACCAGTGTAAGTCACCATGTTTTTGTGATAGATCCAAACTGACGGAATGGCTGGAGCACTGTGGGGAAGGGTAAACATGGCTGGGAGGCTGCCAATGAGTCAATCTGTGCCACTCCTTTTTCAGTTGTTTGGTTTTTTATCAGGATGGGTTAAAAATAGCATCCATGGTAAACCCTTGTGAGATCCCATCACATCAAAGTAATTTCACGCAGTAGATATGTCCTGAGGTTTCTCTGCATGCACAATTTAAACTTTGATACTTGACTTTTAATTTTTAAATCCCTGTGCGCAATTGCAGTAGTCACTGGGGAATGGAAGGTAAGTAGTCAACGGGATGGAAGGTAAATTGGTCATCTTATGTGGAAAGGGCATTGAATACCCTGTATTCTTCTGCAGTTGGCATTGAGCTATACAACTGTTGTGCAGGCCCCGCCAGGAGAGATAGCAATCACCTGTTATGAGAAGCTTGAGGCTGAGATCTCGCAGAAGGTCTTGATTACAGGTCAACTGCTCTCTTCTAAGAGAGGTAGGATGAATGACTCTAATGAGTGGTTCGACTTTCAGTGCAGGGATTTGCTTGCCAGGCTGAGGGGCATATATGGGGAATATAGAGCTGGTTCCAATCAAGTGCTCCCTCCAGAATATTTTACAACCAAGAAAGCTTATAAAAAATGTGTGAGGTCCGCCAAGTCCCAGGCACAGGAAAATATCTGGAGGAGATTAATCTTGGCTACTCACAACAAGGATAGTGGTGCCTTTTGGCACATTATTTCAGGTTCTACCTACCCTAGAGTGCTTTCTGTGGTTCCTGCTCATGCTTGGGTAGCCCATTTTCATGCTCTTTTTAATGGAGCTCCGGCCCTTTTGGGAAATGATCCCTCCACTCCGGAGAGGATGCCTTTGTGGCCACCTCTTACATTGGATGATATAGTTAATCTAGTTAAGGGTCTAAAGAAAAGGAAAGCACCTGGTTCTGATTTCATCTTCCTGGAGGTAGTATTAGATAACCTTGATTGGTGGGCTCATGTCCTAGCCAGTTTGTTTACCTCGATTAATAATACAGGTGTCATTCTCTCCTCCTGGAGTGAGGCCATTGTGGTCCCAATATATAAACATGGCTCCCACTCTGTCCCTTCCAACTATAGACCCACTAGCTTGTTATCGGTGATAGCAATAGCAATAGCACTTACATTTATATACCGCTCTATAGCTGGAAGCTCTCTAAGCGGTTTACAATGATTTAGCATATTGCCCCCCAACATTCTGGGTACTCATTTTACCGACCTCGGAAGGATGGAAGGCTGAGTCAACCTTGAGCCCCTGGTCAGGATCGAACTTGTAACCTTCTGGTTACAGGGCGGCAGTTTTACCACTGCGCCACCAGGGGCTCTTATAGGCAAACTTTATGCCCGTTATCTTTTGGATAAGCTGGAGGGATGGATGTTGGAGCATCATGTTTTAGGCCCTGAGCAGGCAGGATTCAGGGCTGGCCACTCGACGCTAGATCATTGTATGGTATTATACCATCTGACATGTAAGTACACAAAGGCCCTTAAAGGCAAACTCTTTGTCGCATTCATGGATTTGCGAGCTGCTTTTGACTCCATACCAAAAGAGGTACTATGGGCTAAACTTAGTGAAACATCTATTGATAAAAGGCTCTTATTCCTAATCAGATGACTTTATGCCAATTCCACAATCTGAGTTAGATATGATCCCTTAGAGGCCTTAACTGAGCATATTCCTACCACCCGAGGAGTCAGGCAAGGTTGTCTGCTGGCACCTGCACTGTTTATTTATTAATGACCTGGTCCAGGTTTTGGGAAAGGTGGATGCCCATTCTCTTAAATTGGCAGATGTGCAAGTACCGGTGTTGCTATATGCTGATGACACGGCACTTTTATCTCAGTCTCGGTTTGGTTTAACGAGACTTTTGGCGGTATTTGCCCAGTACTGTAATACAAACAAACTCCATTAACTTTGATAAATCAAATGTTTTGGTATTTTTGAATTCTAGGAAAGTTTATAAATGGAGGATTAACCAGACCAGTATAGAACAGGTCACCAAGTTCAAATACCTTGGGATTTATTTTCATTCCAATTTGAACTGGAAATTGCAATGGTTACATATTATTTCCCTGGGCCATAACACACTATATTCCTTTTTGCACTTTTTTAATGGGAAAGGTGGCCAATTTATACCTATGGCCTTGCACGTGTTTCAAGCCAAGATTGTGGCTCAAATGCTCTTTGGAGTCGCTATCTGGATCCAAGGGGCCCATTCAGATATCAAATTGATCCAGTCTAGATTCCTTAGAGCTATATTTAGAGTCCCTAAATGTGTATCTTACACTACATTGTGTTTGGAGACCAGTTCTTATCCGATCTCCTGTCTAGCTTGGGAGGCCTCATTGATACGCTGGCTTAAACTCTGTTTGGACCCTCAGGGACCTTCATATGTTCAATATATGTGGAGAGATACCTTCTCTAACCCATGGTTGTCTGTTGTCACCAATAAATTGTTGGGCATGGAGCTTTCTCCTTTCATTTTTTTCCTTGGGATTTGCAATGGCAAAGGCTATTGTCATTCAGCATCTAAAGGACATTGAACACCAACACCTAGTTGACCTTAGTAATATATGTTGTTCCCCTTTATACCTTGGCATCTCTCTTCCAGCTGGGAAACAGGTTGCTAGATATCTAACCACTCTTCACTTTGTTACATTTAGGTCAGCCTTTGCTAGGGCTAGGCTGAATGTACTTCCTTTGGCTTTGCTTCAAAGGAGGTTCTCTAAAGAACCCCCTGTTTCGGGGTTGTGTCCTTGTGGGGAGGGCAGCTTGGAAACAGTCACTCATATTGCTCCCTCTATCATGACTCTAGGAGTGAATTACTACATCCATTACTAGAGCAATTTCCTGGAAGGCCTGATTCCTTTTATCTTAACTATTGTTTAGCTGATACTAATGATTAAGTCACCGAAGTGGAAGCCAAATTTATTTATTTATTTATTTATGGGGCGATGAGACAGACATCCCACCATGGTCTTTTATAGGTTTGATTCTATGGTAGTTTTAGTTTTATTTGTATACGTATTGTTATATTTACTCTATTTATTGTAATTCTGAATGGCTGTGTTATTGTCACTTCTGCTTCTGTTTGGCCTATGGCTGCAATAAAAGAACAACTACTATTACTCACTGGGGAATGTTGCACTGTCACAATGTTGCTTATGCTCCTTTTATGTGGTTTAGTCTCCTGGTTCCCTGTAACTTTCATCAAGAACAGCAACATTCATTGGTAGGATACAGAGAAAGAGGCTGAGGAGTGGGAGGAGAAGACTTCTTTCCTTAAAGGCTTTAAAAAAATGAGCTAACAGAGTGCAATGAAAAAGAATCATTTTTAAAGAAAAAAGTAAGAGGGCTGAAAGATTGTAATATTGATCAATAGCTTCAGGTTTTTTTAAGGGCCAGATGAGGCAAGGTAGGAAGAAGAGCATGCTTGGGTACAGATATGAGGAGGTATACCCTTGGGAGTCAGCCAGTGCCAGCTGCTGCTTCTTGGGGATGGAGGGGAGCAGCCAGGAATAACCATAGGTGGGGCTACTAGTAGGCCGGTCCAACCCTAAGTTAAACCAGTCCATGGTTTTCTCCATCTGTAAAGTTCTTTACTTGTCTCAACCCAAATCTCCATCATTCACACCAACATTTGACAGCTGGCTATTTAGTGCTAATTTAGTGCTAAATTCACCCCCTGATTGACTGTGAGTAAATGAATCTTGCCCGTAGAGTGGTTCATGGTGAGAATCAGTGAGGAAAGTAGCTATGCCCTCTCTTTCTCTCTACAGTCCCCATGCCTCTTCTTCCCCTCAGTAGTTCCATCCCTTCTACTATCAGCATTGCCTCCATTTCTCCCCTTCCTAGCAATCAAATCCCTCTCCTCTTCACCTCATGCAGGACAAGGCTAAGTAGGTCAACTGAAGTGGTGTGTGTGTGTGTGTGTGTGTTGGAATCTTGAGCACCTATTTGCAGGTAGCACCTGCATACATGTTTTGCACCATTTGATAATACCATAATGGATTTGGGCACACAGAGCCCACTAGTTTCCTTCCCTCTCACAAATAAGCACATGCATGCTTTACTTATTTTTTGTTGTTGTTGTTGGTTGTTATTATTATTATTATTAATAATAATAATGATAAACCAATTCTGGGAGGAGCCAAGATGATGGCCAGCTAGCAGCTCCACTGACACGCTCCCATCGTACAACTGGCCCTACCTCCACTAAGCTCAAGCCCCCCACATAAATCATGATGAATAAAGGAAAATTTAAAAATAGGACCAGCTCCAGCAATGACAATGGTGATCATCAATCAGTCAAGGCTGGGAAACAGATGAGAATTGACTCCTAACTCCCATCAGCAGAGCCGAAGGGAACCATGAGCACTCTCCCAACAAAGATGAGATTTATGGCCCTGGGTATGGAAAGCTCTCCCTCCTCCCCCAAGGAGACTGCACCACAGAAGCTAGTGTTATATTAGGCTGCTTCCTCACCATCCCAATGGTCTGACCCGAAAAACTCCCCGGAACAGGGAAACATGGGATCTAAACATCCCAGAAGTGCACTCCCCCCTCCCACATGACCTTTTCACTCAGCAGTAGGACCCTCTTAAGAAAATGTGCTAGTCTCATAAAAACTCTTTTTTGTTTCATTCAGAATTTCTTGGATAGCTCAGCTAAAGCAGAAACCTCAGATTCATTTGGAAAAGCAGAAACCCGATAGCATTTTAAATGCGGAATAAATTAAAAGTCTCCTTTCCACATCTCTTCTTCTTCAGGCTTGTTAAAACTTATAATGTTTTGAAAAGGAATCCGTGCTTGTGTTACATATGATGGGTGTCTCAGAATGCTTATTCAAGCATATACAATATGTCTGTAGCCTTTATTTCACCTTACTGAAGAGTGTTGTCATCTGTTCATAGAAGATGTATTAGTTCAGTTTTAAACTTCTGCCCCTTTGGCACAGCATGTCTGCTGCCACTATGCCTGTTCCTGTCTAGATACCGTGTGGTCATCTATAAGCGGGGGAAACCTCCGTCTTTTGTTTAACTTTTTAGCCTCTGAAGAATCTGCAAAGTTATTTTTAAATAAAGTCCATCTTCTACAGCTGCAGATCACCATAAGTATGTAAGAGCAGCCCTCCTGCATCAGGCCCAAGGCTATCTAGTCCATGTTGGAACTAGGACCCTAGAAGCATCAGCTCTCAGCTGCAATGCCTCATAGTGACATCTGGGGATTTTTTTTAGGGTCATGGATAAAAGTGATGGACTCCTCCCCTCTTTCTTCTTCCAGTGTTAGTCCCCATTTTGTCTCTCCAGAGATGGCTGTTTGTTTAGTCCCTCTCACCTTTCAGCCTTAAGCTCAGCTTTCCTATCCTTTTGTAACTTCTAAATAAATCCTTGTTGTTCAGATTTAAAGAACTGTCTCCAGACCTCTTGCTTGGCTGAATTCTCCCCCAAACTAGCTTTGCTCTGCTAATGGGAGCTGAACTGCCATTCCTCTCCTACTGTCCAGAATCCTGTTTCATATAGTGGCTCACCAGATGCATCTGAGAAGCCCACAGGCAAGAGGTGAGGGCATACTCTCCTTTTTCCTGTTGCTCCTCTGCATCTGGTATTTATAGTCATCTTGACTCTAAGGCTGGAGGTGGCCTATAGCCACCAGAATAGTAGCTATTGATAGACCTGTCCTCTATTAATTTGTCGAAGCCCCTTTTAAAGCCATCCAAACTAGTGACATTCACCACATTCCATAGCAGAGAATTCAATAGATTAATTATGTGCTGTGCGAGAAATTACTTCCTCTTGTTGGTCCTCAGTTTCCTGGCCTTCAGTTTCATGGGATGACCCCTGGTTCTAGAGAGGGTCATCTGTGAGAGAGGGAGAAAATTTTCTCTCTGTCCACTCTCTCTACTCCATGCATAATTTTATATACCTCTATCATGTCTCCCCATAGTTGCTTCTTTTTCAAACTGCAGCCTTGTCTCACAAGTAGGGATGTGCATAAAACCGGTTCTCCCGGTTCGGTTCGGGTCCGAACCGGGTCCGGACCGGACCGGGGTGGTTCGGTTTTGGTTTTGCCAGACCACCCCCCGGTCCGGTTCGGTTTCGAACCGGTTCGGATCCGAACCGAACTGGTTCGGATCACAAAAAGTGGCTGGTTTTGAAGGGGACATTGTGTTCTACCTGCCACCCAAATTTCAAGTCGATTGGACCTTCCTCTGATTTTTTACAAATTTTTTTCAAAAAATAAATTTTTGCCCATAACTCACAATGTGGAGCCCTTAGGGGCAAAAAAGCTGGGGTGGGTGGTAGCCACCCATGGGTGTCCTCCACCCCAAAAATCCCAAGGCAATTGGTGGCTCCTAGTATTATTGGTGAATTTCTGAAGAAAATTTTTTTTCCCATTGGCTAGAATGGGGGTTCGGGGCTGCCCCAGACCCACCTCTGTGGGGTGGCAGCACCCCCAAAGTGGGTCCGGGGCCATGGCAAAAATGCCCTCAGTCCCTCCCAGCAATCCCCGTAGAGATAGGAGTGATGGTTCTGTTGTTTTTCTGAGGTATTCTGAGTGTAGATTCTATGATAGCTTATGAGATTTCCAATGAGACACCATGAATCCACTCTCATTTGCTATCACAGAATCCACACTCACTCAGAACACCTCAGAAAAACAACAGAACCATCACTCCTATCTCTACGGGGATTGCTGGGAGGGACTGAGGGCATTTTTGCCATGGCCCCGGACCCACTTTGGCGGTGCTGCCACCCCACAGAGGCGGGTCTGGGGCAGCCCCGAACCCCCATTCTAGCCAATGGGAAAAAAAAATTTCTTCAGAAATTCACCAATAATACTAGGAGCAACCCAACAATTGCCACCCCATCTTTTTGGCCCCTCTCTCTGGGCGCCCTAACACGTAACACCTAGTCAGTCCATCTTAATGCCTACCTACTACCACCACTCCTATCCAAGCAAGTAAGAGGAGGACACTCAGAGAGACAACACCCACTCTCTGATCTAACAAAAAGGCCACTGCTGTGCTGCCTGCCAGCACAGCAGCAGCAGCGGAGCAGCACACTAAGCACAAGAGCAGCACACACAGAGAAGAAGCAGGAGGCGGAGCAGCAGACCTGCCGCTCTGCATGATGGGTGACGTGATGCCCAAAGGAACCACCGCCTCACTCAGTGCCTGCCACTGACTAGGCCCGACAGACAGAAGCCAGCCAACCTGCTCTGCTCTGCTCTGATGCTCCCCATGGATGATGCACACACACCCTACATCTGCATCCCAATGACCAGACCAGACCAGACCAAGTGCGCAGAGTCAGCACAGGCCAGCAGCCACCAGCCCAGCAACAACAACAGCTACTACTGCTACCACCACAACCAGTGTTGCCGCTACAATAACATTCCCAGTCCAGTCACGCGCGCCACAGCCTGAGCCTAGCACACAGCCAACAGCTGCTGCCAGCCAGTGCCTGGCAAGACCAGCCAACATGAGGAGGAGAGAGCTAACAAGTAGACGGCGCACGCACATCACCAACCCATCACGACGGCGCAACTGCAAGGGGAGAGGGCACAATTACAGGCAGGAGGAGGAGGAGGAGGAGGAGGAGGAGGCGGGCGAGGCAATCCTAGCACAGATTTGAAAGTTTAAAATCCACCAGGACATCTTCTAGAATCTAGACTTCTGTTTTTTCTACCACCAGCTGTAGTGTCTAGTTAGTCAGTGTGCTGTGCAGCTGAGCTGAGCTGAGCTGAGCTGCATGTGAGGAAGGGTGATTGTAGCTAGTTCTTTAGTTTCAGCAGACTGAGCATTGAGCATGGGCAGTGGCCTTGGGAAGCAACACAATTACACGACACTCACCTGCTGCTGCTGGTTCTAGAAGTTGCCTCTTCTCGTCTTCACCTCTTCGTGTGTGTGTGTGTGTGTGTGTGCAGTGAGTGCATGCCTTTTGCCTTGCTGGAAAGAAATGCTTCTCTGGTCCACCACCACATATCTGCTCAAGGACACAGAGGCCCAAGGCAGAGGTGGTGGCACCAGTGTGAGTGCATGTGTGCTGTGGTGTTTGCCACCACAGGTGTTTTGTGTGTGTATGTGTGCGCTGCTAGCTAGGAGGGGGGAGGGAGGCAGGGAGGGAGGCTGGGAGGCAGGGGGGAGGAAAGGGGAGGGGGAGAGGGATGTAGAGGGGATTGAAGGGGGGAGGGTCCAGCTCAGAGTTGGTCAGCCACATATTTGTGCACACACGTGCTCACGTGTGTGCTTCGGTGGGAGAGACCAGACTCTCATCATCTGCCAGACCGGGGTTGGGGGCAGGTGAGGCGGTGGTGGGCTGGAAGGGAGGGAGGATGGAAGGTGGTGAAGAGGAAGGGGAGAGGATGAGAGGGGAAGGATGGAGGGAGGCATGGGGGGGAGGAAAAAAAACATGTAGACAGACACACACCACACTACACACAGAAAGCATCCACACACAGAGACAGTGCTAGGCATCCATTCACACAGACAGACAGACAGACAGACACACAACAGGAAGAGACAGACTGAGCCTGCACCACACACACACACACAGACCCAATTCCCCCCCTGCACAGTTATCAATCAATATGTTGTGTTGGCAGCCAGTTCATTGCTATTCTGATGGTTTTGGGTTTTTTGCCATCAGCCAACATCAACAGTGACCACAATCAAGATGAACATAAGATGATAATAATTCATTCGTTTCATTTCAAAAAATCACCCAATCATCTTCTCCATGTAAACCAAGCCCCCCACACATGATTTCTGGTGACATTTTCAATAAAATCAATTCATTTGGCATTCATCATTTTGTTCTCCCTTTGTCACCTTTTTTTCTTTCTTTTGCATAATTTTGAGGCTTGATTTTGACATGGGGTTTTTAAAGAAAAAATTATTTACATGTTTATTTACATACAGTATTTACATATCTACACTGCATTTTTGAACGTATACCCGCCGCTGCCGCTAAGTCTAGTACTCCGTGGGCTGTGCTACTTTGGGGGGGTGTGCCGTGCCCACGCCAGGTCCCCAAATGCTGACAGGTGGATAGATAAAGGGCCTGTGCTGGTCAGCATTGGGTTTCTTTTTAGGTGGGCGTGGGCATTGTAAACATCTGGCCAGTCGCAGCACTACAACTACTACTACAACTGCATCTCTGTGTGGGCACACTACACGCTGCGACTGGCTGGCACGGCTCAGCATCTGTCACGTCAGCTCAGCTAGAGGTGGAAGGGGGGAGGGTAGGGATAAGCACAGAGTTCGAGCCAGGCAGGTGACCAACCATGGGGCAACCCACGGTAATCACTCGCCCGTCTCAAACTGCAGCTTGGGGTAGCCCAACAGGGGGAGGTTCACCTTAAGGAAGACCAGCTGCTCCACCAGACCAGGGTCCAAGCGGGAGCGAGAGGGTGTCACCACGTCCCCGGCACGTGAAAACACCCGCTCGCTCTGGACACTGGTTGGGGGGCAGGAGAGGAGGCGCACAGCCACCACCGCCAGGTCCGGCCAGACTTGGCGGCGGCTCGCCCAGAACTGTGCGCAGTCCACGCCGTCTCCCTCCACAGGCTCCTCCAAGTACTGCGCAACGCATTGCTCAGCACTGGAGGGGGGCCTGGCAGGTCGAGCCTCCCGCATACCAGGCATGGCGCCATAGCAGAACCGCTGAAACCACTGGGGGGATCTCGAGTCGGTAGCAAATGGCTGCTGCGATGGCGCCGCCTGGGATGCCACGCTGCTGGACTGGGAAGAGGGAGGGGAAGGGGAAGCTGACGCCGGCTGGCCGCCCATGCTGCTGCTGGGTGCGGGTTGGGCCGCGAGGGCTGCCCCCGCACCACTACCAACACCCTGGTCTCTGCGGGCCCTAGCGGCCTCCTCCTCCCTAACCTTCTCGACCAGGATGCCCTTCCACCTGGGCAAGTCGTCGGCACTCACGGCATTGCCCTTGAGGGCTGGGTGACAGAGACAAGCGAGGACATACTCCTCCCTGTCTCCCAGCACATCAACGAGCCGCTTGTCAACCCCAGACCTCAGCCTCCCAGCCAGAGCACGACCCTCTGGCGTGGTCAGAGAGATATGGAGTCCACCCATCAGCTTCTCGAGACCAACAGCTGTGGGCAGCGCCTGGCTCAAGGGAGTGGTGTCGCCACACAAGCCCTTCGTGGCAAGCTGGAAGGGCTCGAGTGCCGACACCGCCTCGGACATCTGCTTCCACTCTGCGTTCGAGAAGTCGCAGACATCCAAGGACTCGTCCCTCGCCAGGGCGACAAGGGCTCTCTCTCCTGCTCCAACAGGCGCTGGAACAGGAGGAAGGTGGAGTTCCACCGCGTCTCCACATCCGTAGGGATGAGATGGCGAGGAAGGCCAAGGTCATCCTGCTTCTGGCGAAGCAGTCTCCTGGACTTCTCGCTGCGGTGGAAGTGGGCGGCCAGCTTGCGGGACTTATCCACAAGCGTGGCCGTGGCAGCAACAGCAGCTGCGATGGGGCGGGCCCCCTTCTCCTGGGACGCCCTCAGCTCCTTAAGGCCAAGGGCGTCCCTGATGGTCAGATGGAGCGTGTGTGCCATACACCGTATGTTCACACAGTCCATGACTGTCTCGACAGCGGCGGTAACGTTGGCTCCATTGTCGGTGACAATGAAGCCGCGGGAGAGGTGTGGACACCCGCCAATCCACTCCTCTATCTGGCGGTCGAGTACGGCCGCCACCTCCTCCGCGGTGTGCCTCGTGTCCATCGTCTCCACGTGCAGGATGGCCCACCTGTGCCGTAGTGCATCGGGAGCCGCGCCGGACCCGGAAGCATCGCCCGCGGAGGTCCCCTCACTCTCCGGTCCCCACCAGTGGGCAGTGAGGGCCAGGAAAGAAGCGTGCATCCCACTGACACTGGTCCAGAGGTCAGTCGTGAAATGCACGCTTGTCCCGGCCGGAGCTGCACGCAGCTCGGCCGACACGAGCTCCCTGCACCGGCGGTACAGGGAGGGGACCACGTTCCGGCTGAACGTCGTCCTTGAGGGGATGACGTATTCGGGAGCCAGGTATTGGAGAATACGGCGGAAGCCGTTGTTCTCGACCACCTGAAACGGCTGGTCATCGGTGGAAATCATCTCCCCTATGAGGCGGGTGAGGTGATGATGGTCCACGCGAACAATACGCTGGCTGCCCGAGGACTGCGTCCACCGCTGGACGGGCAGTGTAGCCTGCCTGCTGGCTGGCACACTGCCGCTGCCCGCCCTAGTGGCAGATGCACAAGGCGCACTAGCGCTGCCAGCCTGTCCCCTGAGACCTGGGTGGTGACGCTCTAGGTGTCTCCACATAGGCGTCGTACCCAGGTGCGCAGGGTCCCTTCCACGGCTGACAAGCATCCTGCAGTGGACACAGCGGGCGTGGAATGGGGCATCTTGAGGGACCTCAAAATGCACCCATGCACCACTGCCCTTGGCCTCCTGCGCCCTGGGCGCCGTCCTAGGCCGTTTCTCGCAGGGTGGCTGCAGTCCTAGGGGGGGGGCGGCCGCCGCTGCCTGCCCACTGCTGCCACCCAACCCGCCCCTTCCGCCCTCCACAGCGGAGGAAGGGCCCGGCTCAACTGGCATCGGAGAGGCAGGCCTCTCCTCCACCACCTCGCCAGACCGCTCCCCACCAGAGTGTCGGGCTTCACGAGGGGGGGCCCCACTGAGCGGCGAAAGGATAGGGGGAAGGGGCCCCAGAGGGAGGGAGAACCTGGCTGCATCGCTGCCAGCCGCACGGTCCTCACCGCCCTCTACCTGCTCTTCCAACTCCACAGTCTCCTCCACCTCAACAACTGGCGGTAGCTCAGCAGCACCTGGTGCCGCCGGCGAGGAGGGACCCGCCACAGCCCTAACGGTGCCTCTGCCTCTGCCGCGATTGGCGGCAGCAGGCGTGGGGAACTGAATCCTGCGCACCAAAGATGGGGCCGGAGCAAAGAATTCTCCAATGGGGAGAACTGGGGTGTCCTCAGGCTCCCCGCGTCCTCTCCCTCCCCGTGCCACAGGCGCACCCCGCACCTGGCCTCTCCCACCTCTGCCTGCCAGCCTTGAGCGAGCCCTGCCCGCCACACGGCGCTCAGACATGCTGCTAGGTCAGAAGGAGGGAGACTTTAGGAGGAAGGCCAGACAGGGTCAAAAAATTAATTTGGAGGGGCTTAGGGGCCAAAAAAAAGGCAGCTGATTTGGAGGCGGCGGGGGGGAAGTTTGTTTTCAAAAAAGGAAGCCAATTGGGGGGAAAAGAAGACTTTTTGATATGGGGGGGGGAAGCCAATCGAAGTGAGGGGGAGGGTGTCCTTTTTGAATTTGGGAGTCAACCACCAAGCCAATTGGGGAGATGGGTCTGGGAGGGTTTTTTTTTAGAAAAATAGGGGGTTAAAGGGTGGAACCCCGGTGTGGGAGGGTGGCACGGGCAGTTGGGTGGAGTAGTTGTGGTGTGGGTGGCAAGTTTTTAGCTTTTTTTGGGGGGGAGAGTGGATGGGGGAGGGCACAGCACCTACCGGGGGTGGGGGAGGGATGCAGTCAACGCTTGGGAACCTGCAGATCAAAGGAGGAAACCCTTATTTAGTGAACTGGAACACAAAGTGTGGGTTCTGGGGGGTGGTTCTCAAGTAATGCTCCTGTGGGGGGAGCATCAAACTCAATGCAGCCTATTTAGTGACTCTAAATTGCACACAACCAAAACCAGAACCCAGTCACACCAACACAGAGGTTGAACCCACCCACTCTGTGACTCTGCCTGCCCAATGCCATGGCAAGCAAGCAGCAGCAAACACTTGATGGCAGCCTCATGGATTGAACATCATGATCATCATCATACGTGTGTATTGGCCCAGCATGTAGTGGCAGCATCAGAGCCCAGCCAGGACCCCACTCAGACTGCCCCAGAGGCAAGGAAGCACTCTGGCATGGCATGGGCCCAGCATGTAGTGGCAGCATCGCATCAGAACCCTGGACCCCACTCAGACTGCCCCAGAGGCAAGGAAGCACTCTGGAAGGCACCTGTTCAAAAACCACCTGCAAGACGCATGCAATGCAACGCAACACACAGCAGCAATTTCTTTACTGGGCATGGGCATGAAGACACAAGTTTTACAACAGTACATCTCCTCTCCAAGGTTCCCTCCCTCCTCCCCACACCCAAATGCATTTCAGAATAGGGGTGTCCCTATTTAAAACCGCCAGCTAGGGAGAGAAAGGGGCAACAAAAGGTGCACAATCGCACACGCACTAACCCCTCTTCTTCCGGTCCTTCTCCTGCCACTCACTGCTGGTCACGGATTCGCCGCCGCCAGCCAGCCACCCTGGGCTGAGACACAGCAGGGCGGCCGCACGAGGCACACAGGCAACCGGGGTAGTTCAACAACGATGGAGGGGCAGAAGTGAGGAGACAACACTATTTGTGTCGCTCAACTCACCCCCAAGCAGAGACAAAATCAACCAAAAACTATAAAAAGAAAAAAAAAACCGATGGCAGCCGCCAGGTGGGTAGGCTACTGTGTGCGGCTGCAGCTGTGGGAGAGGAGGTGGAAAGTGAAGGGGAGCAGAGAGAGAAAAGACTAAGAGAGAGAGAAAAGAGAGGGGGGGCAGGGACAAAGAGAAAGAGAGGAGAGAGAGAGAAAAGAAAGAGAGAGAGAGGAGAAAGAGAGATGATAGAGAGAAAGAGGAGAGAGGAGAAGCGCAGCGCAGCAGGGAGGGGGGATTCAGGTGTGGGGGGAGGACACAGCAGTAGCAGCGGTCCAAAGAGGTGGGGGGAGCAGAGAGGCTGTGTGTGGTTGGGGGCTAGTGTGTGGCAGGGGGCCTGGGGTAAGTGGAGAGAGTCGGGGGCAAGGAGAAAAAGAGGTGGGGTGGGGGGAGCAGAGAGGGTGTGTGTGGTTGGGGCTAGTGTGTGGCAGGGGGCCTGGGGTAAGTGGAGAGAGTCGGGGGCAAGGAGGAAAAGAGGTGGGGTGGGGGGAGCAGAGAGGGTGTGTGTGGTTGGGGCTAGTGTGTGGCAGGGGGCCTGGGGTAAGTGGAGAGAGTCAGGGGCAAGGAGGAAAAGAGGTGGGGTGGGGGGAGCAGAGAGGGTGTGTGTGGTTGGGGGCTAGTGTGTGGCAGGGGGCCTGGGGTGAGTGGAGAGAGTCAGGGGCAAGGAGAAAAAGAGGTGGGGTGGGGGGAGCAGAGAGGGTGTGTGTGGTTGGGGGCTAGTGTGTGGCAGAGGGGTGTTGGGGGGAAGGGGAGGGGGCAACAACAAACAGCAAAGGAGAAACTGGAACAACTCGGGCAGCAGCAGCGATTAGGCTGGATGGGGTGGTTGGGGGAGGAGCTGGGCCTGGGCTAGGGTAGGGTCTGGGAGGAGGGAGGGTGGGGGGGGCAGGCAGGGGGGGGAGGAGGAGGAGGAGGGTAGCAAAATATATAAAGCAATATATATCAAGAGAACACAAGCCAGAAGTTTAAAAAAAAAATTAAAAGAAAGACTATAACCAGCAGAAAAAACTTGGGGGTGGGGGTGTGGGGAGGGGGAACCAAACACAGACTCTGAGGGGGGCCACTAAGTGAACAGAGACAATGAAACCACAATTGCTGCAAATTAATAATAGCAAATGAATAAGTGGAACCAAGCAAAGAAAACTGGACTCGGTTTGGCAGCAGCAAACTTGGGAGAAGGCTGGATGGGGTGGGGTTGGGGTGGGGTGTGGTTGGACTTGGAGGGGCAAGTTTGGAGCAGGGAACCAAAACTGATTATATGGGACAACAAGAAACAACAACAGAATCCTCTGGGGGTGGGGGGGAGGGATTCAGGGAACCAACTCGCAGGGCAGCAGCAGTCAGCAGAAACAAACAAAATGGTACAATTTAAGCAAAACCAGCAAGCAATATATAACTGAAACCAATGGAATGCAATGTGAAAATCAAAAAGTTGGACAACAACAAGGCAGGACAAAGAGCAATAATTAATGGAAGAAGATTTAAAGCAATGAGGATGCAGTGGGTGGGAGTGGGGGAGGGGGAGGGTAGGCCCAAAGGATGAGAAGGGAAAGGGGGGGGAGGGGGGGGAGAAAAGCAGACAGACAAGGAACAGGGAAAATTGGGGGAAATTAAGAAGAAAGTAAAGTGAAGTAACACACAGTATACAGGCAAGAGAAGAGACAGACAGAGAGAGGAGACACACAGAGAGTCACAAAGGGCTGGTGGACAAAGGATTAGACAGAGCACACACAGAGAGACACAGGACACAGTCAGGACTCACAGAGACACCAGAGCAGCCAGCAAAGGGCAAGCAGGTCTCAGAGATGATCCCACAACTGCAGCCAAGAGAAGTTTCCAGAGAAGAGGCTTGGGTTTATATAGGTTTGAAATTCCCTCCTTTGGGAGCCCCCACCTTTGCACTCCCCCCACGGCCAACAGGGTGCCAGCTCTCAACAGTGCAACAGCCAAGCAGCCTACCAGACCAAAGGACTCATTCTGGCCAATCAAGGATCAATAGCGCAGCCAATACAATGCCTGGAAATAGCATCACAAAATGGATGCAAGGAGGAGCAAAAGTTTCGGGAAGGAGACACAAAATGGAGGACACACTTGGAACTTTAAAGAGACACTCCAGAGACTCAATTTTGTTCCCGAACCGGTTCGGGAAACCCGAGCCGGTTCGGTACCGAACCGGCTCGAATTCGGTCCGGCTCGGTCCCCGGGAGGGCCCGATTCGGTCCGGGATCGAGCCGCCGGATCCGGACCGGTTCGGACGAACCGGTCCGGATCCGAACCGAACCGCACATCCCTACTCACAAGGAAGGTACTCCAGGTCCTGATCGTCTTGGTTGCCCTCTTCTGCACCTTTTCCAGTTCTGCAATGTCCTTCTTAAGATATGGTAACCAGAACTCTGCAGAGTACTCCAAATGTGGCTGCACCATAGATTTGTTTGAGGGCATTATAATATTCGTGGGGGTTTTCAGTCCCCTTCCTAATGATTCCTAGCATGAAATTTGACTTTTTTTAACAGCTGCCATGCACTGAGTTGACACTTTCAATAAGCTGTCCACCACAACCCTAAGATCTCTCTCCTGGTCAGTCACTGACACTCACACCACTGGAGTATATGTGTGAAGTTGGGGTTTTTTGCCCCAATATGCATCGCTTCAATTCTTGCTTACATTCAACCATATTTGCCATTTTGTTGCCTAGTTACCCAGTTTTGAGAGATCCTTTTAGAGTGCCTCACAATCTGCTTTGGATTTCATTGCCCTAAATAGTATAGGGTCATCTGCAAATTTGGCCACTTAGCTAATTACTCCAGCTTCTAGATCATTTAGTTTGAAAAAGAAGTGACTATGGAGAGACATGATAGAGGTGTATATAATTATGCATGGAGTAGAGAGAATGGGCAGAGAGAATTTTTTCTCCCTCTCTCACAACTCTAGAAACTGGTCCCAACACAGATCTCTGGGGGACCCCTTTTCTTACTTCCCTCTATTGTGAACACTGTCCATTTATTCCTACCCTCTGTTTCCCGTCCTTCAACCATTTACTAATCCACACATGAACCTGTCCCCTTATCCCATGACTGCTAAGGTTACTCAAAGGTCCTTGGCAGGGAACTTTGTCAAAAGCTTTTGGGAAGTCCAAAAATACTGTATACCTTTATCAGCATGCCTGTTGACATTCTCAAAGAACTCCAAAAGGTTAGTGAGGCAGGACTTGCCCTTGCAGAATCCATGCTGGTTCTGCTTTAAGAAAGCCTGTTCTTCGATATATTTAACAATGTTGTCCTTAAGTATGCTTTCCATCAATTTACCTGGCACAGAAGTTAAGTTAACCAGCCTGTAGTTTCCCAGATTCCCCTCCCCACCCCACCCCCAGATCACTTTTTGAAAATCAGAATTACATTAGCTACTTTCCAGTCCTCTGGTACAGAGCCTGATTGTAGGGACAAGTTACATATTTTTGCCAGGAGATCAGCAATTTCACATTTGAGTTCCGTTAGAACGCTTGAGTGGATGGATGCCAACTGGCCCTGGTAAAGTTAATTTTTAGTTTTTCAAGATAGATCAAAACATCCTCTCTTGTCACCTCAAATTGGCCCAGTTCTTCAGCCTCCAAGCCTGAGAAGCTCAGTTCTGGAGTGGGTATGTGGTCAGTATCCTCTGCTGTGAACACAGATGCAAAGAACTCATTCAGCTTCTCTGCAATCTCCTTACCTTCCTTAATAACCACTTTTATGCCCTAATCATCTAAGGATCCAACCACCTCTGTGGCAGGTTTTCTGCTTCTGATATATTTAAAGTTTTCCAGTTTTTGGAAAGCAAGCAAAATCTTGGATTTTTACCCAGGTTTTTAATTGAGTGTTTTTGTTTGCTGCTGCTTTATAACTCATGGTTATATTGTACCTGTTTTTTAAACTTTTAATTAGATTTATATTTTTATATTCCATTTTAATTCTTTTTGTGTCATTTTTATGGTTTTATATTGTTTTAAAGGTTTTGTAAATCTCCTTGAGATTATTTTAATGAAAGACGGTATAAAAATGTAACATAAATAAATAAATAATTAAATTTATGTTCATCCCCTATATTTATTTATTTAACATAACATATATGCTAGCTGCATGCTCCTCAAACTCTCTTTTTGCATCCCTTATCATCCCCTTGCATGGACTACAGATATATGTACTATTGACTCTCCATGTACTACAGAGCAAAACAGCTCCTGCTCTGATTATCTAAACCTGAAGTGAAACTTCTGATAAGGCCATTCTCACATTTTCCTTTAGTAGCTTGTCAGCCTCTGGATCTCTAAACATTTAAATGGTTGTGTCAGTTGCATCATCATAGCACCATCCTCTATAAGGGTGAGAAATGGCTGAGAAATGGACAGATCTGGAGAAATGGAGATGGACAGATCTGGAGAAATGTCATGATTTTGCCACCTGAGTTTGGAGATTTCTGGGTTATGAAGTGTTTGATAATAGCTTATTGTTACTCAAGGCTCATCCCCATAAGTTATACTGTGCTCTCAGCATGGGGCCACAGAAAGCCAAGAAGGTCAAGAGCAGAAAGTTCACATTATGGAAGGAATGAAACTTAAGGACAGGGTGAAGCACAACCCAGAAAGTAATTCCTCATCAGGGTAGACCTGGAAGTAAATACAGAGGCAGGGTTGACATTAAGCATGCGCTTAACCTGAGGACTCTAAGAGTGGCTTCACGTGATCGGTGGCAAATTTGGGCTGCTGTGAATCACCAGTTCCCAGCAAGCATGTGCTCCCAGCAGCAGCTGGTACTGTTGCCCCTTTTGTGTCATAAGAAGCTGCCAGTGTTGGGTTGTCATGTTGCACTTCCTTCCTGGAACTCGACATCTGTAACCAAGATTTGAAGTTGAGTGGTGGATGTCAAGTAGTGGACGGAAGTGCACCTCAGCAACCTGATATGGTTGGGTTCAAACAACATAAAAGGGGCCGATTATCGGGAAGCGAAATGCCAGAGGGTCAGGGAAGTGAATAAAGTTTGGCAGGATGGGAGGGCAGCATGCAGATATGGAGATCAGACATGCAGACATACCTGCACAGAAACTGTAGCCAAACAAAAACTCAGGTCTGACCAGGAAGGATTTATAGCTAGACTAGGCCAGAATGAATCAATGGACCACCTGCGGGTGGAGCCATGCTGAAGCCTAGGAAGATAATAAAGCTTCTTCTTGCACTCTACAGCCTTGAGTGGCTTATTGCCATGGAACCAGTGTATGGACTATGAAACTCCATGTTTGAGTCCTGGCACACACCTCTCTTCCTGTGGGTTATTTTATTTCATGGTCAGACAAATCAGACTAAACTGACCTTCAGAATTGGTAGTAACATTAATTTAGTGCAGTGGCTTTGATCCAGCCAAAGTTATGTACTTTAAAGTTCCTTTGATTTCAATAGAAGAGAGTGGAGCTAGTGAGAGCTAGTGCAGTGTAGTTATTAAGAAAATGTGCTATGAGTTGAGATGTTCCTGATTCAAATTGAATTTATTGAATAGTTTTAGGAAACCTTCTTTCTGTCAGACTGCGCCACACAGAGATTTATAGGCCTACCTTACATAGTTGGTCTACACAGATTACTGAGATATTGTATGTAAAGCTCATTGGGCATTGAGGGAAAGCACTATATAAATTGTTGTTGTTGTTTTTGTTAACAGGTGCTTAACTCTCCTATTGAAATCAATAGACCAGAAGCTATTTAAATTCCCCCTGGATTTGAATGTTCCCTTACATTGTGACAACTGATATTTACCATTCCAGACCCAAACATTAAGGACTACAGTTTTCTTTGACATGATAAATATCAGCTGTTACCATGAGAGTGCTTTAAAAAAAAAAAATCATGTGTAACACAGTATTTCACATGTGGCAATAAATCTCTGTGTTAAAATATAGACCCCAGACTTGAAGATAGGATGAATGCTGTGTTGACTCAGTTTTAGTTTGATGTACTGACTAGAGTTTCTTGGGGGTAAATTGTTCTAGAAAAACTATGATACACCATGGCCGCGTGTAACACAAAAGGGGAGGTAAAGGGGCCTCCAGTTACAATTTCTGTACATACAAATGTGGGCAATTGCAGTTTTGTCAGAAAATGGACCCATGGTTTCTCTCCTTGGACTATTTGTACCTTGAGTTTCTAGTGAGTTTTGCCACTTGGACTTCCAGTTCTGTGGTGTCAGAATTATGTCTCTCTTTTGCAATCAGAATTGAGGAAGGAAGCTCCTCCCCCGCTCTGACTGCTATTAGCTGTGGAAGCTGTCCTTCAATCAAGAATGAAGCCCAGGTAGCCAATTCTCCCTTCTCTCTGCAGTCTCACTGACTGCAAAGAGGAAGCTCTCTATGATGTTCAAATTCAGATGGGAGACGGGAGTGGAACCACTGGTCCATTGGACCCCAGTTCCATGTTACGTGCGAATGCATCCCATATCTCTAAGCAAAGAGCCAGTTCATATACCGTCTAGCTGTGTTAGTTATACATACAGTGAACCACAAGCTCACAATCTGCCACTTCCTCTACCATCTTTATTGTGAACCAGGGCCTATGTTCATCACACACACAGAGGACCCATCTGCCACAAAAAGGTGTGGATGGTTGCTATAAATTGGGGCTATTTCATCAGGCATTTTGGGGCAAAGCACATGTATAATAAAGCCGCACAAGCTTTCCACATGCCAGTATAAGTTCAAAATGCATGCCTGGGTCTTGTATGAACTAGCCCTAAATCTCTCCTGAATTTTTTTTTTAAAAGTAGCTGATGTCCAGCGCAGCATTAGGAGGGCAGAGCAAGAGCTGTGCCCCCATAGTGAGGGCTGCTTTGAGCCCAGCCAAAGGTTTGTTGAGCAGCAGAGCATGTGTGCAGGGTGGGGGGAGCAATTTTTGCTGCTCTCCCCTCCCTCCAAAAGTGCTTTTTGGCTTCCAGGAATGTGTCCCTGGAGGCCGCACAGCCCTCAGGAACATATTCCTAGAAGCCAAAGAAAACTTTTGGAGAGAGGATATGAAAATCACGTCCTTTATTTGCCTCAGTGGGCTAACCGGTGGGAGAATATGTGGCTGGAAAAACACACACATTCACAGAATACTGACTCACTAGTTCTACTGAAACAAATTAAAGTGGTTTATTCAGGCATTAAGTGTTTTAAGAGAAATTAAACCAAAGAACTTAGATGCATGCATTGAAAAGAAACATAAAAAGAAACATAAAAATAGCCAGCATGATGTAGTGGTTAGAGTGCTGGACTAGGTCCAGGGAGACCTGAGTTCAAATCCCAATTCAGCCATGATACTTGCTGGGTGACTCTGGGCCAGTCACTTCTCTCTCAGCCTAACCTACTTCACAAGGTTGTTGTGAGGAGAAACTTAAGTAGGTAGTAAACCACTCTGGGTGCTTTGGAGGAAGAGTGGGATATAAAATGTCAATAGTAATAATAATAATAATAATAATAATAATAATAATAATAATAATAAAATTTCCCAGTGAGGCACTACCTTGGCATGGTTGTGGGGCTTGCGTGCTCTGAGGAAGGTGAGCGCTATGCCAGAGGTCCGACCATACTGGTCAGGTCTCACCAGAGCAGCCAGACAAAGAGTGCCTCTCCCATCAACAATATGGTGAGACATAAGTTTAATAAATCTATACCGGATCAGTGGTCGCCTGGGTTAACAAGGACCGCGCCAGGTGCTGGAGTCCCTGGACATCTGGTGGCAAGTGGGCAACAGGACTCAGGATCTTCAGTTGAGCAACCAGGGCTGGAGACTGCAAGGTTACTGGAAGAAATGTCGCTTAACCAGAAAAAATATATGAAAAATGCCAACAAGGAAATAATAATCTGCTATTACAAGTCTAGTCCAACTAGAAGAGGTTATTTTAAAAAGAATGTACCAAATCTGGAAAGAGAAGCATCCAGATACAGAAATAACAGAACAAAGGCTAGCAGACCAGAGAAGATTCATAATAAGAAATAAAGTATTCACAGGAGTTGAGCTGGAAGAACTGCAAAGAGCAACACAGGCTCAAGATATGGAAGAAGAATTACCACCAACAGAAGCCGTTGCTCAGGCTCAGGTGGAGGAGGTGTTGGAAATCGAGGATGCCACTGTTGCTGAACTGTTTCAAAATCAAAACCAGGCAAACTCCCCTTTGCCATCACCTCAAAACCCCCAATGCCGTTTAACAGAAAAACAACAAGAACTAAAGCAAAAAATAACTGAGCACATGAACCAAACAACCACCAGGGTTTGACTTCCAGCTCTAAAAGCAGTTGTCAAAGACAACTTACTCAGGCATTAAAAGATGTCAATGCTGCACTTGCAGAAATAACAACCAATAATTTGCAAGAAACAAACCAACTAATGTACAGTGCAGCAACAATTACAACACAAGAGCTTGGATATAAGATCAATGGACCTGTAAGAAAAGAAAGTAGTACATCACCTAAATAGAAGATGAGATTAGAAAATAAAATCTCCAGGCTTCGATCAGATGCTAGTAAATTGAAAGATATGAAAGACAAGAAGCTGAAGAATGAAAACACCAAACAGTATCTGATCCAAAAATACCACCTAGATTCAAGGAAAATTAGAGAAGTCCTGGAAATAATAAAGCAGCAAATAACAGCAGTGTCAAAGAAGATTAGCAGATATGAAGCCAGAATTACACAACACAGGCAGATTCTCCAATTCCAGTCGAATCACAGACATTTCTACCAAAGCACAGAAGGAGAAACTGCAAGAAACGTAGAAACACCAAATAAAGAAGAAACAGTGCAATTCTGAGGGAAATTATGGGACAATCCAATAGATTATAATAAAAAAGCGGGCTGGATGAAAGAGGTCAAAAAATGTAACCAACAAATGCAAGATCTAATAATAACATCAGAATTAATAAGTGAAAGAGCAAAGAAAATTAAAAATTGGACTGCGCCAGGCGATGATGAACTGCATGGCTTTTGGCTTAAACACCTAACAAGCCTTCCTAAACAACTATCAAAACAGTTCAATCACATTTTGCAAGGAGATGATATTGAACAATGTCTAACAATTGGGAAAACTCATCTCCTAATGAAAGACCCAGCAAAAGGTGCAGTTCCAAGTAATTATAGACCGATAACCTGCCTGCCAACCATGTTCAAATTATTAAATGGAATAATAGCAGATGAAGTGATGCAACACTTATTAACTAACAAACAGCTTCCAGTTGAACAGAAAGGAAATTGCCAGAACACCAGAGGCACAAAAGACCAGCTGCTGATTGACAAAATGATTTTAGAAAATTGCAAGAGAAGAAAAACCAATCTAAGTGTTGAATGGATTGACTACAAAAAAGCCTTTGATTCATTGCCTCACACATGGATACTACAATGTTTAGAAACAACTGGTGTCAGCAAAAACATTCAGATATTCATTTTTTAAAAAGCAATGAGCATGTGCAGTACACAGTTACTAATCACTGGCAAGACACTTGGACAGGTTAGCATTAGAAGAGGCATTTTCCAAGGGGACTCACTATCCCCTCAGTTGTTTGTAATCGCCATGACCCCACTTTCACAAATACTAAACAAAACAGGCCTTGGATACCAAACATCTAAAACATCAAGTCAATTCAACCATCTGCTGTACATAGACAATCTGAAGTTGTATGGAAAGTCCCAGTCAGAAATTGAATCACTGCTAAACACTGTACGTATATTCAGTAGCGATATAGCAATGGAGTTTGGACTAGACAAGTGTACTGCATTAATAATGAAAAGAGGAAAAATAAGAAAAACAGAAGGAATAGAACTGTCCAATGGAAGCAAGATCAAGAACCTGGAAGAGAAAGAACTTTAAAATACTTGGGCATTCTCCAGGCGGATAACATCGCACACACTGAAGTTAAAAGAAAAATTGGAAGTGAATACATCAGGATAGTTAGAAAAATCCTAAAGTCCAAACTCAATGGCGGGAACACCATACAAGCCATAAACACCTGGGCTATACCTATTATCAGATACACTGCAGGAATAATAGACTGGACCCAGGCAGAGCTAGAGACGCTAGATCATAAGGAAAATAATGACCATCAATCATGCTCTGTACCCCCGCAGTGATGTAGATAGACTATACCTCCCTCGCAGCTCAGGTGGAAGAGGAATGCTGCAAGTCCATCAAACAGTAGAAGAAGAGAAAAGAGGCCTTGAAGAATATATAAGGGACAGTGAAGAAGATGCACTTCAAATGGTCAATAATGAGAAGCTATTCAACACCAATGAAAGAAAGCAGCCCTACAAGAAAGAGCAAGTCAAGAACCGAGTAGAAAAATGCAGAAATAAGCCCCTGCATGATCAATATTTGCACAATATAAGTGGAAAATCAGACATCACCAAGACCTGGCAATGGCTTAAGAATGGCAACTTGAATAAAGAAACAGAGGGTTTAATACTGGCTGCACAAGAACAGGCACTAAGAACAAATGGAATAAGAGCAAAAGTCGAAAAATCAACCACAAACAGCAAGTGCCGCCTTCGTAAAGAAGCAGATGAAACAGTGGACCACCTAATCAGCTGTTTTAAAAAGATCACACAGACTGACTACAAACAAAGGCATGACAAGGTAGCAGGGATGATACACTGGAACATCTGCAAAAAATACAAGCTCCCTGTAGCCAAAAATTGGTGGGACCATAAAATTGAAAAAGTTGAAGAAAACGAAGATGTAAAAATATTATGGGACTTCTGACTACAAACAGACAAACATCTGCCACACAATACACCAGATATAACTGTAGTCGAGAAGAAAGAAAAACAAGTTAAAATAATCGACATAGCAATACCAGGGGATAGCAGAACAGAACAAAAAGAAATAGAAAAAATCACCAAATACAAAGATCTACAAATTGAAATTGGAAGGCTGTGTCAGAAGAAGACCAAAATAATCCCAGTGATATTTGGCGCCCTGGGTGCAGTTCCAAAAGACCTTGAAGAGCACCTCAACACCATAGGGGCCACAGAAATCACCATCAGCCAATTACAAAAAGCAGCTTTAATGGGAACAGCCTATATTCTGCGACGATATCTATAACAACAGCAACAACATTGACAATAAAATTCTGGCATCCCAGGTCCTTGGGAAGGACTCGATGTCTGGATAAAGCAGACCAGTCAATAACACCTGTCTGACTGTGTAAACAAGATGATAATAATAAATTATTATTATTATTTATTATTCAGTTTCTATACCGCCCTTCCAAAAATGGCTCAGGGCAGTTTACACAAAGAAATAATTTTTTAAGAACAACATGATAGGTTTCACACATCCATGCAATTAAATCAAACTCTTTTCCTCTTCCTACTCAGACCACTTGGCTACTTTCCAGTCTAGCTGCTCAACAGCAGCAAAATTCCCCGTTCAGGCAAGTCACATTCTAAATGGAAACTGAAACATAAAATTTCTTCAGTAGTTTAATTTTTCTAAATTATAGTTTAATCCTGTAGACAGTTGGACTGCATGAATGGCATTAAAGTCAATGGAATATAAGAAACCTAAATATATTCAGGATTTCAGCCTATGTGTTTAATTAACCAAGACCACAATAATTTTCTGGAACAAAAAATGAGCAAAACCATGGTAATTTAGAAACCAGTAATTTGTACTAGCTTTCCCTTTTTACTTTTCAGCCAAGCAGTTTCTCCCTTCCCTTTCTCTTTCTACAGTTAATTATAGATCTTACACAAAGTAGTAGCTAGAAATGGGATAGGAAAAGCAAAGGAAAAAAAAAACTTTTTATCTTTTCTTGCCACCAACCTCCTGGTTAGAGTCACAGCTTGAGAAGCTTCTGCTCAGTGGGAAAGCACCATTTCTGCCCATTGATGTATTTAGGTTACAACTCCTGTAGTGAGAGCTAGTAAGTATCTTCCTGAATTGCATGCAAGCAGAGAAAATAATTACAGCAGTATTTTTTGTGGAAAATCATCCTAGGATGTAACTCAAACAGGTGTTGAGAGTCTTCCTTCCTTCCTTCCTTTCCATGGCCATTAGGTCTTGAACCCCATTTAGGACTTGACAACATGGGCAAGGTATTCTTGTGCATGTCCTGTCTATAGAATCAGCACCCCGTTGGAGGTGCCCTTATATGGCTTGTTTTCCAAATCTCAAAGCTATCTTTATTGTCTTTTTCTGAACCCATCCCAATGTACCTTCATGACATGTGGCATTCAATTGTACTCAAGGTCTGACCAGTGTCAAAACTATGGTTTTATTAATGCTGCCTAAAATCACATTAGCCTTTTTTTGTAACTACTGACACATGTTTAGCTTGTCATCAGCGGCAACTCTGAGGTTCTTTGTACTGCTGAGCAGGTATGCCCTGTTCCAGAAGTAGACAGCCCTGGCTCTTCAGCTGTTGCTGAACTACAACTCCCATCATCCCCAGAGATAATAAGTTGTGGTTGGGGGTTATGGGAGTTATAGTTCGACAACAGCTAGAGAGCCAAAGTTGTCTACCTCTGCCCTATTCTCTGCCTGTGCATATGACTTTTCTCTTCCTTTTGCAATTTCTTGTGAGTTTTGTTTTTGTTTTTGTTTTTGAGATTTGGAAAACAAGCCATATAAGGAAAGATTGAAAGAACTGGTTATGTTAAGTCTAGAGAAGAGGAGACAGGGGCAGGATCTGATAGCCGTCTTCAAATACCTGAAAGGATGTCACATAGAAGAGGACAAAGACTTGTTCTCTGCTGCCTCTGAGAGCAGGCCTAGATCTAATGGACTTAGGTTACAGACATGAAGAGTAGTTTTCAAAGGAACATTAGGAGAAAGAACCATTGGGCAATGACACCAATTAAGGGGGGAAAGAACATTAATTCTACATTTAGGTAATTCTTATTAATTGCATTGTGTTAATGTCATCCTAATTTTCCATTTTATTAAGGTCATTTTGAATTATATTCCTTTCTTCTGAACTGTTCCTCCCATTTTGTATCATCTGAAAAGGTTATGGGGATCTGATAAATATGATAAATATGTTGAAGAGTACCTGGTCCAAGACTGAGCCCTGAGGCAACCCACTCAGAACTGTATCATTGTTGTCATATGTGTGAGCCATTACTGATGATAAAAATAATTTAAAATGTTTTATAATAGGGTTCCATTTGTACTAAGAACTGCAATGTGTAGTCCATGCAACTGAATTATCACAATCATCATATCTGCCTTTTAAAAATAATTATTGTAACATCCACGTTATAGCATTCTTTTCAAAACTATTGCATTCATAATATTGGGACTCATTAGTTTCCCCACAGTCATTTGTTTCAAACTGGCAGTATTATTGCTTCAGTGATCTACTGGTACGTACAGCAGGCTAGCTATTACAACAACCCATCATTGTCACTTACATCCCCTGCTGAGTACAACCTGCTCTCTCTCTCTCTCTCTCTCTCTCACACACACACACACACACACACACACACACACACACACACACACACACAGAGACAATGTTATTTTTTACTTTTCGGTGGCATCTAAGCATGCATTTTTGGCATCCTCTTATATAATTTAAAATTCATTAGCCTAATCATAAGACATGTGACAACTGCACCAACATTCTTACCTGTCTTCAGAGTACAACACTTGCATTATTTAAAATAAATGTTTTATGGTGAGGAGGAGCAGGGATAAGAAATATAATATATAAAGCTCTCCCTTTTGGGGTGGGGGAGTTTTTGAAGGAATTCGGTTATGTTCACCCACTGGGGGTGGTGTTTAGTTTAATATGTTATAAAACACTGAGAACATTACTGTTCTTATAACTTTCACAGGAAAGTGGGAGATTCACAAATGTCAGCTAAACACATTTCTAAGGAAAAGCTTTTTTTTGAGACTGTAGCCTTATGCTTCATAGGAAGTCTGGTTGATAGTGCCTTCTCCTCTCCTCAGATCTCTTCTCGCTACAGTCTTCTAGCTGTTATCTTGTTTTCCAAAAAAGTTTCCCATACTTTCAAACCTAGGGCACCGTTTTCCTTTTTTCCTGGATTAAAAGTGAGGGGACATCAAAAAGAAAGTAATGCATTTAAATTTTCTCTTATCTTATCTGCTCCCAGTAAAATGGGCTGGCATCCTTCTTGCACCTGCAGAACTGCTGCCTGGCATCCTATTCTTCCCTTTGCCAGTCAGTCAGGGGGATCACCATTGCTTTCTGGGCAATGATAATGCTTCTGGGATTTTCCAGAACTTGTCAGCTGTAGTATAGGCTGCATCAAGAAGCATAATCTTTCATTTGCGGCCAGAGATGCCATGTCAGTTTGCTTTATTCTTCAGCATAATCAAAAGTCATTTTAATTATGCTGAAGAACAAAGCATAATCAGTAATACAATATACCTGAGTTTCAGTGATCACTTGACAAAATAATGGTAGTGGCTATGGAATCTCTTCCATTTGTAGACATGTTATTAATACATGGTTTTTCAGATTTAAAGGTCTTTGACTAATAATAGGCAACTTGATAAAGCAGGTTATTTACTATAGATAGCACCATTCTGAAAGAGTTGCACATAAGTGAGAATTCTGCAGATGAGTTAAATGCCTGGGAAGATTAAAAAAACGTGATCCAGCTCTCTGCCATTCCTGCAGTTACCACTCTGTGAGGTAAGTTAGATGTTTACATAGTAATAATAAGGAGTAGACCAAAGTCAACAGTCACCTTCTTGGATGAGGGGGCATCTGAGTCCAGTTCTTTCCAGTCTCGCTCCAATGTTATCATTACACCACACTGGCTGCCTACAACTGCCCCATCTTCACTGGGCTGAGGATTAGGCTGCAAGAATTTCTATGAATATTCAACTGATTTCCTTTCCACCCTTCTACTGAATTCATAGACACTGCACAATTTTCTGAATAACCTACCTGCAATTCAGTAACAACAAAAAAAGTGACAAGTGTTTGGCAGGTCTAAAGGAGAATTACTAAATCCTTTATATGGATGCCCTCCAGAAAATAGCATTATCTACTTTCTGCTGAAAGTGCTAAGGGATCTAATACTGTCATGTTCTAACTTAATTCCTAGCTAAACCTCTCAATCTTATTAAAAGATTGCCTTTTATAGCTTGTTTTTTTGGTTAAACCTCCTTTGAGAATGCAGTTCTGATATACTTTATAAACTGTACAAAAACTGCTTTATCATTCATTAGTCAATATAACTGCAACCTCTATTCATGACCTAATTAATCCTTAGATTAATAATATCCATTTGCAACCATACCTTCAAGGTTAGTTCAAGAGCGGGAATAACAAAAGGGGCCTGGGCCCGGGCTTCTTATCTACATGTCTCATTGTCTTCCATTATGAGTCTGTCATATACTCAGTATAAATGGTCCTACACAGGCCACTACAGTTTGGGTAAAAGCAAAAGTAGAGTTTCAGGCACACTTTTATAAAACATCATTGGGATGGGTTTGAGGGGAACTATTCAATTTGTAGCACTCCACAAGTAAGATTTCAAAGCTAGGAGATGCTAAGTTTGATTTGCATTGCTTTCCTTTATTCAGGTTGTACAGTGGCACAGCAGGGAAATGCTTGACTAACAAGGAGAATGTTGCTGGTTCGAATACCCACTGGTATGTTTCCCAGACTATGGGAAACACCTATATTAGGAAGTAGCAATATAGGAAGATGCTGAAAGGCATCATCTCATACTGCATAGGAACAGGCAATGGCAAACCCCTCCTGTATTCTACCAAAGAAAACCACAGGGCTCTGTGGGCGCCAGGAGTCAAAATTGACTTGACATCACACTCTACCTTTACAGTGTTCATAAGATGGACACACTAAAGTCACTCAATTCTGGTTTAGAAGGAAGTGGATTGGATTTCTGAATTGAGCAGAGAAGAATGAAATTGTAATGGATTTTCAGGTAAGCTTTCAAAAATTCACAATGGATTCTGGCTGGTGTCTACAATGTGTTGGGCTTTGCTAAATTGCTCAGCCTTTGCAAAGGCCACTGGGATTGGTAGGTGGCCACTGGCATAGAGATGGTGAGTTGGTCCAATCTGAGCCCTGCATGCACCACGTTTCCAGAGGCCTGAATGATTTTGTATATGTTTGGTAAACTTATAAAGTGGAGCAAGTCCCATGTTGAAAAAATAGCAATGGACATTACATAAATGCAGGAAAGGTTTAGCATCTTTTCAAAGGGCTCGGATGGAACTGGTGATGCAATTGCTGTTGCCCCTGGATGATTCTGTGGAAGAAGTGTAGAGGATCTAAACTTCACTGTATAGGCAGCAAACTTCAAAGAGTTCCCTTGGTGCCTGCATTTGTCAAAGAGGGAGAGGGCCTTTTATGAGATTGTATCCTAATATGACAACTCTTTCTCTCTAGGGAAGCTGCCTCCTCCTTGCTTATCATCTTGGCCCTCCTTGCTTCCCTTCTGCCACTATGTGAAAATATTTTTGTTCTAGCAGGGTTGTTTTTTTGGTTTTTTGTTTGTTTTGGCTGTCCTAGTACTTTTAATTACTGCTGTTTTAAATAACTTTTGATGATGAAGATGATGATCTGCTGTTTTATTTTGTGTTAATGTTTTACTGTGTTATGATTTTATTATGTTTTTTGAGCTGCCTTGGGTGCTGTTTTTAGATTAGAAAGTGGGATTTAAATATTTAAAATAAATATGGAAATAACTTCATCAATACATGCTGTCTTGAGAACTCTAGCCAGCCATAGTATGGCCAGCAGTTTGAAGGTTCTTTGAATGAAGGCAGGAGTGCATTCAAATATCTTTGGGATATCCCCTTGCATCTAGTCAGGAGGCAGGATCGCCTGCTACAGTATTTACCCAAATCCAAGACTAGTGTTCTCCCTCCGAGGCGGGGTTGCCTTAAATTCAGTGTCTTCTTTCTTTCATGTAAATACAGGTATAACTTGTATTTAACCTGTAGTTTAAGCAGAGGTGGACCTAGGTAATTTTGGAACCTGGACCTAAAGACCTTTGAACCCAGCCACCCCCGCAAATTAAGCATCATTGTGCTCGACTGGGTGACCACACCAGACTAAAGAGGATTTGGTGGTCCCCAGGGGCTGAGGAGGCCCTGGACTTTGGCCCGGAAGTCCAGGGGTAAGAGCGCCTCTGATTTTAAGGGTGTCATCTTAAATTCAGAGTCATTTGGGTAAATATGGAAATTCTCTCTTCCTTGGGAGGGGTCTGCCATCTTTCTCAGACTGACCTCTCCTAGCAGTTCAGGACTACAGCACAACATCTAAGAGCCTGCTGATTTATTTTAGCTAGCTTTAGCCCTTTCTCCTCTCTCTCATTCTCTCCTCCATATACACTTCCTAGTCAAACAAGAACCACCATTCCATGGGCCACGAAGGGAGTGTCAGTGGGCCTATTGCTCACAAGGTTGTGTCTAGGAAGTAGCCCACTGCCTCATTTCCCCCTCACTAGCTTCCTCAGCAGAGGAAATAACTTTCCTGTAAATAGGTTTGTGGAGGGGAGGGGTACAACATTTTAAGGTGATATCTTGGAGCTTCTTGTGTATTAATGCTCTCTTTCCAAGGCCAACTGGAGACCGCTATGGCTGCTGCAAGAGCATTTTCATTGTCGAGTTGAAATGTGCCAGAGCTTCCATCAACATGAACAGAGCATAGTGCTGTGAGTGCTGGTAGTCTCCTGTCATAGTTGCCTCCTAAAGACTCCCAAGAGGAGTTGTTGTTGTTTCCTTACACCATTTGATGTTTCTATTCTGATTGTAAACTTGCTTTGATAAACCTGACTGGTTGTCTTGTTTTCCAGAAATGGAGGGTGTGGGAATTGTAACTCCTGCTTGCTAATCTGAGTGTTTGAAATGTGTTTTCATCAGCAACCATGCATCATTTTGTTTTTCAACCTGAGGCAAACTTCTACAGTTAGCAGCCAAACAGAATAACGTGAAGGGGGAAATCACACCTGTTAATTCACCATGAGGTTCTTGACACTTGCATTCTGAAAACAGGTAGCAGTTTTATTTATAATTTATTGCCCATCTTTCTGTATTAAAATATGCTCAAAGCTGCTTATAGCATGCTAAAACAACAACAGAGATCATGCATAATCTAAAAACAGAATAATCAGTCATATTAGAGAAGATAATGTGTTTCAGGAGACTGAGACCAGGGTTATATCTTGCGAACATTAACATACAGCAGGAACCCATCACATGAATTATGGCCATCAGTTAACAAGGTTTCTCCCTGCCACTCCATCTTGTTGGTAATTGGTGGTATAGAAATTCACCATGTGATGGCCCTGATTCACACAGTGAGTATTCTTACATGCCGGGAAATTAACTCTCAGTTTGAGGAAGCTGGCGGATGTAATCTATAGCCGAGGACTAAAACCCTTTCCATCCACTACCACTTTGCCATACCAGCAGCTGCAAAACAACACTTCTGTGGCTGGTTTCAGTTATGCATTCATAAAAGATTAATGTTTTGATCATGTGGATAGATGAGTTTACACTGGGGTGCTGGTACTTTCCATACTGGTACTTCTCCTTCAGGGCACTACTACTCCGATGACTAATATTTACATACCACTTTTCAACTAAAGTTCTCAAAGTGGTTTACATAGAAAAATGAATAATTAATAAGTTGGTCCCCTGTCCCAAAAGGGCTCACACCCTAAAAAAGAAATATATGTAGACCCCAGCTGCAGCCACTGCAGGGATTGGATAGGGAGAATTGCTCTTCCCCTGATAAATATGACAACCATAACTTTAAAAGGTGCCTCCATACTCAGCAGTAGTAACTGATGCTACCAGGGGTAATAGATGCTGCCCGGAGAAGTATCCATAGATCATGTACCATCATGCCACAAATTTAAACAGTGAATCACTGCACATCCCACAGTTGCCGTCCTCTCTCAGAAAAGGCAGCATTTGGAGGGCTATTTTACAGCTCTTCCAGAAACAAAAAAAGCAACAAATGAGGTACATTGAAAGAAATCATGAATTCTAGTTCTCCAGCTGGAGAAAAATGCCAGCTGGATTTTTTCTGGATTTTGACTCATAGGAGAAACCAGCATCAAACAAGTGAAGAATGGAAGCAAAGCAAAGGTTCACCTCCAGTTTGTATTGAAGCAGTGGGTGGCTGGGAGGAGGTGAGAAAACCAACTTTTGAATGCAATTCATATTAGAACTATAAGCTCTATCAGTTTGACAGATTAATCAGTTAAAAATTTAACTGATTCGTTTTTGGAGCCCATGTTTAATCAGGATGATAAGGGCACACTTGTTTGTTAAATTGTTTTGTGAGACTATTTTGGTTTTGGTGTGTTACTGATATGAAAAAGAAAATACTCATGGTGATGTTTGTATCTAATTCTCCTTCCAGTATTTTTAAAAGGATCAATATTGAGAGGGTATTTCGGGGGTGAGGGTGTGTGTGGGGGGGGGGTGTGTGATTATGTATATTTGGTTAGAATTATAGTTACAAATGCCTTTGGTGCCAGGCCTTCGGTGCAGGACTGAGGGCTGGGGCATATTATATTCCCTCTGGCTATTTTAGGAGCTGCAACAGCTGGTTTGCCAGCTTTGTTATCAAGACTTGGTTGAAGTTAGTTTGTAATGTGTTTGGGTTTGTCTAGAGATGGGGAGATAGGGGGCGTCTTGGTTGATTGTGGGGCAGCTATTCTGGTGGTGGTTGGGAATAGAAGAAGTAAAGTTGGCAGGTCAACAGGCTGTTCCAGGGGAAGGGAAGTCAGAAATTTAATAACTCTCTTCCCCTCCAGCTGTTCTGCCAGCTCTTTGACCTTGGGGAGCACTACCAACAACCAACATAGCCTCACCTTGCTCCTTTGCAATGCCAGGTCAGTCCAGAATAAACCTGAACCCATCCATGACTTGATTGTGAATGAAGGGGCCGACCTGCTGTGCATCATGGAGAATTGGTTGGAGGAGGCTAGTGGCCCAGTCTGGTCCTAGCTTCTCCCTCCAGGAAGACTTGGTTGGGGGAGGCTAGTGGTCCCAGCTTCTCCCTCCAGCTTCTTTCTCAGGGTGCAGGTGAGGGGACGTGGGCGTGGAGGTGGAGTGGCTGTTGTCTATAAGGATAACATCTCCCTCACCAGGATCCCTGCTGGGGTATCTGACCATATTGAATGTGTGTACTTAGGTTTGGGGACCAGGGACTTCTGTTGGTGTACTGAGTGCCCTGGTGTCCAACAGAATCCCTTACTGAGCTCATGGACTTGGTAGTGGAATTTGTGTTGGAGACTCCCAGACTTTTGGTGCTGGGAGACTTCAGTGTTCACTTCGGGATCAACGTGTCCGGGGTAACTCAGGAGTTCATAGTGGCCATGACAACTATGGGTCTATCCCAAGTGGTCTCTGGACCAATGCATGTTGCAGGTCACACCCTTGATTTGCTCTTTTACTCTGATCAGGGTGGTGTTCCATGGGTGGGGACTCCTATGCCCATTGCAATGGACGGACCACCATCTGGTTAAGGTTAGGCTTACAACCACTTCTCACCTTCACAGGGGTGAATGGCCTATTAGAATGGTCTGCCCGAAGAGGTTATTGGATCCAATAGGATTCCAAAAAGCCTTGGGGGGATTTACTGTTGGCTCTGCCAGTGATCTTGTTGATGCCCCGGTGGAGAACTGGAATAACAAGCTCACCAGGGCAGTAGACCCAATTTCCCCTAAGCGCCCCCTCGGACCTGCTTTGAAATTGGCCCCTTTGTATACGGAAGATCTGAGGGGACAGAAATGGCAAGGTAGATGACTGGAGCACAAGTGGAGAAAGACTTCACTTGAATCTGACAGTTTACGACATAGAGAACATTTAAAGATCTATGCTGAGGCAATACGTGTGGCAAAGAAGCGGTTCTTTTCTGCCCGTATAGCATCTGTGAGTTCATGTCCAGCGGAGTTGTTCTGGATTTTGAGGGGGCTAGTACATGTCCCCCTTTCCTTAAATCAGAATTTGGAGCCAACAGTTACCCACTGTGATGTTTTTAATGAGTTCTTTGCAGACAAAATCTCTCGTATTCAGACCGACTCCACAATTATTGTGGTGTCTGAATTCGAGGTGTCTAGCCACTCCTCTTATATGGTTTGGCTGGATCAGTTTCAGTTTGTGACTCCTGAGGATGTGGACAAGCTGCTTGGAACGGTGAGGACTACCACTTGTTCACTTGAAACTTGTCCTACATGGCTTGTTCTCTCTAGCAGGGAGGCTGTTGTAGGAGGCCTGGTAGAAATCATAAATGCTTCTCTGAGGGAGGGCAGGATGCCTCCTTGTCTTAAGTAGGAAATTATTAGACCTATTCTAAAGAAGCCTGCATCAGATCCCTCAGAGTTGAGCAGCTATAGGCCTGTCTCCAGCCTCCCTTGGCTGGGCAAGGTAATTGAGAGGGTGGTGGCCTCTCGGCTCTGGACAGTCTTGGAGGAAAATGATTATCTAGACCAATTTCAAATTGGCTTTTGGGTGGGCTATGGGGTGGAGACTGCCTTGGTCGGCCTGATGGATGATCTCCAATTGGGAATTGACAGAGGAAGTGTGACTCTGTTGGTCCTTTTGGATCTCTCGGTGGCTTTCTATACTATCGGCCATAGTATCCTTCTGGTACGTCTGAGAGAGTTGGGGGTGGGAGGCACTGTCTTACAGTGGTTCTGCTCCTACCTCTTGGACAGATTCCAGATGGTGTCGATTGGAGACTGTTGCTCTTCGAAATCTGAGCTCATGTGTGGCATCCTTCAGGGCTCCATACTGTCTCCAATGCTCTTTTTCATCTAAATAAAACTGCTAGAAGAGATCATCAGGGGATTTGGAGCTGGGTGTTATCAGTATGCTGATGACACCCAGATCTACTTCTCCATGTCAGCATCATCAGGAGATGGCATAACCTCCATAAATGCCTGCCTGGAAGCAGTAATGAGCTGGATGAGGGAGAATAAACTGAGACTGAATCCAGATAAGACAGAGGTATTTATTATGCTGGGTCAGAACTCCAGAGACAATTTTGATCTGCCTGTTCTAAATGGGGTCACACTTCCCCAAAAGGAACAAGTACGCAGTCTAGGACTGCTTCTGAATCCACACCTCTCCCTGATATCCCATAGGTGCTTTCTATCAGCTTTGGCTGATATGCCAGCTGTGCCCGTTTCTTGAGATGAACCACCTCAAAACAGTGGTGCATATGTTGGTAACCTCCAGACTTGACTTCTGCAATGTACTCTATGTGGGGCTGCCTTTGTATATAGTCCAGAAACTCCAGTTGGTAAAGAATGCTGCAGCCAGGTTGGTCTCTGTGTCATCTTGGAGAGACCACATTACTCCTTTTTTCATAGAACTACACTGGCTGCCAATAGGTTTCCGGGCAAAATACAAAGCACTGGTTATAACCTATAAAGCCCTAAACATCTTAGGCCCTGGATATTTAAGAGAATGTCTTCTTCGTTATGACTCCCACCGCCCATTGAGATCATCTGGAGAGGTCCGTCTCCAGTTGCCTCCAGCTCGGCTGGCGGCCACAAGGGGACGAGCCTTCTTGGTTACTGCTCCAAGACTGTGGAATGCACTCCCTACTGAAATATGATCCTCCCCATCTGTGACAATTTTAAAAAAGCACTTGAAAACCCACCTCTTCAGCCAAGCTTTTCCAGCTTTTTAAATTTTTAAGTTTTTAATTTTTAGATTGCCTTAATTGTTTTAAGATTTTTGTCTAAGTTTTAACTTGTTTTATGTTGTTTTATGTTGTTAACTGCCCAGAGACAAAAGTTTGGGGCGGTGTAAAAATTTGACAAACAAATAAATAAATAAATAAATAAATTTGTTTATAGTAACAAGGAAAATGGTTGATCATCTGAAATTCATTAAACAATTAACAGAACAGGTTCACCTAAATATTTATTCGGATCAGATCAGATCAGTTGCAAGTAAATGACAGAACAGAGATTTATGATAGCAGTGAGACCACATGGTCAGTGAATTAGCTTAAAGAAAGGTAATAAAGCATGTATGGGGAGCTAATAGAAGTTCTACAATTATATGTTTTTACTCTATGTGAAATCCTCAGGGATTCCACTGGAAGTTCAATTTAGAATTCATGTACAGCCCATTCAGTTCTGGATTCTGCCATATTAATATATAAAGAAAGTATGGGTATTTTTGCACGATTAGCACATTTGGAATTAAGCTAAACTTTGAAGACAAAATGTTTGATTATTTAATTATTTTATGTTTAATGGAATTTTGGACTCAATTAGCCTAACCTACTTCACAGGGTTGTTGTGAAGAGAAACATAAGTATGTAGTACACCACTCTGGGCTCCTTGGAGGAAGAGCAGGATATAAAATGTAAAAAATAAATAATAAAATAAAATAAAATAAATAAAGATAATTTAAAGATAATTTAAAGATACGGTAAATAAAAAATAAATAAATTACAACAGCAATGAATGCACCACTGAGAGACCTTAAAAGCCAAGTTGAAGATAAATCATCCTGGAGAGAATCTATCCATGTGGTCACTAAGAGTCAACCCCAACTTGCCGGCACTTAATTAATCAATCAATAAATTATTGGTTTTATCAGAGTATGTTAGATTCCTGAGGCTAAGCTGCAAATACAAAAATAAATAGCTCAAACTGCCACTATGCTTACAGGGGGAAATAATTCACTTATATTTTTTAGAAAATGTAACAAAAATGGGAAAAGACATTCCCTGCAGTAGTCTTTAATCTAAGGATTAAATATTGACAGAATGAAGGACAGAACTGGAGATGATTAAGGACCACAGACACCTTCCCAAAATGTCAACCCAGTCTCTGCTCTTCTGCACTGTGTCATGTAGTAACAGAAATATGGGACATGACATCAGCACACTGCATTTCCTCACCTCCATTCCACAATATGGGTTGCTGCTGAGAGTGTGCATATTTCCATTATTACATAATACAAGTGAGAGTGGGAGGCACTTAACACAAGGCTGTTATTTTGGGCAGAACCCCTAGTTCTGCCCCAAATATCAAACCAGTTTATTTTTTCCTTTGGAGATGGCAGCAATTGGGCGGGGGTGGGTGGGAGAGAAAGATTTGATACAAACCAAACTAGACTGCAGGTTTCCTTATTTTATTTTATTTTAGAGGTGCACTAGCACTATGTTTCCTTGCTTCTTTCAGACAAAAACAATTCTAAAATATCCGACCTAGAATTAGATGTTTCAGTCTGTAACAATTTTCTGGCAATATGTATATTGAGCAGAAATAGCACTGAACAAGTTTAGTATGTCTAAGCAAGCTAACACTTCCTGAAATATATGCTGAAGATTTGTGAAATTAGCAAGACACAAAGAAGAAATAAAAGCATGCTTTGTCACTGTGGATAATATAATTTGTTTCCGAAACACAAGCCAAGGGTTTAAAGAATAGTGCACCAGAATGAATAGTATTCATTTGAAATGTCATTTGGATGAGAATGAACTTTCCAAGAAGATGCTCCTCCATTCCCTCAATAGTTGGAAATCTAGCATGATGTTTTTATTTGTGTTTTCAGCAATTGTATCTGTAGCAACCAAATAAGACATCAAAGCTGAAAATAGCTGAAAAACACATAATGGCAAAATGCTCATCTATCCATTTTCCAAAAGACTTATACACTGATTTATGGGTTGATAATGAGGACTGTGGAAGGACAGATAATAGAATGAATGGAGAAATTGAAATTAATCATGTTTTCATTCACAAAGGCCACCTTTGGATGTCATTGGAAACCTGAGGCAAACATACCTCAGGTTGGCCTTCCATGATATCCAAATAAATGGAACCATGGCTCCCGGACCCAACCGCAGCTCCGATTCTTCCCCCAAACCTCCACTGGAACCCTCTGTTTGAATTAAGGTAAACTCACCAAATCAAGGCTCCAGAGGCTCCAGCATGTTGTCTGGTTTGTCCAAGCTGCACAAACAGTTAAGTGTTGTAAGCTCCTCCCTCTCTGCATAGCAATCGGCTGTAGCTTTCCTTCATGCATCAGAGAAAGCCAGTGCAGCTAGTTCCTCCCCCTTTGCAGTCTTCCAGACTGGCAATCGTCTGGAAGCATACTGGGGGAATGGAAGCAAACTGCAGGTCTGTTGGACCCACCTTTTGCCATTATGTCCTAAGGTGGCCATTGTTTCACAGAGGGGGTGAAAATAATATTGGCCATGATCCTGCTTCCTCAAGCATGGGCTATGAGAGTCCTGCCGTATCATCACCATCCTCTCTCCTGCCATACTTGCCTGGTCACTGCTGTTCTGCTGGGTGTACTGCAAAGTGCTAGGCCATTTACTTCAGTTCAACTTTCTCCCCATATCTCACCTCAAAGCATTATATAGCCTACTCTTTGAGAAGCCCCAGTGCAAATCACCGTTGAATAAGTAATTGCCTCAAATGGTTACAAATATATATATATGGCCTCTAGATATCCAAATCATTTTGCCAATTGCTTCTTCAAGGGCATAAAAGAATTCTTTCCAATGACATGCTGACAAGTCTGCTGTTTTAAAGGAAACAGTAGACTAGTCAATTTCATTCCTGTTTCTGGGAATCAAATGCAAAGACATTGTTTTTGTGCCCTTGCAGAAAGCAATTCTCCAAATTCCAGTGGATGCAGAGACCATATTTTTATGATACATCCCACACATTCTTCTATAGTACTTTCTGGATTCTGCCTACTCGGTTTCATTCACTCATGTCTTGGTTTCCTCCCTATTTTCCCTTTGTTTTAATAGATGCAGAAGCAGCAATGAAGAAAAACTGCTGACATGTTATGAGCCGATAAACTAGGTGTGCTGGAGGCTTGCCTCCTAGCATGCGGGTAGGGGAGTGTGGACACTATTTTTACTTCTCCACCCACAAAGTCAGTTTCATTGCCAGGAATATGTCCCTGAGGGCTGTGCAGCTGCATGCCAGCCAATGTGTGAAACATTTCTTTCATGCCTTTAAGAAAAAAATCTATAAGGTAGGAAAATGCAACAATTGGTATGAAAATCAGAAATTGCAAACATTTGGCATTGCACTGACTGGGGCTTATTTCATTACATCAGTGTACAGTGTTGATGGGACAGATTTGCCATGTGTTGACTGTGAGG